>NW_022589760.1:4598133-4911679 GCF_004348235.1 Phoca vitulina
GATAGACCCTTTACGTAGGATATAGTGTCCTTCCTCATCTCTTATTATAGTCTTTGGTTTAAAATCTAATTTGTCTGATATAAGGATTGCCACCCCAGCTTTCTTTTGGTGTCCATTGGCATGGTAAATGGTTTTCCACCCCCTCACTTTCAATCTGGCGGTGTCTTTGGGTCTAAAATGAGTCTCTTGCAGACAGCATATCGATGGGTCTTGTTTTTTAATCCAATCTGATAGCCTGTGTCTTTTGATTGGGGCATTTAGCCCATTTACATTCAGGTTAATTATTGAAAGATATGAATTTAGTGCCATTGTATTGCCTGTAAGGTGACTGTTACTGTATATTGTCTGTGTTCCTTTCTGGTCTATGTTGCTTTTAGGCTCTCTCTTTGCTTAGAGGACCCCTTTCAATATTTCTTGTAGGGCTGGTTTCGTGTTTGCAAATTCCTTCAGTTTTTGTTTGTTTGTCCTGGAAGCTTTTTATTTCTCCTTCTATTTTCAATGACAGCTTAGCTGGATATAGTATTCTTCGCTGCATATTTTTCTCCTTTAGTGCTCTGAATATATCATGCCTGTCCTTTCTGGCCTGCCAGGTCTCTGTGGATAGGTCTGTTGCCAATCTAATGTTTCTACCATTGTAGGTTACAGATCTCTTCTCCCGAGCTGCTTTCAGGATTTTCTCTTTGTCTCTGAGACTCGTAAGTTTTAATATTAGATGTCGGGGTGTTAACCTATTTTTATTGATTCTGAGAGGTGTTCTCTGTGCCTCCTGGATTTTGATGCCTGTTTCCTTCCCCAAATTAGGGAAGTTCTCTGCTATAATTTGCTCCAATATAACTTCTGCCCCCTCTCTCTTTCTTCTTCTTCTGGGATCCCAGTTATTCTAATGTTGTTTCATCTTATGGTATCGCTTATCTCTCGAACTCTGCCCTCGTGATCCAATAGTTGTTTATCTCTTTTTCTCAGCTTCTTTATTTTCCATCATTTGGTGTTCTATATCACTGATTCCCTCTTCTGCCTCATTTATCCTAGCAGTTAGCGCCCTCATTTTTTATTGCACCTCATTAATAGCCTTTTTGATTTCGACTTGGTTAGATTTTCGTTCTTTTATTTCTCCAGAAAGGGTTTCTCTAATAACTTCCATGCTTTTTTCAAGCCCAGCTAGTATCTTTAAAGTCATCATTCTGAACTCTAGGTCTGACATCGTACTAATGTCTGTATTGAGTAGGTCCCTGGCAGTTGGTACTACCTCTTGTTCTTTTTGTTGAGGTGATATTTTCCTTCTTGTCATTTTGTCCAGAGGAGAATAGATGAATGAGAGAACAAAATGCTAACAGGGTAACAACGTCCCCAGAAAATATACTCTAAACAAATCAGAAAAGACCTGAAACCAGGGGAAAACAAGGGGAAAGAAAGAAAAAAGAAAAAGAAAAAGATAAAAACAAAAACAGAACAAAAAAAAAAAACAGAGTATGATCAAATATGATCAGGCTGGTGCATAGATCAGTGCTTCACACTAGATTTTGGGTGTATTTTGGTCTGTTAGAAGAAAGTGCCTCCCAAAATTTTAAAGAAAGGAAAACTTATATATGTACAAAAATAAGGGTTGATACAATGAAAGGATGGAATATGACTGTAAAGATCATAATTATAAAAAATTTTATAAAGGAATTGATAAGAAGTTGTTTGAATAAAGAAAGAAGAGGATTTAAAAAAAAAGAAGAAAAAAAGGGAGAGAATGTGATCAGGCAGGAGACTAGAACAAAGCCACACACTAGAGATTTAGGGTATATTTTGATCTGTTAGAAGAAACTGTATCTCAAAATTTTAAAGAGAAAACAACTTATATATATATGCCAAAAATAAGGGTAACTACTATGAAGGGATAGAATATGACTCTAAAATGAAAAATAAAAATGTTTTTTAAAAAAGGGATTGATAAGATGTTGGTTGAAAAAGGGAAAAAGAAAAATTAAAAAAAAAAAGACGGTTAAAAAAAATTAACTTTGAAAGACTAAAGAATCATGGTAAAAAAGCCATGAATTCTCTGTGCAGTATTCCCCTAGCTCTGGAGTTCTGCCGTTCTCATTGATCGGTAAACTTTGTCTTGGCTGGCTGTTCTTGCTGATCTTCTAGGGGAGGGGCCTGTTGCTGTGGTTCCCAAACGTCTTTGCTGGAGGCAGAATTGCCCCGCCCTTGCTGGTCCGACCTAAGTAATCTGCTCGGGTTTGCTCTCGGGAGCTTTTGTTTCCTGCAAGCTTTCCGTACAGCTTTGGAGGACGAGAGTGAAAATGGTGGCCTCCCAATCTCTGCCCCAGAGGAGCCGAGAACTCAGGGCCAGTGCGCCCCCAGAGAAAAGCAGTCAATCACTCCCGTCTCCCCGGTCTCCGGCCGCACTCCATGCTCACCTGGCCTGTGACCGAGCATTTCTATCTCTGGCACACGACCCTGATTGGAGGCTCCAAACCCAGCAGATCCCTGTGGTGCACTCCCGTGCCGCTCCTTCTGGGGGAGGAAGGGGAGTCTCCCCAGATCTGCCGCTTGTTGGGTCCCTGCTGGAGGAGCAGTGGCCCGACTGTGCTGTGGATCACGGTTTATGGCAACCCCGAACTGAGAGCCTGCGCCTCGGCTCCATCTCTGCAGCTGGCTTCCCTTTCTGATACCTGGGAGCTCTGCTGCACTCAGGCACCCCTGGTCTTTCTGTGACCCTGAGGGTCTTAAGACCACACTGTCCCACAAGGGTTCCACCCCCTGCTTAGCCACTGGAGTGACGACCCTCAGCGGAGCAGACTTCTAAAAGTTCCGATTTTGTGCTCTGCTGCTCTGTCAATTGCCAGGAGCAGCCGACGGAGGCCCCCTCGCCCGCCGTCTATCCTCCCGAATATCGCCTCAGATTCACTTCTCCGCACGTCCTACCTTCCAGAAAGTGGTCTCTTTTCTGTTCAGAGAGTTGTTGCTATTCTTTTCTTCGATCTCCTGTTGAGTTCGTAGGTGTTCAGAATGGTTTGATCCCTATCCAGCTGAATTCCTGACACCAGATGAAATTTAGGTCTCCTACTCCTCCACCATCTTGCTCCGCCCTCTAGAGAATACTATTTTAAAATTAATTTTGGGGGGGACCACAAACATGCTGTCCATAACAATAACAACAATAAAAAATCAGAAGCATGTATCAAATCAAGAGCTAGAAAAAAAATTCTCTGTTGTTGAAGGGTTTTTTATCATCAGTGTTATAAATCATCAAAACCAGAAGGGAACATAGTACATATTTTACAGTCTCCTCATTTCCCAGAGGAGAAAACTAAAGCCTGAAGAGTGGGAGGGCTAGATTAAAAAACAAAATATAAAACTCCTGATTTCCAAACCAGTGTTATTTTCTCTATACTAGGTTGGTTACTTCTAATATATTGTTGTATAATATTGGCCTTTGAGGGTTGGTTTTTTTTTAAAGATTTATTTATTTATTTTAGAGAGAGAGAGAGCATGCATGCACATGCAAGTGGGGGGAGGGGCAGAGGGAGAGAATCTTTAAGCAGATGCCCTGCTAAGTGCAGAGTGTTACTTGGGGCTCAATCGCATGACCCATGAGATCATGACCTGAGCCAAAACCAAGAGTTGGACACTTAACTGACTGAGCCACCCAGGCGCCCTAACCTTTGAGGCTTTTTATTACTTTAATTCAAATACTTGTTTTCTATTCATTTATACTTTCCAATATGTCCTCTAATTGAAAATAGGAAGATAGCATTTCTTAAATTTTCTCTAATACAGATATTTCACAAAGCTCAACTGGCCTCTCCTCTCATCCTCTAATTATTTAGAATTAGTAAAAAAATTCTGTACTGGCCCCACTCTCATAGAAACCACAGAGTAATTAGAAAGTAGAAGGCATACCAAATGTAGATGACACTATATTGGTTTGTAAGGGTAATTGTAAGTTTACTAAAAAATACCAATTTTTATCAGCTCACTTATACTCCATTATAAGGCCATTGTGGCACTTCCTGCCAAAGGCACATAGGTAAGAGCTAGTATGTATTTGATTTTAATAAATACTGTCTGTGGGAAACCTGGAAAGGAATGAACAGATGTTGGAACCATATAATAGTGTGGCAGAGTAAAAAAAAAAACAAAAAAAACCTGTGCATTTATATGGCACACCTGGTGTTTATGATACTTTTGCAACTTTTATAACTACAACATCTGGCCCTTTGCTGCTGTTCTTTAATTTTCAAATGCCAAGGATCTTATGTCTCTTACAGTATAGACATGTCCATCAGAAGAAAAAAAAGCAGTAAACATGTTATGAATCATGCAGAGAGAAACTACTGCCTCCCCACGAGGAACTTGTACTAAAATTGTTAGTGAAATTTTAAAAGATGAGAAAACATTTAGATCAGTCTTTCCCAGCTCTCTTAAGAGGCAAAAAGGATTCACTCAAAGATTATTAGATCATCCATCTACACTGCAAATTTTCCCAATAATTTAAATTTGTAAAAAGAGTAATTTCTGAGGAATATCTAAAATACATATTCTAGGGTCTAAGTTAGGCCACTTATGTTCTTTTTGACTCAAGTGACATAGGTGAGGTGGACAGAGAATATAATTTGATGTAATTCAAGTTTGACTGAATTTTGTGATTTTTTCTGAGCTTTAGGTGGTGTTCATTTGTTAAAGGATAGCAAATATAAAATACTTCATCTAAATTTTCAGTTGTTCTAATGAATAAACCAGATTAATAGTATACCTCACCCAAATTTGATTTAAAAAAAAATCACTTGATATACACATGGCTTTATACTAAAGTTAATTTAGTAACTCTAACTCTTCTGTGGTTTTTTGGACTAGAACTTGGTAGAAACTTCAGAGTAGCCAATAAGACCTGATTTCTATAGCAAGTCTTGCTCCCTGAAGGTGATCCTTATTTTGATAAGACACTTTTTTTTTTTTTTTTTCAGAAAACACAACCTACTTGGGTTTTTGTGATAAGCCTATTAGGGCTTATCAGATGTCAAAATTATTAAGATTTTCATGAATTGGATATATTTCAGTGAGGAGGAAATCCCTCAGATCATAACGTGAAACCCATAGATCAGGAATAGAAAATAGCGGGCTAATGGATCATGAATTCTTTCTCATTGAGTACCAGAAATTTTCAGCACAGGGTTCTAGGAGCCTGCTCCCCAGGCATTTGGAATTGGTTTATGAGATAAACCAGGAATAAGGGACAAGAAGCATGAAGCAGGGAAGAAGAGAGAAGCAGTTCAGGGATGCATTATCAGGTGAGCCACCACTATGAGCACCCAGTCCTGTAAAACCATCTAATTTGCTTCATGAAATGTAACCCAAGACCATTCATCTAAAAAAAAAAAGAAAAAAAAGGAAAGAAAAAGCATTTAATCATCAGCCCTGTTTCCCATTGGCTAAAGGTTGCCCTACAGGGTATTAATGTTCCCCACTCTGCTTCCAGGTTGCTTCTGCTTGAATACCAAATGCCTTCACAGAACATCCCTTAGCAAAGAATCAGAGAAGCCCTGGGGCCACAGGTGAGAGGCATTTGTCTCTGGGCAAAGACAAGGAAGGCATTGCCAGGTGGCCCCTTGCATTGAACTGGTCAAAACCTACTCAGTCACCCAGGTGTGACTAGGTGGGAGAGGAAACCAGAGGATTTGAGGTGGTGCACAAGAAATATTCAATATACCTTGTGTAGGGCCCACTAATGAGAAATTATTAAACTACTTCATACAGTGGTAATAAGCAGAATAGTTTTTCATAGCTGTTATTTTTAAATTTCCCCACATAATTTAAATCTGAACTCTAAGTTTGTTCCCCTTTCAATTAGTATTAATGAAATAATGCCACTGAGATTTGTTACTATGATAAACACCATGGAACTGATGAAAAAATGGATTTTTTATTAGTTTTTTATCCCTATTAGCAAGGAAATTCCACAATCATGCCATTACACATAATTTTGAAGAAGTAGCTTTTCATAATTATGAAATATAGAGTTATAGAATCTAATTTAAATAATTCCACTTATTCTCTGAGGTTTTTAATCACATCTATGATTTTTTTCAAGACCAAAGATGACAGGTTTACCCTTTGTGAAAGAAGACAATTTAGTTATCAACAAAATCTTATTGTATTATAATTATTAACATGTCTATTTCCCTTTCTGGCAATGATTTAAAATATTTTGAAGTAATGAAATTGTTATAATTTAACTTTGTGGATATGTTTTACAATATTCCTACTTGGCTTGTTTGCCAAAACTACCCAAGCATATATCCATGTATATTGAGAATAGGGTAGAGGGCTGAGGAGGGATAGAGGAAGTTTAGTTTTAAAATCAGTATTATTAATATCTGCCATTTATTAAACCCATGAAATGTGCCAGTCACTATGCTCAGTAAATACTATTCATATATGATACCATTTAATACTTACCAAATAGGTGTTTTTAATCCCCATTTCACAGTTAAGGGAAGAGAGGTTGAGTAATATGTCAGTGGTCACACAGTAGTAACAATATAGCTAGGATTCAGATAAGTGTCTTTTACATTGCCTTAAGGTTATTACTCAGCATAGTTTGCTACCTTTGATTTAGATGTCTGGAATGACCAGAGAAGAACCTATAATTCTTTGTACACTGAATCCCTTAGAAATTTGGTCCTTTGGTAAGTGTCTGTAGCCAAGCATTTGGAAGAATTTGTCAATGCTCATTCCTTCTTCAGCATAGAGCCATGGGCACCCTGTTCAGTTTGGCTTCCAGGTACTGTCTGGAAACTCAGCTATAGTCAGATCACATTCCTTGGCTTTGTTTTGGTATATTCTTATAGCATTCTAACATTACATTATTCCTAGGGAAAGCCATGAATAAAAAACAATCACATCTCTCAATTATTTCTCAACAAAACTAGAAAAAAAGCCAATCACATCTCTATTCATCAATTTTTCATCATCCTTAGAAATGTTCATTTCAAGAGTTTAAATGAAGTTTTTAAATATGATATCCTCAATTGCACTAACAATTTGAAAAATTTCATGTTGTCTGGACCTCTTTCACAAAAATAGCCTGCATGGCCTCTCTATTCAATTTGAGCCCACATCATTCTTACCTATATTCTGAAATGCTGAATTCAACAATATTCTTTACATTCATTAAACTCACCCATTTTTTAAAAAAGATTTTTATTTATTTGAGAGAGACAGAGCATGAGCAGGGAGGAGGAGGCAGAGGGAGAGGGAGAAGCAGACTCCCTGCTGAGCAGGGAGCCCAATGTGGAGCTTGATCCCAGGACCCTGAGATCATGACCTGAGCCAAAGGCAGATGCTTAACTGACTGAGCCACTCAGGTGCCCCTAAACTTGCCCATTTTTTAATTTAACATGTCAAGTAGGAACATGGGTACTTAATGAAATTTTTATTCTTTATTTCTTATCCACCAGGAATGACCCAGCCAAGGCTAAGTGGGTGAGAGGCAATGTTCTGAGTTCTTTATTTCTAGAATATGTGTGGCTCAACTCAGAGGCAAGTACATTATCTCTGCTCTAGTCTCAGCAAATGTTTCTTTATAATGGGTAATGCTTGACCAAATTAGCCTGTATGTCATGAACCAAGACTACTGAAAAACCATGGGCTTAATTAATTGACAGGTAGAATGTGTCTTTCTACACATCCTAGTTCCTGTTGGAGCAGTGTGTGTTCAAATGGGTTATCACACCGAGACAGAGGTCAAATTGTTCATCTTGTTTTGCTTCAAGTTTCCATTTGACATATGATACCATTTAGTGGTTATAAGAATGATTAAAACTCTATGAAAAGTATCTATAGCAATAATTATCTAGCTATACATCAGAAAGATAGACGACACAGAAAGTTTGCTTACCTAACTACTAAACTTTGCTCTCAGACAGGTCAGGGGGGTTTTGTTTTGTTTTGTTTTTTGGTGTTTTGTTTTTTGTTTTTTGTTTTGTTTGTTTTGCTTTGGCAGGTTGTTAATGTCACTTTCTTCATAGAGCAATAGACATATGGGGAGAGTTGAACTGTTTACAGAGCAGTTCCTGAATTGTAGGATCAAGAGTCTTTGTGATAGCTCCCAGAGAGAATAAATGTTTTGGGCTTTTTTTTTTTTAGATAATCTTATCAATGTCTCAAATCTTTATTTCTTTATTTTGACCCTGAACCATGAGAGTCTATGATCACTGAAAGGGATCTATTCAAAGCCCCATCACCAGCCAAGCTTACAGACAAAACTCACAGGTGTCTGCACTTGGCCCTGTTTTTCTAGGTCATGGTGCCCCACATTCTCAGAAAATAGACCTCAACTACAGAACACATTCTTCTCTAGCCAGACCACAACCCACATCCCACACAAGCCCCAGACAGAGCCCCTTGAGAAACCTGCCACATCTTGCTCTACCTGGCCAGGAGTTGACCCCTCCCCACACCCTCTATGGCTGCAGCTACAAGCCTCCCACATCTGTAAAAAAGAAAAAAAAAAAAAAACCTTAAAAGGCCCAGCCCGACAGAAGCTGGGGGCCGACATTTCTCTTGATATCTTGGCCCCTCTCCTCCCTTGAAAAGTGAATAAACTCTGTCCTGCTTGTTGTTCTACTCTTTGTGCAATTCTTTGCTGCTCATGTCACCTGCCACCCTAACAATCACCCTATAATTAAAGGCAGTCTAACTATTGTAGCAAAGAATTCCAGTATCTCAATGACTAAACAGAACAAAGGTTTAGTTATCACTCATCACATAGTCCAATTATGTAATGAATAGAAAGTCTTTTCCAAAGCCCTTCAAACCCCAGAATCCTCCCATAGTGTGATCTGTCATCCCCTAGTGCCTCAGAGTCCTCTACTGGATCCTCTGCTTCTGTCTGGGTGACAAAGGAAGAGAAAGAATATGGCAAATGTGCACCTGTTCTCAATCCATAATATACATAATCTCCACTCACATTCCTCAATAAGAACAAGCAAGAGGGGCAGGAAATGTAGTCTGCTGATACACCTAAAAAAGGGCGGGGAATGGGTTACCCCTGGCATAACCACCACAAGAAACACATTCCAAAATGATGCAGTATTGCAGCATGGTTTTTTGTTTTGTTTTGTTTTGTTTATAACACTAATCACAAGATGCTATTACTTTGTTGGTTAACTTGAGGTTTACTTGTTCTGTTTTGTCTCTCTCCCTAACAAGAAGGTACTGAGGACAGTGACCATGTCTATGTTTTTCATTATCATATTCCCAGCACCTGGCATAGTATCTAATACTTTATAGACACTTAAAGGGTTGTTAAATGAATGAATGCCAATGTTTAGTAACAAACATGAGGGAACAACTGTAATAGTTCTTCTTTTTTTGAACTGTAATAGTTCAACACGGGGCTTGAACTCACAACCCTGAGATCAAGACCTGAGCCAAAATCAAGAATTGGACGCTTCACTGACTGAGTCACCCAGGCACCCCAATAGTCCTTTAATTCTAAGATGTACTATCTAGTGAATAACAGATTTTCAGTGGGATGTGGAATCATCACCATAATAAGTATACATATTGATGATAAGACACAACCAGATTTTAGAAATATTAATCTGAAAAATGTATAAAGTTAATAATTCTGCCTAATGGGCCCTGGACAATTTCACTGAGGACATGTCATTTAAGCTAATGGAAAGATGGTATTGTCAAGTTAAAAAAAAGTTGGGAAAAGACATTTTAGACATGGAGAATAACTTCATTCTGGCAGCAGTATGAAAGGTATAACTAAGGGAGTCTAGATTGGAGTCAAGGAAACCAGGCATGAGGCTATTAGAAATGTGGAAGGTGAATGGAAGGGTGTTTGTTATATATGTCAGCTCAACATAATACAACACAAAAACAATATAACTTCTTTTTTTACAAAGGATAATTAAGGTAAATTTAAAGAATAGAAAAAAATTTGTATGGGATTATTTATTATACACAGTTTCTCATAACCATATCAAATTAGCTTGAACCACCCAATGCAACATAGAAATCACCTTGTTTGCAGAATTCTTCTTTATAATAATATTCTTTGTAATATCCTATGTTGAAACGTAGTTTTTCCTTCTATTTTACCAATTAAGAACATTCCATCTCCAACGTCCATTAAATTATTTTGTGTGGGGAGGGGTATTTTGCCTTCTTTATGCCCATTCCCAGATCTGTCCTTTCTCTTATGTAAACAGGAATTTATTCATTACTTTTTAATGTACTGTTTACCAACGTGAGGCACTCCTAATACTCCCCTTGCTCTTAGTAGCATTGTGATTGTAGAGCTTTGAAAAAGGAACCTTCTGATGACTTTGCTTCTACTGCATATACTGAAAAGATAATCTGTGCTTTCTAGATATATCACAGTTTAGTAAAAAGAACACAGGCTTTATAGTCAGACTCCTTTGGGCTGAGTTCCAGCTCTGCTACTTAGCTGTCTGACCTTGGGCAGATCACTTAACCATTACCTCTTTGGGTGGATGTCAAAAGTAAGATGAACTAATGCAGGTAAAGGACCTAGGACATTGCCCCAGGGCTCAACTAATAAGAATTACATCCATCCTCCAGGTTACTAGCTAGCCATCCAACTCCCCACAAGCCCAGTTTCACCCTTTATCTTTTCACATCAGCACTACATTTTGGCTTGCATTCAAACATTAGTCCAATTATTTTTTCCTTTTGTTTTATTTATTTATAGAAAACATTTTTGTATAGCATTTCTTGTCTCTCTTGTTACATTTGTAAAATTGTTCTCTTCCCTAAGTGGTATTGACGTAGGAAAGAACATTAGGATTTGAGGCTGAAGGCCAAGAAAGAATTCTTGAGATGTCTTTGGTGCAAAAAGGTGGTTTAATTAAAGCATGGGGACAAGACCTGTGGACAGAAAGAGCTGCACCAGGGTCATGAGGAGTGGCCATTATATACTTTCAAGATGGGAGGGGGTTACGGATAGTGTAAGTCTCTAAGGAATTTTGGAAGCAAGGTTTTCAGGACCTTGAGGGGGCTAGCTATTGTTGGGAAAATGTCATTTATTACTGCCTAATAAAAGCTTAGTCATGAAACCCTTCAGATGTATATCAGTGGGCCATATGCTTGGCGGATGATTGCCAACACGTATCTTGGGGGTTTAGAGATAAAGGAAGTTTCCAGGGGTGCCTGGGTGGCTCAGTCGTTACGCATCTGCCTGGCTCAGGTCATGATCCCAGGGTCCTAGGATCGGGCTGAGCCCTGCATCAGGCTCCCTGCTCTGCGGGAAACCTGCTTCTCCCTCTCCCACTCCCCCTGCTTGTGTTCCCTCTCTTGCTGTGTCTCTCCCTGTCAAATAAATAAATAAAATCTCTTTTAAAAAGGAAGTTTCCAAAGGAATTTTTATATGTTACAGTAGACTTACAGGATCCTGGAGGGGGGGCGGCGGGGAGTCAGGCTAGGATTGCCTTTTGCCCTTAGCAAAGTATTAACATCGAGGCCATTGAGCCCCTAGAGAAATGTCACTCTGCCTGTTTCAAGGACTTGTCAGTGGGCTCTAGGTAGTAAGGAAATTTAATAATTTTTCTTCTGTCTTTGTTTCCCACATCAGTATGGTAGGCAATTCTGCCCATTTTTCCCCATCAGCCTTTACATTTTCTCCCACAAGATTTTGTTTTTTAAGGTTTATTTTATTAACAATAGGATTAGTTATAAAAATGATATCAGTAGCAATTATTTCTTAGCTGTTCCCTTTAACATATGCTTTGCTTGTATGTTTCTACCAGTTAAGTAGCCCCATGATGGTGCAACCGTAATGATGTAGTTTTTGAATGTAGGTGAGGTTTGGTGGGGTCCAAGCAGATTGTCAAGAAAGAAATTTTGAGATATCTTCAGTGCAAAAAGGTGGTTTTATTAAAGTACGGGGACAGGACCCCTGGGCAGAAAGAGCTGCTGCTGTTGCCTGTTGCACAGGGATTGTGAGGAGCAACTGATTATATACTTTGGGGTTGGGGGAAGTAAAGATAAGGGAAGTTCCAAAAAGATTTTCATATGCTAAAGTAGACTCAACTGGATATAGGAGGCCTTGCTATTGTCTAACTAAGGTTGTTTTTCCCTCTAGCAAGGCATTAACATTAAGACAGTTAGAAGCTTCCTGGAGGAACATTATACTCTACCTGCCTAAAATAGTTGTCAACGAGCTGCAGGTTATAGGCACATTTAATTTTATCTACATTTCCTTCTGCCTTTGTTTCCCACACCATAACGATCTCCCTTTTTTCTTTTTAAATATTTCTCTTTGTCTTCAAAAAGTTGAGGACACCACTTCTTTCCCATTCAGGAGACAATTTCATTGAAATCTTGATTTTCTAGTTACCAGTTTAGTGCATATGATTTTATTATCTTTTTTAGTAGGTGTTAATACTTTAGATTCAATCTTCCTGCCTTGAACTTTTACTGAGGTTCCAGTATTTTAAACTCTTTCTTCTATTCCCACACATCTAGTTATTCTTGGTCCCTAATAATTCCATTTAGGGTCTGGCTCTGTTAGTTTTTACACAACCTCTGAGTATCACTACAAACATCCTTGCTTGTTCTTCCTACTTGACTGCTTTGGCCATATAAATTTGATTACATTAAAACAGTGGCTTCCTGCACTGTACTTAGAACTTGTGTGTGTGTGTGTGTGTGTGTGTGTGTGTGTGTGTGTGGTGGTGGTGGTTGTGGTGGTAGGAAATCCCTTAAAAAATTTTTATTTAAAAACTTTTGTTCCTTTATTTTACGAGATAGATAGGAAACACCTTTTTTGTTCAGTTTTTCCTCTATACATTAAAAGCAACTTAAGAAATCAGTCAGTACTGAAATCACTTGGAAAGTAGAATTTTTCTGTGTCTCTTATAGAGTGGAAATGGACATTACAAAAGGAACCCCTGTTTCCAGCCTTTAGCAAAGGAATACTTCCCAAACCACTGAATACACAGTAAATATCTCACGGAATACACTGACATAATACAATCTTCCCTAATCCAACAGCATTTCTATAATATTGCCTTGGGCAAGGCTATGGTTTTAACGTTTTTAACTGTTAAACAAATGTGATGAATGCATCTATAGTATTCATACCCTGAGCTCACCAATTGGTTTGAGTCACAACCTGGAACAAAAGCAACTAGAGATAAAATGAAAAGCTCCAATTCAATTGGGTTTAACAGATATTTGTTGGGTGCTTTCTGTGTGCTTCTAATCTGATACACAAACCCCTTCTGACTTCTAGAGGATATTTTAATATTGATATTTTGCATTCCTGGACCCCAATTCCACCATATGTGGGTAAGGGTTTCCTTCATACATTCAGTAAGCAATTCTCAGACATCTGCTGAGTTTCCTACATTTCAACTGAATTCTGACACTATCTACTCAGACATAGCATCAGATTCTACAAGTTAAGGGCTCAGTATTACAAAGCTGCCTCCTCCCTCCCCAACACTCTTACGCTGTTGGTGGGAACGCAAACTGCTGCAGCCACTCTGGAAAACAGTATAGAGGTTCAGAGGTTCCTCAAGAAGTTAAAAATAGAACTACCCTATGACCCAGCAATTGCACTATTTGGTATTTACACCAAAGATATAAATGTAGTGATCCGAAGGGACACCTGAACCCCAATGTTTATAGCAGCAATGTCCACAATAGCCAAACTATGGAAAGAGCTCAGATGTCTATCAACAGATGAATGGATAAAGAAGAGGTGGTATGTATATACAATGGAATATTACTCAGCCATCAAAAAATGAAATCTTGCCATTTGCAATGATGAGGATGGATCTAGAGGGTATTATGCAAGCTAAATAAGTCAGAGAAAGACAATTATCATATGATCTCACTGATATGTGGAATTTAAGAAACAAAACAGAGGATCATTGGGGAAGAGAGGAAAAAATAAAACACGATGAAACCAGAGAGGGAGACAAACCATAAGAGACTCATAATTATAGTAAACAAACTGAGGGTTGCTGGGGGGAAGCAGGGCAGAGGAATGGGGTAACTGGGTGATGGACATGTGATGTAATGAGCACTGGGTATTATATAAGACTGATGAATCACTGACCTCTACCTCTGAAACCAATAATACATCATATGTTAATTGATTGAATTTTAATTAAAAAAATTTTTTTAAAAATAAAATAAAGCTCAAGTAAAAAAAGGGGAAAAAAAAGCCAATCACAAACCCAGGTTGCTTCTGACCAACTAACTACATAAATCAGAGGTTACTACAACGCCTTCCTCAAGTTTGATTAATTTGCTACGGTGGCTCACAAAAGTTAGAGAAACATTTTACTTACTAGATTACTGGTTCACTATAAAAAGGATATAATTCTCAAACAGCTAGATGGAAGACATACATAGAGCAAGGTATGTGGGAAGGGGCACAAAACTTCCTTGCCCTCTGTGCCGCTCTCCCTATATCTCCACACAATCATCACCTTGGATGCTCTCCAAACTCTGTCCTTTTGGGTTTTTATGGAGGCTTCGTTACATAGTTGTGATTGATTAACTCATTGACCATGGACAATTAATTAAAAGTCCAGCACCTCTCCTTTCCCCAGAGGTAGGGGTGGGGTGGGGTGGGATGGACTGAAAGTTCCAACCTTGTCAACTATACCTCAATAAAAAATAAAAATTAAAAAATTAAAAGTTAAAAAAGAAGGTACAAGCCTCTAATCACATGGTTGGCTCCACTCGCAATCAGTCCACATCCTTAGGTGCTTTTCAGTGTTTTTTTTTTGATAGTAGCAATTTTTTACTTTTAAATTTCTTTCAACACAGAGATAATAAGACAGCAAATACATTTACATAATAATTTTATTATGCAACCATTTATTATATTTAATAAAGTTCTTTGAGATTTAAGCAATAGAAACCACTTCTGGCTAACTTAACTTTTAAAATGGCAATTTATTGGAAGGATATTGAGCTAGTTCATGGAATCAAAAGAAGAGTGGAATAAGCTAGCCTCAGAAAGAGGAGCTTCAGGGGCCTTAGTAGCAAGAGTTGAACTGTTGTTAATATGCCTCACCTTTCAAAACCTCCAGCCTCCATCTTTCAAGTTTCACATTGCTGGGAGAGACATTCTGAGCTATCTTCAACATATGGCATCCTGGACAATGGCAAGAGATCATCTGAGGCATAAACATGAGGTTAAATCTATGTATTAATGCTCAGACAGTATTTCCCGACTAACTACCTGGTTGATGCATGTCATTTACTTGATGATCTCTGGTCTGTCTTGCAACAAATTCAAAATATACTCAGAGTATGATTCAATGTTGATTTATTAATAATAAAAATATTTACATTACACTAACTGATTTCCTTTGGATTTATGACCAAAAGAAGGTTTATTTTTAATTTTTAATTTTAAAAATTCAAACATATGTAAAAGAGAAGAATCTAATAAATCTCCATGAACTCTCATGGAGATGGACAATAATTTTCAACATTATAAAACTCTTCCATTCTTATTTCATCTATTCTCCTGTTCCACATATTTTTTTTCTTTTTCTGGGGTAATTCAAACTAATTCTGTCACTATATTTCACCAGGAAAATTTTTTTTTTAATTTAGTGATTCATCACTTATATATAACACCCAGTGTTCATCATAACAAGTGCCTTCCTTAATACCCATCACCCAGTTAGCTGATACCCCACCCACTTCCCACCATCAACCCTCAATGTGTTCTCTATCATTAAGAGTCTCTTAGGGTTTGCTTCCCTCTCTCTCTCTTTCTTTTTCCTTCCCATATGTTCATCTGTTTTGTTTCTTAAATTCCACATATGAGTGACATCATATGGTATTTGTCTTTCTCTAACTGACTTATTTCCCTTAGCATAATACACTCTAGCTCCATCCACATCCTTGCAAATGGCAAGATTTCATTCTTTTTGATGGCTGAGTAATATTCCATTGTAGAGATATGCCATTTCTTCTTTATCCAATCATCAGTTGATGGACATTTGGGTTCTTTCCATAGTTTGGCTATTGTTGATAATGCTGCTATAAACATTGGGGTGCGTGTAACCCTTTGAATCTGTAGTTTTGTATCCATTGGGTAAATATTTAGTAGTGCAAATGCTAGGTCATAGGGTAGTTCTATTTTTAATTCTTTGAGGAAACTTCATACTATTTTCCAGAGTGGATATACCAGTTTGAACTCCCACCAAGAGTGTAAAAGTGTTCCCCTTTGTCCACATCCTTGCCAACATCTGATATTTCCTGTGTTGTTAATTTTAGCTATTCTGACAGGTGTCAGGTAGTATCTCATTGTGCTTTTGATTTGTGTTTCCCTGATGATGAGTGATGTTGAGCATCCTTTTTTGTGCTGTTAGCCATCTGGATGTCTTCTTCAGAAAAATGTCTATTCATGTCTTCTGCCCATTTCCTAACTGGATTATTTGGTTTAGGGGTGTTGAGGTTGATAAGTTCTTTATAGATTTTGAATACTAACTCTTTATCAGATATGTCATTTGCAAATATCTTCTCCCATTCCATAAGCTGCCTTTTAGTTTTGTTGTTTCCTTTGTGGTGCAGAAGCTTTCTATCTTGATGAAGACCCAATAGTTCAAAAGAAAAGAAAAAGTTTTTGCTTTTATCTCCCTTGCCTCTGACAATGTGTCTAGTAAGAAGCTCCTGCAGCCAAGATCAAAGTGGTTGCTGCCTGTGTTCTCCTCAAAGATTTTAATGGTTTCCTGCCTCACCTTTAGGTCTTTTATCTATTTTGAATTTATTTTTGTATATGGTGTAAGAAAGTGGTCTAGTTTCATTCTTCTGTACATTGATGACTAGTTTTCCCCACACCATTTCTTAAAGAGACTGTCTTTTTTCCATTCGATGTTCATTCCTCCTCTGTCAAAGATCAGTTGACCATATAGATGTGGGTCCATTTCTGGGTTTTTTGTTCTGTTCCACTGACCTATCCATCTGCTTTTGTGCCAGTACCATACCGTCTTGATCACTACAGCTTTGTAATATAGTTTGAAGCCCAGAATTGTAATGCCTCTAGCTTTGCTTTTCTTTTTCAAGATTGCTTTGGCTCTTCAGGGTCCCTTGTGGTTCCATACATATTTTAGGATTGTTTCTTCTGTCTGTGTGAAAAATGCTGTTGATATTCTGATAGGGATTGTATTAAATGTGTAGATTGCTTTGGGTAGTATAGACATTTTAGCAATGTTCTTACAATACAGTAGCATGGAAAGGTTTTCCATTTCTTTATTTATTTATTATTTTTTTTATTATGCTATGTTAGTCACCATAAAATACATCATTAGTTTTTGATGTGGTGATACACAATTCATTGTTTTCATATAACACCCAGTGCTCCATGTAGTACGTGCTCTCCTTAAAACCCATCACTGGGCTAACCCATACCCCCACCCCCCTCCCCTCTAAAACCCTCAGTTTGTTTCTCAGAGTCCATAGTTTCTCATGGTTCATCTCTCCCTCCGATTTCCCCCCCTTCATTTTTCCCTTCCTTCTCCTAATGTTCTCCATGCTATTCCTTATGTTCCACAAATAAGCGAAACCATATGATAATTGACTTTCTCTGCCTGACTTATTTCACTTAGCATAATCTCCTCCAGTCCCATCCATGTTGATGTAAAAGTTGGGAATTCATCCTTTCTGAGGGCTGAGTCATATTCCATTGTATATATGGACCACATCTTCTTTATCCATTCATCTGTTGAAGGGCATCTCAGCTCTTTCCACAGTTTGGCTATTGCGGACATTGCTGCTATGAACATTGGGGTGCATATGGCCCTTCTTTTCACTACATCTGTGTCTTTGGGGTAAATACCCAGGAGTGCAATTGCTGCGTCACAGGGTAGCTCTATTTTTAATATTTTGAGGAACCTCCACATGTTTTCCAAAGTGGCTATAACAACGTGCATTCCCACCAACAGTGTAAGAGGGATCCCCCTTCTCCACAACCTCTCCAACATTTGTTGTTTCTTATCCTGCCCATTTTTGCCATTCTAACTTGTGTAAGGTGGTATCTCAATGTGGTTTTGATTTGAATTTCCCTGATGGCTAATGATGATGAACATTTTTTCATGTGTCTGTTAGCCATTTGTATGTCTTCTTCAAACAAGTGTCTGTTCATGTCTTCTACCCATTTTTTGACTTGATTATTTGTTTTTTGGGTGTTGAGTTTGAGAAGTTCTTTATACATCTTGGATACCAGCCCTTTATCTGTAGTGTCATTTGCAAATATCTTCTCCCATTCTGTGGGTTGCCTCCTTGTTTGGTTGACTGTTTCCTCTGCTGTGCAGAAGCTTTTTATCTTGATGAAGTCCCAAAAGTTCATTTTTGCTTTTGTTTCACTAGTTTTTGGAGATGTGTCTTGAAATAAGTTGCTGTGGCCGATGTCAAAGAGGTTATTGCCTATGTTCTCCTCTAGGATTTTGATGGATTCCTGTCTCACATTTAGGTCTTTCATCCATTTTGAGTTTATCTTTGTGTATGCTGTTAGAGGATGTCGAGTTCATTCTTCTGATGTGGCTGTCCAATTTTCCCAGCACCATTTATTGAAGAGACTGTCTTTTTTCCATTGAATATTTTTTTACTGCTTTGTCAAAGATTATTTGACCATAGAGTTGAGGGTCCATATCTGGGTTCTCTATTCTGTTCCATTGGTCTGTATGTCTGTTTTTGTGCCACTACCATGCTGTCTTGGTGATCACTGCTTTGTAATATAGCTTGAAATCAGGCAACGTGATGTCCCCAGCTTTGGTTTTCTTATTCAACATTCCCTTGGCAATTCGGGGTCTTTTCTGATTCCATACAAATTTTAGGATTGTTTGTTCCAGCACTTTGAAAAATGTCATTGGAATTTTGATCGGGATGGCATTGAAGGTATAGATTGCTCTGGGTAGCATAGACATTTTAACAATGTTTATTCTTCCGATCCATGAGCATGGAATATTTTTCCATCTTTTTGTGTCTTCTTCAATTTCTTTCATGAGTGTTCTGTGGTTCCTAGAGTATGGGTCCTTTACCTCTTTGGTTAGGTTTATTCCGATGGATCTTATGGCTTTTGGTGCTATTGTAAATGGAATCATTTCTCTAATTTCTCTTTCTACAGTTGCGTTGTTTGTGTATAAGAAAGCAACTGATTTCTGTGCATTGATTTTGTATCCTGCTACATTACTGAATTGCTTTATGAGTTCTAGTAATTTGGGGGTGGAGTATTTTTGGGTTCTCTACATAAAGTATCATGTCATCTGCAAAAAGAGAGAGTTTGACTTCTCCTTTGCCAATTTGAATACTTTTTATGTCTGTCTGATTGCTGTTGCTAGGACTTCTAGTGCTATGTTGAACAATAGTGGCGAGAGTGGGCACCCTTGACATGTTCCTGATCTTAAGGGAAAGGCTCTCAGCTTTTCCCCACTGAGGATGATATTCGCTGTGGGTTTTTCATAGATGGATTTTATGAACTTGAGGAATGTTCCCTCTATCCCTATACTCTGAAGAGTTTTAATCAGGCAAGGATGTTGTATTTTGTCAAATGCTTTTTCTGCATCAATTGAGAGGACCATATGGTTCTTCTCTCTCTTTTTATTAATGTGTTCTATCACACTGATTGATTTGCAAATGTTGAACCACCCTTGCATCCCAGGGATCAATCCCACTTGCTCGTGGTGGATGATCCTTTTAATGTATTGTTGGATCCTATTAGCTAGGATTTTGTTGAGGATTTTGAAATCCTGGGATATCGCTCTGAAATTCTCCTTTTTGATGGGGTCTTTGCCTGGTTTGGGAATTAAGGTAATTCCGGCCTCATAGAATGAGTCTGGAAGCTTTCCTTCTGTTTCTATTTTTTTGAAACAGCTTCAGTAGAATAGGTATTATTTCTTCTTTGAATGTTTAGTAGTATTCCCCAGGGAATCCATCAGGCCCTGGACTCTTGTTTTTTGGGAGGTTTTGGATCACTGCTTCAATCTCATTAATGGTTATTGGCCTATTCAGGTCATCAATTTCTTCCTCTTTCAGTCTTGGGAGCTTATAGGTTTCCAGGAAGGCATCCATTTCATCCAGATTGCTCAGTTTTTTGGCATACAGTTGTTGATAAAAATTTCTTTTTATTTTTAAAGATTTATTTATTTCTTTGATGGAGACACAGCAAGAGAGGAAACACAAGCAGGGGGAGTGGGAGAGGGAGAAGCAGGCTTCTTGCCGAGCAGGAAGCCTAATGTGGGTCTCGATCCCAGGACCCTGGCATCATGAACTGAGCCGAAGGCAGACGCTTAATGACTGAGCAACCCAGGTGCCCCAATAAAAATTTCTAATAATTGATTCTCTTTCCTTGGTGTTAGTCATGACCTCTCCCCTTTCATTCATAATTTTATTACCTTCGGTCCTTTCTCTTTTCTTTTGGATAAGTCTGGCCAGTGGTTTATCGATCTTATTAATTCTTTCAAAGAACCAGCTTGTAGTTTCGTTGATCTGATCTACTGTGTTTCTGGTTTCTAATTCATTGATCTCTGCTCTAATCTTAATTATTTCTCTTCTAATGCATGGCTTAGGCATCGTTTGTTGCTTTTTCTCTAGTTCTTTCTTTTTTTTTTTTTTAGATTTTTTTTATTCGACAGAGAGACTGAGAAAGAGGGAACATAGCAGGGGGAGTGGGAGAGGGAGAAGTAGGCTTCCTGTAGAGCAGGAAGCCCGACGTGGGGCTCGATCCCAGGACCCTGGGATCATGACCTGAGCCGAAGGCAGACGCTTAACAACTGAGCCACCCAGGCGCCCCTTCTCTAGTTCTTTAAAGTGTAGAGTTAGTTGGTGAATTCGGGATTTTTCTATTTTTTTGAGCAAGGCTTGGATGGCTATGTATTTCCCCCTTAAGACTGCCTTTGCAGTATCCCATAGGTTTTGGACCAATGTGTTTTCATTCTCATTGGTTTCCATGAATTGTTCAAGTTCTTCTTTGATTTCCTAGTTGACCCAAACATTCTTGAGCAGAGTGGTCTTTAGCTTCCAAGTGTTTGAATTTCTGCCAAATTTTTTCTTGTGATTGAGTTCTAGTTTTAAAGCATTATGATCCGAGAATATGCAAGGAAAAATCTCAGTCTTTTGATATTGGTTGAGACCTGATTTGTAACCCAGTATGTGGTCTATTCTGGAGAAAGTTCCATGTATGCTCGAGAAGAATGAGTATTCTGTTGTTTTAAGGTGGAATGTTCTGTATATATCTATGAGGTCCATCTGCTCCAGGGTGTCATTCAAAGCTTTTGTTTCTTTATTGATTTTCTGCTTAGATGATCTGTGTATTGCTGAGAGTGGAGTATTGAGGTCTCCTACAGTTAACGTGTTGCTATCAATATGACTCTATATTTTGGTTAACAGTTGTCTTATGTAGATGGCTGCTCCCATGTTGGGGGTGTAGATAGTTACAACTGTTAGATCTTCTTGTTGGATAGACCCTTTAAGAATGATATAGTGTCCTTCTGTGTCTCTTATTACAGACTTTAGTTTAAAATCTAATTTGTCTGATATAAGAATTGCTACCCCAGCTTTCTTTTGAGGTCCGCTGGCATGGAAGATGGATCTCCATCCCTTCACTTTCAGTCTGGATGTATCTTTAGGTTCAAAATAAGTCTCTTGTAGGCAGCATATGGATGGGTCCTGTCTTTTTATCCAAGCTGCAACCCTGTGCCTTTTTATGGGAGCATTTAGGCCATTCACGTTGAGAGTGATTATTGAAAGATATGAATTAATTGTCATCATGTTGCCTGTGAAGATGTTGTTTTTATAGATTGTCCCTGTAAATTTCTGTTGTAGATCACTCTTGGGGTCTTTCTCCTTTTATAGAACCCCCCTTAATATTTCTTGCAGGGCCGGCTTAGTGGTCACATATTCTTTCAGTTTCTGCCAGTCTTGGAAGCTCTGCATCTCTCTATCCATTCTAAATGAAAGCCTTGCCGGATAAAGTATTCTTGGCTGCATGTTTTTCTCATTTAGTACCCTGAATATGTCTTGCCAGGCCTTTCTGGCTTGCCAGGTCTCTGTGGATAGGTCTGACGTTATTCTGATGTTCCTCCCTCTGTACATAAGGAATCTCTTCCCCCTAACTGCCCTTAAGATGGTTTCCTTGGTTCTAAGATTTGCAAGTTTTACTATTACATGCCGGGGTGTTGGCCTGTTTTCCTTGATCTTAGGAGGGGTCCTCTCTGCCTCTAGGACTCGAATGTTTGTTTCATTCCCCAGATAGGGAAGTTCTCAGCTACGATTTGCTCAAATATATCTTCTAGTCCTCTCTCTCTCTCTCTCCACCCCTTCCAGGATTCCAATTATTCTGACATTGGAACACTTCATGGTGTCACTTAGTTCTCTGATTCTATTTTCATGGATTCTTAGTTGTTTTTCCCTGGCCTCCACTTTTCCCTTTTTCTCTAAATTGTCTTCCAGGTCACTAATTCATTCTTCTGCCTCACTTACTCTAGCTGTTAGATTATCTAGATTAGATTGGATCTCTTTGATAGCATTTTTATGTTCTGCCAATTCAGCTTTCATTTCTGCCCTTAGAGACTCTATGTTGCCATTAATTGATTTCTCCATTCTAGCTATTGTCTTCACAATTGCTAGCCTGCGTTCTATCTCCGACATCTTGGTTATATCTGAATCCATTTGTAAATCTGCAGCATAAATCATAATCTCAGAGTCTTTCCTATTTAAGGGGTTCCTCCTCCTAGTCATTCTGTTGATGGGTGGTTGAGGGAATGTATAGAGTCCAAATTATTGCCCACAACCCAAGCAAGATGCACCTCTTTTCTAGGGACTTTAGGGTTGCTGGTCTCTTGTTTTCCCAGCTTGTTTTCTTTGGAAGGGGCCTGCCGCGCTGTTACTCAGGCAACCCTGTTTTGGCAGAGTTGCCCTGCCCCTGTGGAGGGGGATGGGCTCAGTGAAAATCGTTTTTGGGGGGCTTTTGTTCTCTGGTGGCTTTCCCTGGTAGCTTTCCTCATCTCTTCTGAGAGTCAGAGCAGAAGAGACCGTTTCCAACCCTCTGCCTCAGAGCAGAGAGACCGCAGTCTGTTCTTCAGTGAGCTCTCCAGGCCACACTATCTCTGTTTCTGTCTGTGCTGCTATAAACTGTAACGTCCTGGGTTGTGCACCCCTCCACAGCACTCCCAGTCCTTGCCTCCAGGTGAGGGCACGTCTCTGCCCTTTGTGCTTCTAAAACCGCCAGCCACCCCCAGTCCCTACGCAAGGCCCCGCCGCTCACGTTTCCGTCTAAGGTCCTTTCCCACTGCTACCGGTCTGCGAGTCTGTGCCCCGTCCCCAGCGTGGGGGCTATCGCTCATGAGCGGTGTAGGATCCCCATGGCCATGCTCCCTCCTGCTGCTGTTTGTCCTCCGATATCTGTCTGTGGAATCATGGCTCCCCACTTCATACCTCAAAACCAACTGCCTGCGATATTCTCTTTGTAGAGATCCAGATCTTACATCTCAGGCTGATTTCGTGGGTGTTCAGAGTGGTCTGGTAGATATCCAGCTCAATTCCAGGGACCTGTTGGAATAAGGTCCCCTACTCCTCTGCCATCTTTTCTTGAATCCCCAAGTTTTTCCATTTCTTTGCGTCATCTTCAATTTCTTTCAACAGTGCTTTATAGTTTTCACAGTACAGATCTTTATATCTTTGGTTCGGTTTATTCCTATGTATCTCATCGTTTTTGGCACAATTGTAAATGGAATCAATTCCTTGATTTCTTTTTCTGCTGCTTCATTATTGGTGTGTAGAAATGCAAGAGATTTCTGTACATTGATTTTATATCTTGTGACTTTGCTGAATACCTGTATTAGTTCTAGAAATTTTTTACTGGAGTCTTTCAGGTTTCCTACATAGAGTAACATGTCTTTTGCAAAGAGTGAACGTTTGACATCTTCCTTGCCAGTTTGGATGCCTTTTATTTCTTTTTGTTTTCTGACTGCTGAGGCTAGGACTTCCTGTACTATGTTAAATAGTAATGGTGAGTGGACATCCGTGTCTTATTCCTGACCTTAAAGGAAAAGCTTTCAGTTCTTCCCTATTGAGGATGATATTAGCTGTGGGTCTATCATATATAACCTTTATGATGTTGAGGTATGCTCCTTCTATTCCTACTTTGTTGAGAGTTTCTATCAAAAATGTATGCTGTATTTTATCAAATGCTTTCTCTGCATCTCTTGAGAGGATCATATGGTTCTTTTCCTTTCTTTTATTAATGTGGTATATCACATTGATTTCTGAATATTGAACCACCCTTCTAGCTAAAGAATAAATCCCACTTGAGCATGGTGAATAATTCTTTTATTGTACTGTTGGATTCGATTTGCTAGAATCTTGAGAATTTTTGCATCCATGCTCAATAGGGATATTGGCCTGTAGTTCTCCTTTTTAGTAGGGCCTTTGTCTGGTTTTGGAATCAAGGTAATGCTGGCCTGGTAGAATGAGTTTGAAGTTTTCCTTCCATTTCTATTTTTTGGAAAAGTTTGAGAAGAATAGATATTAATTCTTCTTTAAATACCTGGTAGAATTTCCCTGGGAAGCCATCTGGCCCTGGACTTTTGTTTATTGGTAGATTTTTGATTACTGATTCAATTTCTTTGCTGGTTATGAGTCTGTTCAAATTTTCTATTTCTCCCTGTTTTAGTTTTGGTAGTTTGTATGTTTCTAGGAATTTGTCCATTTCTTCCAGATTGCCCAGTTGCCCATTTAATGTTTCATAATATTCCTTTATAATTGTTTGTATTTCTGTGGTGTTGGATGTGATTTCTTCCCTTTCATTTGTGATTTTATTTATTTTATTTATCCTCTCTTTTTTTTTTGGTAAGTTTGGTTAGTGGTTTATCAATTTTATTAATTGTTTCAAAGAACCAGCTCTTAGTTTCATTGATCTGTTCTACTGGGTTTCCTTTTGTTAGTTTCTATAGTATTTATTTCTGCTCTGATCTTTATTATTTCCCTTCTTCTGCTGGCTTTAGGCTTTATTTGCTGTTCCTTTTCTAACTCCTTTAGGTATAAATTTGGGTTGTGTATTTAAGACTTTTTTTTTTAATACTTTTGCAATTTTTGCAATATACTTCCCTCTTAAGACCACCTTTGTTGCATCCTAAAGGTTTTAGACTGTTGTGCTTTCATTTTCATTTGCTTCCACGTATTTTTTTTAATTCTTCCTCAATTTCCTGGTTAGCCCATTCATTACTTAATAGGATGTTCTTTAACTTCCATGTATTTGTGGTCTTTCCAAAGTTTTTCTTGTGGTTGACTTCAAGTTTCATACTGTTGTGGTCAGAATGTATGCATGTTATGGTCTCCATCTTTTTGTACTTGCTGAAACACTGACTTGTGACCCAGTACGTGATCTAATCTGGAGAATGTCCCATGTACACTTGAAAAAAATGTGTATTCTGCTACTTTAGGATGAAATGTTCTGAATATATCTGTGAAGTACATCTAGTCCAGTGTGTCATTCAAAGTATTATTTCCTTGTTAATTTTCTGCTTAGGTGATCTGTCGATTGATGTAAGTGGGTTGTTAAAGTCTTCTACTATTATTGTATTATGTTCAATGAGTTCCTTTTTGTTTGTTATTAATTGTTTTATATATTTGGTCCTCCAAAGTTAGGGCCATAAATATTTGCAATTGTTAGATCTATTGTGGCATAGTCCCCTCTATTATGAAGTCCTGCCCTTCATCTCTTGTTACAATTGTTGGTTTAAAATTTAGTTTTTCTGATATAAGTTTGGCTATTCCGGCTTTCTTTTCACATCCATTAGCATGATAGATGGTTCTCCATCCCTTCACTTTCTTTTTTTTTTAAAGATTTATTTATTTATTTGAGAGGGGGCTAGAGAGATAGAGCAGAGGGAGGGTCAGAGAGAGAGGGAGAGAGAGAATCTCAAGGAGACTCCCCACTAAGGACAGAGCCAGATGCGGGGCTTGATCTCATGACCCTAAGATCACTACTTGAGCTGAAATCAAGAATCACCACTTAACTGAATGAGCCACCCAGGTGCCCCTCCATCTCTTCACTTTCAATCTGCACGTCTTTAGGTTTAAAATGAGTCTCTTGTAGTGAGCATATAGATGGGTCTTTTTTTTTTAAATCACATTCTGATATGCTATGTCTTTTGATGGGAGCATTTAGTCCACTCACATTTGAAGTGATTATTGATAATAGATATGAATTTATTGCCATTGTGTTACATGTAATGTTGGTCTTTCTGGTGTTTTTCTCTGTTCCTTTCTAGTCTTTGTTGCTTTTGGTCTTTTTTCCCCAAAGAATCCCCTTTAATATTTACTGTAGAGTTGGTTTAGTGGTCACAAACTCCTTTAGTTTTTGTCTGGGAAACTCTTTATCTCTCCTTCTATTCTGAATAACAACCTTGCTGGATAAAGCATTCTTGGCTGCATATTTTTCCTGTTCAGCATGTTGAATATATCATGCCATTTTCTTCTGGCCTGCTAAGTTTCTGTGGACAAATCTCTGTGAACCTGATCTGTCTTCCCTTGTATGTTAAAGTCTTTTTTCCCCCTTGTTGCTTTCAGGATTCTTTCCTTGTCTGTGTATTTTGTGAATTTGACTATGATATGTCTTGGTGATGACAAGCTTTTTGTTGAATTTAATGGGCGTTCTCTGTTTCTTGGATTTTGATGTCTGTTTCCTTCTCCAGATAAGGAAAGTTTTCAGCTATAACTTGCTCAAATAAACCTTCTGTCCCTTTTTCTCTCTCTTCTTCTTCTGGGACTCCTATGATACAAATGTTATTATGCTTTATGGAGTTGCTGAGTTTCCTACATCTACATTCATGATCCAATGCCTTCCTTTCCCTCTTGTTTTCAGATTCATTAGTTTCCATAGTTTTATCATGTGTATCACTGATTTGTTGCTCTGCTTCATCCATCCTTGCTGTCATTGCATCCAGTCAGTTTTGCATCTCAGTTATGGCATTTTGGCCTAATTTTTAGTCCTTTAATCTCTGCAGTAAGGGATTTTCTAGTGTATTCTAGCTTTTCTGAAGCCCCACTAATATTCTTATAATAGTTGTTTTAAATTCTGCTTCAGGCATCTTACTTATATCTGTATTGATTAAATCCTGGCTATTACTTTTTCCTGTTCTTTCTTTTGGGGTGAATTCTTCTGTCTTTTCATTTTGTCTAGGTCACTATTTTTTTACATGTGTGATTGCTAGGAAAGCTGTTATGTTTCCTGTTCCTGAGCATAATGGCTATATTAAGAAGAGGTCCTATTCTGTCGGGCCTGGTACTTCAGGAGGTGTTTGAGTGTGCAATCTACTGTTGTGTTTTGGCTGCTTCTTTCGTCAGGTCAGTCCTCTGCAGAGTTTCTCCTTGCCTGCATTGGGGCGGGGAGAGGTTTGGACTTTGTCCACTGTTTGGCAAGTTTTAGCTAGGTATGTTTTGGTCTGCTTATTAAAAGAAGCTAGTTCCTTCCATGAGGTAGACGTCTTTCTACCTGTAGATGTGCAGTTTGTTCTCTCAATCCTTAGATTGATTTCTTGGGTGTTTAGAATGATTTGACATTTATCCAGCTGTGCTCCAGGCATGAGGCAATCTTAGGGTCCCCCTACTCCTGCACCATTTTAACTCTACCCTTAGGTGCTTTTCAAAAGTCACCCCTTTAACATAACAAGAGACAGCTTTATTGTTGTCATCACCTAGGAAATTCCAAGGATTTTATAAGCTCCATGCCAGAAATGGGTATGAAGACCAAATATATATTTCTTGTTATAAACCACTATATCCCAATTGATGAAGAGGATAGGGAAAAGTCTGGGCCTCACTTTCCTCATCTAGAAAAATTACAAGTTGTTGGAAGTTTTTCAAATCTTCAAAACCCGCTGAAAAGTCAATGTTAATCTTGCTTATATCTTTTAATTCAATGAAGATCTCCAACATTTCAGGATGGGGCCACAGAAAGCCACAAAAGATGTATGAGCTCCTTTAGGCAACATACCAAAGAAGGTGAAAATGTTGCTATTTCTTGATTATGTTCTCCCTGGTGAATCTGTGTCATCCAACTGTACACAAATATTTGGAAGATGTTCCACTGATGTGGTGAGGACCTTGGATTTATCCATCACAATCATTTGGTCATTTGGTATAACTCAAGTAATCAGAGAAACAGGAGGTTCCTATTCATTGGTCTCTTTAACTCTCCTTCAAGTGCCATCACACCTTCACTGACACCTACCATGTATATACATACAGCCACTTTTGGCCACTGTAACAGAGGGACAATTCTTCTCTATTGTCTTTGGTCTCTGACTGGGCCTACGATTAAACTGACATAAAAGTGATCAACAGGAGAAAAGCATATAAATTTTATTGAATTTTTACTGTATATGTGAGTCTTCACAAGAGAATGAAGACCCTAAAAAGTGACCAAAGCAGGAAACTTTTATGTCCTTTAGATAAAGAAATAAATTTGTGAAGGATTGACAAGACAAAGGAGTTTGGGTTATGCATAAGAAATGGTGAGAAAGTAACTAGGTTTGTCTATACAGCTTTTTCAGCCCTAAATTCCCTGTCTTTGATGATAAGGATGTCTTCTGTCCTCCTTAATCAGTGAGGGTACTTCTTGCATGAGAGAGGACAAAGAAAGGTCAGTGTGTCTCTTCTACCTGCTGTTTCTTAAGTACCTTTAATTAAAAATAATCAATATTTTTGCCAAAATGGTATATTTGGGGATGATATATTCTTCTAGCCTTTACCAAAATGGGGAATTCTTCCAGTCACTTGTGATGGAGCATGTTTTTGCAACAGAGTGAGGAAAAAAATAGTTTTGGTTGGGTGAGCAGAACTGAGGGAGATAGAGTGAAGGCCCAAGAGGATGGAATGAGCTCCATCTACACTAAATCTTTGGACTGGCTCAGGTGCTTCTATATAAAGAATAGGTTAGAGGGAGAAACTGAGAAACAAAACACAATCCTGCTACCCAGAAACAACATCTTTGACATAGACAATGGCCTTACCATTTTAGGGGAGGAAAAATAATTTTCCCTCTACCCCCTTGGTTTTTGATTGAGACACCCTTCCCCCATAATTAAAGACAAATTAACAAGAGAAAAACAAACGAGCTTCTTAACATGTTTTACTCATTTGTACATGGGAGATACCAGGAAAATTGAGTAAATTTCTGGAGATGGCCTAAGCCACCACCTTAAATACAACCTTTAGCTAAGGACAAAAGAAACATGTTGGGGGTTGGGAAGGTCAGTTATAGGAGTTACCATGGAAAAGCACAGTAAACAAGGGTAACGTTTGTTATGCAAAGTTAAGTTGGTGCCTTCCCCATTGATAAAATCCTCTTGTGATTTAAATTCAACCTTCTTTTCTGGGTACAAAAAGGGAGACACAGAGATTTCCTTTATGATTGTTAATTTCCCTTACAAAAAGAGTAACTTCTACTGTTTTCAGAGATTTTTGTGTATCTGCTGTTTCTCAAAAATAATCAGCTCTGAAAAATTCTCATACCAAAAGGCATATTTTGGGGTGGTATATTTTGCTACCCTTCACTGTTATGATCTATAAGAGCACTGAGATCTTGCCAGGATATTTTCAAGGCAGTGGATACAAACAAATGTGAGTTGGAGAGGAAGAATACAGAAAACCCCACTCATGAAAGTAACTGAGAGGCTGGTTTGTAGGCTCATGTAAAGCACTCCTCTGGAGACTCTCAGAGATAACAGGGGAACATGTGCAAGCTATAAGGCTGTGACCCTGCTTCTATACAGTTGGAATTTAGCAAGTCAATGAACATTTGGGATACAGTTGGTAACCCTTTGCCCTGTTGTAGCATACAAAGCACAAGGTACAGAGAGCTACAGCTCAACACTGTGATGCTCTGGACTCAAAAAGAATTTAGGCTACCAACTAACCACATCTCCAAAAATAGAAAACTCTCCAGCCACTTGGTAATGAACCCAGATCCTATCCCCATGCTCACCCCAACACATATTCACACACATCTAATCTTGTTTAATTTAAAAGCAGCTCCCAAGCCTGCATGGACAGTCCCTATCATCCCCCTCCTACAGACACACACATGCACACACACACGCACACACACACACACACAAGTTAGACCTTTTCTTCATAGTGTTTCACTGCCTGCAGGAAGAAAAATCTTTCTCTGTCTAATTTCTCAGTTTTTTTAGCACCCTCCATAGCCTTCATTTCATCCCTTATAATTACCAATTCCTCCTTCCTTTGTGTCTTTCCATCTTCCTTTTATATTCCAGCCACCTTTTTGCTAGGAAGTGCCTCATAACCTAATTTCTCTAGGAACAAAAGGCTTGAGTTTAATCCCCCAGGGGATTTACATTTGAATAAGGGACAATCCTCCAACCAAAAGAAATGAATTACACCTGAGGAAACATGGCATTTCAGCAAAAGGTTCAGAAAAGTTTGTATGGAAAATGGCAACTTGCTGCAAAACCAACCCCACTTCACAGTTGCATACTAAGAAGTGGAGTAGGTTCCTTCATTTTGGTAAAGCCTTGGGATTTTAAAACCCCCCCCCCCCCCCCCCCGCCCCATTCTTGCTCTGCATCTTTTCTTGAATTCAATTTTCTTACACATCTCTTCCAAGTTTATCAGGGAGATAATAAGCATTTTCCAATGGTCACAATAAAATCTAGATTTTGCTGATCTTATTTGTTTTCTAGGCAAAGGGAGTAAAAACATACCTCATATAAGATAAGAAACAACTGATCTGTTTGGCTAGGGAATTTTCTTTGTCACCTTCATGTACTACTAATTCATATCTTCAGTAGCTATACATTCTAGGGTTCCTTTCCTCTAAAGAGTTTGATACACTCTTTTTGGTTTAAAATTTGAAATAATAATAAAGGTTCTTTTGGTAATTAGTGAAAAATTATCTTAATATCCTCTTGAAACAATACCAAAATGGCCAGGAAAAGGCCATCATTGGGAAAGGAATTGTTCTTGGTCTAGTTTGCAGTGATGAGGACAGGACCTTATTGGGTGCACCTAAATTATACTGTTTTGTTATTCAGAAGCAGTGGGGTTGAGAGCGATCCACAGGAATTGTACATTTGTAAATAGAAGTAGGTTAAAGTAATTAATCCTGTGTCTTGTAGCTCTGACGTTCTCTCCCTTAAGAGAAATTACCCAGGGTCCAAGGCAGCTAACAGCAAGGTGCAGTGATAAAGTGGTTGAGTTCTCTCTGATTTGGGACCTGCTATTTGTTTCTATGTATGTCTGCTGTGTGCAAAGCACATGCTTTAAGCAAAAAGCAAGTATAAATTTGGTATAACCTTACATCCTTCACGGTCACAGATATGGAAAATTCCTTTAGAAAGATAAAGTCACATTTTTAAAAACAATTCACTGGAGCTATTCAAGAAACAATTAGAGGCCATCGTGGACCGGGGGGGATGTTTTAATAAAATGAGTGGGTGATTTCTCAGCATTTCCTATATTTCTAGTTCCATGCTTAATGAAACAAAAGCATGAGAAAGAAGCTCTGACCATTACTGTTTTTTTCCCCCCGTAGGGCAACTTTGAAGTCATTTTTGAAAATTACATTATTTAGGCTCCTGGAATAATAACTGCATTTAGGAATTTTACTCCTCCCATGTTAATCCTGGAATTAAGTTCCTCATCAATTCATATGATAGAAAACACTAAAACAACCTTCATAAATTGATCACAGAACAACAAAAAAAGATGGATCTGCACTCTAAACCATTGTCAGCACAGTAGTGTGCATATTACTTTAGAGCAAACACAAAGGGCTTATTATGTGTCGGCCATGGTGCTAAGTGTCATAAAGAAGTTAACTTATTAAATACTACAAAATAGTCAGACATTGGAACTTAGACATCCCCATTTTAAATATGAGGCAACTAAGGCTCAAAGAGGTTAAGTGATTTACCCCATTAAGTGGTATAGCTACTCCAATGTGGTTCCAAAGCCCATGGAGTCCCATATATTCATCCCAGTATACAGCTTCCCTGTATGTAACATACTTCTGGGTCACATAAGTAAAGACATATGCCAGTCTGCGGGAGTTAGCATTAAAACTCCCGGTCTGACACTGAGTAGAAAAAGCCCCAGGAAGGTGTGGAAGAACAGAGTTAAAATAGAATGTGTCTGGAAAAAGACAGAGTTATTCATTGTCTCAGCAACAGTTTGGGAACTCAGGAGCTGTGAGTTGTCCTCAAAGCTTTGTTTGACTGCAGATGTGAGCTTGATCTCACTTAATGAACCATGTTGGCCTCAGTTTTCTTATCTGTGACTTAGAAATGGAGACTTGTTATACTGCAAAACATACCCAGGTGTCAGGAAATTTTAAGAATCTAGACTCTCATACTTGATGTACAACAACACATAGTTCTATATGGAGTTAAATATATACTCTATGCAGAAACATGGACAAAAACCCTAGAAATGCTATTCCCCTTCAGAAAAAAGAAAAGCCATTAACCAGATTTTTCTTCTGCTAATCAATGTCACCTTGATGGATAGAGCAAAATAAAGCATTGGAGGAATGAAAAGGTCTGTCATTTCCAGGAGTAAACTTTTTGAATTTTCTGTTTCCATACTTAGTTATATAGTTTTAATAAATATAGAGCTAATAAAATAGTATTATTTTGAGCTTATGAATTGTTAAACCTATTTTTAGTAATGATTAATGATAAATCATTTTATAAAGCTTGGGTGATTCATCAACAGAGTAACATGCCTTTAAAACAGGTGTTCTGGGAATTCAGAATCTCTGTAATACAAAGTTTTTATTCTCTGATTTGGAGACTTCTAAGTCACCTGCAAATAAGAATAAAGACAAGGAAAGTAGGAGATATCTATTGTTAGCTCCCCACATTACTCCCATCTTCATGAGATCTTAATTAATTCAGCTATAACAAAATGTAAACTACAAGTGGAGTCCAATTTCAAAAGAGATCTAGGAGCATAATCTAAAAAAGATTGTGTAGCTTTTATACCAGTATTTTTATTTCAAATGTTTTGTCCCTGCTGTGTTATCTTAAAGGATTTAAAAAAAGAAAAGGAGAGAGTAGCAAAACCATCTGCTCCTGAGATCAGATGTTTTAAAAAATGTTGACTGCTTCCCTGGAATTATTTTTTAAAAGGGTATAAGCTTTATATTAGATAGAAGATAAAAGGTAATGTGACAAAGATCAAGAAGTAAAAATAGGGGCTCCTGGGTGGCTCAGTTGTTAAGCATCTGCCTTTGGCTCAGGTCATGATCCCAGAGTTCTGGGATGGAGCCCCTCATTGGGCTCCCTGCTCAGCGGGTATTCTGCTTTCTCCCTCTCCTGCTCCCCCTGCTTGTGTTTCCTCTCTTGCTGTCTCTCTCTCTGTCAAATAAATAAATAAAATAAAATAAAAAAGAAGTAAAAATAAAGCTGATAACTGACCACTGAATTCCATTCCTCTGAATGAAATTTGATAGAAAGATGAAGATTATAACCGTACTTATTTTTATTGGTATATAACATTATATAAGTTTCAGGTGTATGACTTTATAATTTGACATCTGCAGGCACTACAAAGTAATCACCCATCACCATAGAATTGATTTCCTTCACCCATTTTGCCTACTCCCCAGTCCCAATCCCCTCTGGTAACCACCAATCTGTTCTCTGTATCTATGAGTTTGTTTGTTTTTGTTGCTTATTCATTTGTTTTGTTTTGGGTGTCTTTATTTGTTCTTCTTTTCCTAGTTCCCTTATAGTTCAAGTTAGATTGTGTATTTGAGATTTTTTTCTTATTTGTTGAGGTAGGCCTGTATTGCTATGATCATCCTTCTTAGAACCACTTTTGCTACATCCCAAAGATTTTAGCATATTATAGTTCTGTTTTCCTTTGTCTCTGGGTATTTTTTTATTTTGTCTTTGATTTATTTAATGACCCACTGATTGTTCAGTAGCATGTTATTTAATCTTCACATTTTTGTGTTTTTTCCAGTTTTCTTCTTGTAATTGATTTCTAGTTCATACCATTTTGGTGAGAAAAGATGTTTTATGTGATTTCAACCTTATGGAATTCATCAAGACTTGTTTTGTGACCCAACATGTGATCTATTCTATAGAATTTTCCATGTGCACTTAAGAAGAAAGTATATTCTGTTGCTTTTGGATCAAATGTTCTATATAATGTATTAAGTCCATCTGGTCTAATGTGTCATTTATATCAGGCCAATGTTTCCTTATTAATTTTCTGTTTGGATGATCTATTCACTGATATGATTGGTGTCTTAATATCCCCTACTATTGTATTGCTCTCAATTTCTCCCTTTAGGTCTATTGATATTTGCTTTATATATCTAGGTGATCCTATGTTGGCTGTATATATATATTTATAAATTTTATGCCTTCTTGTTGGATTGACTCCTTTATCATTATGTAATGCCCTTCTTTGTCTATTATTACAGTCTTTGTTTTAATGTTTATTTTTTTCTGTTAAGAGTATAGCTACATCAGCTTTTTTTCATTCCCATTTGCATGGAATAACTTTCTTCATTCTTTCACTTTCAGTTTGTGTTTGTCCTTACTTCTAAAGTGAATCTCTTGTAGGCAGCATATAGGTGGATTTTGAAATTCATTCAGCCATTTTATGTCTTTTAATTGGAAAGTTTAGTCCTTTTACATTTAAAGTAATTGTTGATAGGTATGTACTTATAGCCATCTTGTTCATTGTTTTCTGGCTGTGTTTGTAGTTCCTCTGTGTCCCTTTCTTCTTCTCTTGCTCTCTTCCCTTGTGGTTTGATGGCTTTCTCTATTGTTGTGTTTCGATTTCTTTCTCACTTTCTTTTGTGTATTAACAATAAGTTTTTTGCTTTGTGGTTACTGTGAGGTTCACATATAACTTCCCTGTATATAATGGTCTGTTTTGAGTTGATAGTTTAAATTTGAGCACATTCCAAAAATTTACATTTTTCTTCACCCCAACATTTATATTTTTGATGTCATATTTTACATCTTTTTATGTTATGCACCCCTTAAATAATTATTGTAGGTTTAGTGAATTTTACTATTTTTGCCTTTTAACCATTGTACTTGCTTTATAAGTGATTGACCCACTACTTTTACTATATATTTATCTTTTCCAGTGAGATTTTTACTATTATATGTTTTCTTGTTATTAATTACTGCTATTTCTTTTTAGTTTATAGAATTCCTTTTAATATTTCCAGTAAGACCAGTTTAGTGGAGATGAACTCCTTTAGCTTTTGCTTATCTGGAACACTCTTATTCTCTTCAATTCTGAATAATAACCTTGTAGGGTAGAGAATTCTTGCTTGGAAGGTTTTTTTTTGTTTTTTTGGTTTTTTTCCTTTCATCACTTTGAATATATCATGCCACTCTCTTCTGGCTTGCAAAGTTTTTGCTATAAAATCTGGTGATAGCCTTATGGGGTTTCCCTTGTATGTAATAATTTGGTTTTCTCTTGCTTTTTAAAAAATTCTCTCTTCATAACTTTTTCTATTTTAATTATAATGTGTCTTGGTTTAGTTCCTTGGGTTCATCTTATTTTGAACTCTCTGGGCTTCCTGGATTTGTATGTCTGTTTCTTTCCTCAGATTAGGGAAATTTTCAGTCATTATTTCATCAAGTAACTTTTCTGGCCCTTCTACTCTTCCTCTCCTTCTGGGACCTCTATAATGTAAATGAATATTCTGTTTGATGTCCTAAAGTTCTCTTAAGTTGTCTTCTTTTTTCTTTTAATTTTTTTTTTCTTTTTGCTGCTCTGTCTGAGTGAGTTCTATTGCTTTGTTTTCCAAATCAGTGACCTGATCTTCAGCTTTATTCAGTCTGCCATTGAGCCCCTATGGTATACTTTTTCAGTTTAGTTATTGTATTCTTCAGCTCTGTAACTTCTGTTTGGAACTTTCCCATATTTTCTATCTCTTTGTTGAGGATCTCACTGTATTTATCCATTTCTTCTCCCAAGTTTGATAAGCATCTTTATGACCATTACTTTGACCATTTTGACCATTACTCTTTATTAAGTAGATTGCTTATCTCCATTTCATTAATGTCTTTTTTCTGATATTTTGTCTTGTTCTTTAATTTGAAATATGCTCCTCTGTCTCCTCATATTGCCTAACTCTCTGCATTTGTTTCTATGTATTAGGGAAATCAATGACCTCCCCAGTCTTCAAGGTATGGTCTTGTGTAGGAGATGTCATTTGGAGCCCAGAAGTGCAATCCCTTCTGACCACCAGAGTTAGGTGCACAAAGAATATCCCTTGTGTGGATTGTGGCAGAGCTGCATCTGTAGCATTTAGTTGTGTGGGACTGGCACCTGGCCCAGCTACATAGTGTGGCTACAATGTGGGGGTGGATGGGGTTGACACTCAGCCTGGATGCAACATGTAGCTGTGCTGGGGCATGGGGATTGGTGGGGCTGTTGCCTGGACAACTGCAACATTTGGCTCCACTGGGCTATAACCTGGCCTGGCTGTAATGCATGGTTGTGCTGTGGGGGCTGGTGGCATTTTTGGGTGTGTGTGCCCACCCCAGCTCTAGTAGGTTGGAGGGATAGTTCTAAATGGTACCCACCAGTGTCAATATTAGCAAGGTAGAATGAGGTTGCAAATATTTTGCTCTCCTTGGAGAATCCCAATGGTTTCCTGCCTCTCTAATAGGCACTTTAATATTAGTAAGTGGGTCTCCTTCACGTATGGTTTAGGTGCTTCTCAAGGTGGTGTTTTTGCAGTAAGTCTTAGGGTAGGTGAGTCAGTGTTCAAGCCCTATAAGAGGAGGTCCTCTATTCCTTACTCTCCTTTGGGTTTTCTACATAATTTTGTTGGTTTTCAAAGCATGGCATTTAGGGGGCTGACTCATTCCTCTCATGCAGGATCCATGAGTTAGGTGCCTGATATGGAGCACAAACTCCTCACTCCTCAGGGAAAAGTTCCATATTTTGGGGATCCTTCCTAATTATGGCTTGCTATACCTGGAGTGGGTTTGTTTGTTTGGCAAGATGATGTCTCTGCCTATCCTACCCATCTTTTTTTTTTTTTTTTTTTAAGGATTTTATTTATTTATTTGAGAGAGAGAATGAGATAGAGAGAGCATGAGAGGGGGGAGGGTCAGAGGGAGAAGCAGGCTCCCTGTTCAGCAGGGAGCCCGATGCGGGACTCGATCCCGGGACTCCAGGATCATGACCTGAGCCGAAGGCAGTCGCTTAACCAACTGAGCCACCCAGGCGCCCCTATCCTACCCATCTTGATGCTGCCCCTTTTGTCCTTTGTTATAGAGGTTATGTTCATCTGGTTTTCTGGTCTTTTTCAGGAGGAATTATTCCATATGTAGTTGTATAGTTGTTATATTTATGGGAAGGAGTGAGTTCAGGATCTTCCTATGACACCATTTTGAACACATCTCATGAATGCATTTTTGTCTCATGATATTTTTAGCTTATCCAAAAAGAAAGATTTAATAGGGGTGCCTGGGTGGCTCATTTGGTTAAGTGTTTGCCTTTGGCTCAGGTCATGATCTCAGGGTCCTGGGATCAAGCCCCACGTTGGGCTCCCTGCTCAGTGGGGAGTCTGCTTCTCCCTCTCCCTCTGCCCCTTCCCCCACTCATGTACTCTCTCTCCCTCAAATAAATAAATAAAATCTTTTAAAAAAAGATTTAACATAAATGACCAACAATAAAGAAATGCTTCAATTATGATATACCCATATGATAGAACATGATGTGGCCATTATAACAAGTGCTTTTAAATAATATTTAATAAGAGAGAAACTGTTTATAAAATAACCAAATAAAAATGGCAATATAAAACTATGAGGAATATTAACTCAATTTAAAATACATAACTAAAAAAAGATAAACATTAATGTTAACAAGTATGTCTGGTGGTGGTTTTATTTTATCCTTTATACATTTTTGTATTTCTCAAGTATTCTACAATAAACATATATTTGTTTTGTTATTAGAAAATAAATAACAAGGGCACCTGGGTGGCTCAGTTGGTTAAGCATCCAACTCTTGATCTCAGCTCAGGTCTTGATCTCAGGGTCATGAGTTCAAGCCCCATGTCAAGCCCAGCATGGAGCCTACTTAAATTAAATAAAATTGAAAAAAAAAAAAACAAATAAACTTTTTTAAATATCTTAAAGTTAAAAACTTCTGCTTATTTTCAGATGAGGAACATATGCTGACTTATTTTTTAAAATTATTTTTATTTTTTTAGAGACAAACGAAAATTACTTTGTAATAAGGCCAAGAGTGACAAAATTTTACTTTTTATACTCTTTTTATCTCTCTCCCAAGGTATATGACCCTTATTCTTGAGAGTTCTGTAAACCCAAGCTTGAGATTCCCATTTCACACTGTTTGCCTTTTCTCTGTAAAGAAATCCATTGTGTGTATAATTGTCAAATGATAATGTTTGTTAACTATTTATTTATTCTTTCAACATTATCTTATTGAGGAACATAAGCATAATAATATCTCATATGGGAGATAATTTGGAGGAGGGAAAACTAAAGATTGGAGAATAGTTAGGCAAGGAAAGATGCATGCCTAAAACAGGGTAGTTAGCATGAGAATGGGAAGAAAGGAACAGAGTCAAGAGAGAGCCTAAGAGTACAAAGAACAGAATTTGATGACTTCTTATGTGTAGTTATGGCTAATAAGTACCAGATAGTGTACTAATGTAGATTGTATAACCTTTAAAAAAATACACCTTCTCCTTATTCTTCAAACCTCCAACACGTCACTCCTCTTAACTGATGGTCTGGGAAAACAGAAACAATCCAAAGAGAACTTAATCACAATTCCACTTCCAAATTTACCAGTCTCTCTACACACTATACTATATAGTCTGTTTTTCCTCTTGTGAAAATGGAAGACCTGTCCATCTCTTCATGTGTGTCCTGAATCTTATCCTCTTTCACCTCAAGGACACCACTCTAATAATTGTCCAGCTATTCCATATCATCAAAATTTACCCCTCTAATGGATCATTCTAATTATTCTCTCATCTTAAACATTTCCTTGAGTTTCCAGCCACCATCCCATTTCTCTACTAAAATATCAAAAAGAAAGAAAAGAAAAAGACAGAAAAAAAAATTCAGAGAGTTATCTACCTTGATATGTAGATTCCTCTTCTTCAGTTCTCTCTAGAAACCAATCCAGTTAAGCTTTTGTTCTGACAGCTTTATCAAAACTGCTCTAGCAACTGTCATCAATAATCCCCAGCTACAAATCCTAAGGCAGGCTGGTTTTATGGCATGCAACCTGCATAGACACACAGTCACACTGAGCCCACATACTTAGAGGAGCGAAAGGCTTGGCTTAATGCTCTGTTGTTGCCCTCCCGAAATTCTTTTAACTTTTGAACAAAAGACCTCACATTTTTTTTTCACTAGACTCAGAAAATTATATAGCTGGTTCTATCCAAGGATCATGCTGAGTTCTCATTTTTCTACTTATCAATAACATTTGGTTCAATTGATCACATACTTCCTGAAACCCTTTCTTCACATGGCTTCATAAAAACCATGCTGTTGGTTCTCCTCCTATATCTCTGGCTCTCTTTACCTGGTTTGTCCTTGTCATCTTCACTTCTAAAATGTTGAGTATCACAGAGCTCAGATCTCAGTTTTCTTCTCTATCTACATTCCTTCTTTGAGTGGCTTTATTTAGTTCCATAATATTAGGTATCATTTAAATACTAATGTCCTTCATTCAGATTTATATCTGCAGGCTAGAACTTCCTCCTGAACTTTAACCTATAAGCAAATTGTCCACTATCTCTACTTGAATGTTCAATAGGTAATGTGACTGTTTGGGACAATCTTGATTTATATCTATTTTTATAAATAGGTCTCTCTTTCACACTCAGAATGTGATGGTTTGGATGTAAAATTTTGTGGCTGCCCTACCTTTAGACATCTCAAATTTAGCATGTCCAAAAAATGAAATCCTGAAACTCTTCTCCATGCCTCCCACATTATTCTTCATCTCAGTAAAGGACATCACTGTTAACATAGTTTCTCAGAAGCAGAGGTGGACTTACTGTGTAGTTAATAAAGACTTCATGGTTCCTTACTTTGGTTCCTTAACAGCAGGTCTTAGCAATGTATTCACACAATCATATGGTTTTGTGAAATGTATTAAAACACAGATTATTCTGATGTTGAGAAGCAAATTTGAAAAGATGCCTTGGAACATTTCTGTAAAACAACTAAAAATTTACAGAATTCTGGTTTGGCCAAATATGAAAGGTACTCCTTTTGTCATCTTTAAATTTATTTATTAAAGCACAGAGAGAAAATTCAGATAAAACATTAATAAAATATGAAGCAAAATTGATAAAGATGAGTGATAAAATCAATAGAAACTAATGTGACATTGAGAAGTAAATCAAAACATTTTTTCCAGATTATTTCCAAACCAGTACTTAATTGAAGAGATACATGTTGAATAGAAGTAATGAATAGGCTATTGGATTGTTTAAGAATCCAAATAGGGAAGATAAGTACTCATATGAGTAGATCAAAAAAAGATTTAAATTTCTTGCTGATTTGATACAAAATACTGACATTGGTAAAGATAACATAAAATCATCATAATAATGCCATTACAATGAGTACATCAATGCAAAACTGGTTAATGAGTATCATCAATTCAAACAGTATTTAATATTAGTCACTGTACAAGAAAATTTGAAATACTCTGAAATCTTACAGCTCAATACATTAAAAAAACTTGATAGATGTTTCCAATTTTACAAAAATCTTAAAACTGTACATGACATTACCAATAACATGTTGGGAAGATGAAAGAAATGTGTAAAAATTATCAGTCATTAAAAAATTGATCAATCATGCTAAAGAAGATTGATTTCTCAAAGAATTTACAGACAAAAACTATAGAAAAAAACAGTATAACAGTGTTCCAGGCAGTTAATTGAGTGTTGTGTTATTTTCCTGGTTTTGTGTCATGTTTGTGATATTTGTTAGCTTTTCTTAAAAAAATAATAAGTGATTTATTGTGGTATCTTTTCTTATTCTGCAACAGTTCTCTATTGCTGCATAACTAATTACCCTCAAATTTAGTGGCTTAAATAATAAAACATGTATTTTACAATATCTGTGGGTCAAAAATTCAGAAGTGCCTTAGCTTGGTAGTTTTTGCTTGGGTCTTTTATGAGGCTGAAAGTAAGATGACAGCTAGGGCTATACTCATGTGAAGGCTTGACTGAGGCTGGAAGATCCACTTCCAAGACGGCATACTCACATGGCTGGCAAGTTATGCTGGCTGTGGGTGGGAAGCCTCAGTTTCTCCCCATGTGGACCTCTCAATAGGGTTTCTCATAAAATGACAGCTGATTTCCCCTAGAATGAGTTATCCAAGAAAGAACAAGGTAAAGCCACAGTGACTTTTATAATTTAGCCTCAGAAATCACATACCACCATTTCTGCACTCTTCTACTGGTTACCTAGGTCAGCCCTGTCTAATATGTAAAGGGACTATACAAAAGCATAAATATTAAGAAGCAAGAATCATTAAAGATCTTCTTGGAAGCTTGCTAACACAGTCTTCCCTCTGGCCACCAAAGATTCATGCCCTTCCTTTACAAAAAAATATACTCCCTCTTTCCCAGGTCCCCAAAAGTTTAATAGCATTCCAGCATTAGTTCAGAGTTTAGAATTGCCTCCTCTAAGTCATGTTCTACCGTGGATAAGGCTCCTTTATTATAGTTTCAGAAGCAGAGCTCTCAAGAGCAGTTCCTCTTGGTCCAAAGACTTGTTAACTAAAGACATTCTACTTGCTCTCTAGACACCTAATATACAACAGTAGGAGACACATAGCTATGATAACCACTACAGACACTCTCATTCAAGAGGGAAGAAAATGGGAGGCAAAGTTGTCCAATAAATCTTGAAATTCAGCTAGGCAAATGTTGGAAGTTTCCTGATTAAGCCTAAGTCTTACTCCTGCCCAGGAATTATTCTGCATGGCTTTAACCCTGTATCCTGTCTTCTTGGTGCTACCCTGTGAGTCTATGTGTGGAGCTCCACAGTTTACTCAATGTGCTTCTTGCTTGTAAATGTTTTGGGGTCCAAAGTCTTCATTTTCTACTTTTCTGTCCTTTTCAATATAAGCTAGCAGTATTTCTTCCAATATAATTCTTGTTAAAACTTTGTGTATATACTGTGAATCTTATTGGGGGTTCACACCATTAAAATCTTGACATAAGCCTTTTTCTATCTTGGACTTCTGCTAAGACTGCTGAGAGACAACACTCATGCTTCTTACAAGCCTTACTGTTTAACTAAATGGATCTGTGAAACACTTTTATATTTTCCTGAGGTGTTGACAAAGAATTTTACAGTTACACTCTGATCTTCATCTCTATATCCTGTTTTTCTAACAGTGACCTGGATTTGATCCTTGCTCCTGAGCCATTCCTTAATTTTAGCAATATCTGCCATCTGGAGAGGGGAAATTTTCAGAACCTGCAAGACTGGCTCCTTCATTTCACCAGTTTTATTGAGATGTAATTGACATATATTAATCCAGTGTATACAACATAATTGTTTGATATATGTATATATTGTGAAATGATTACCACGATAAGTTTAGTTAACATCAATCACCTCAGATAGTTACAAATGTTTTTCTTATGGTGAGAACTTCTAAAATTTACTCTTAGCAATGTTTAAGCTGCAAAACTGTCTCCTTTTTGTTAACAGTCCTTCCTTAAGCTTACCAATGTTTTGTTGCATTTTATTATTAACAGTAAGAAGAAACAAGGAGGCACTCTCAACATTCTGTCTGGAAATCTCCATAGCTAGATAACATGGTTTATCTGGTATATTTCCTACTTTCCCCATTAACACAGGTGACAGTGTGGCTAAACATTCAGCCCCTATACAATAAGGATCCCTTTCCTCCAGTTTTCAATAACATTTTCCCACTTTCTTTTAAGCCTTCATCTGCAGCTTCTTTAAAGTCCAGCAGGATTCTACTAACAGTTTTGCCAATGTTCTTTAAGCTTTTTCTAACATCTCCTCAAAATCCTTCTAGTTTCTGCTAACTACCAGGTTTCCGAGCTTCTCCACATTTCAGAGTTTTATTATGGTAGCACTACATCCTTAACACCAAAATCTGTATTACATACCTTTCCTAGAAAACAAATTAGTCCAAAATTTAGCATCTTAAAATAATAAACATTTATTACCTCACACAGTTTCTGTGGGTCAGAAATTCAGGAATGGCTTAGCTGGGTGGTCTAGCTTAGGATCTCTCATGACATTGCAGTTAAGAAATTGACAGATGCAGTCAAGACTCATGGGGATCATCTTGGAAGCAGGCTACAACATATTCAAATAAATACTTTACTTTCATACTTTACTTTTGTTTATAATTTTATATTCATTATATGTATAATTTTCTGTTTCCACAACACCTGTATCTCCAGTAACTCAGACCAAAACTCTTGATTCATCTCCTTGTCTCATACCCATAGTTGGTCTGTTAGTATATCCTGTCAGGTCTACCTTAAAAATGTATCCCCACTTCAGTCACAATCAAAACTTCCACTGTTACCACACTTCTTAAAATCAATAGTCACTGAGATTATTGCAATAATCTTTTAATTGGTCTTCCTGCTTCTATGTTTGTCCTCCTATAGTCTATTGGCAACATAGAAAATGATTATTTAAAATAAAAGCCATATTATGTTACTTTTTTGCTTAAATTCTTCAATGACTTCCTATCTTACCCCAAGCACAAGCCAATGTCCTTACATGTTCTATAAGGCCCTATATGACCTGTCCCCAAGCTCTCTGACAGCATATCTATCTCTCTGCTCCTGCTCCCTGTGCTCCAGCTACAATGGTTTCCATGCTATTTCTACTTCAAAACCTTTCTTTTTGCCGTTTCTCTGCTTAAATGCTCTTCCCCCCAGGTATACCTCTTTTTTTTTTTTTAATAACATGTTCTATATTTTACTCTTTTAAAAACTTTTATTGCCTCTTATTGGGTTATCCACCAAAATGTTAAGTTCTCTGAAGGCAGCAGCTTTGTTTTTTTCAGATGATATTCTCAGCACATAGAATAAGGCATAATACATAATAGATATTCAACAAATATTTATTGAATGAATCAATAGATAAAGGAATAAAATAACAGATTTTTGGAGAGATCACATTTAGCACTAGGATTGTGCAGTGTTACTGTGTCAAGAGGAAAAGAGTTACAAGAAACCATGTTATGATTATCTGTGTTAAATACTGTAGAAAGGTAAAGGATGAGACTGGAAAAATTATGGAGAAAAGGAAAGGTCAAGTTTAGTGACAAGACATTTATTTGATAGAGTAGTTGTAATGCAGTTGTGAGAGCAAAAATCATTGCTAAAAGGTAATGAGTGAGGTAGGGAAGCATAGAGGCTATGAATATCCTTTTGAGAAAGAGAATAATGAAAGAAAGGGAGGGAGAGGAAGAAGAAAGGAAGGACAGAGGAAGGGAATAAAGGGGGATTGGAGAGAGAAAGAGAGAGAGAGAGAAGGAGGAGAAATAGGAGAGAAAACCCAGTGCCAGTGTAGTGGTTAAAATCTTAGGCTTTGGAGTCCGATCATTATGCATTCAAGTCCCAGCTCCACCACTAAATACTTGCATGTTTTGGGGAAAGTTGCTTAAATTCTTGAGCCTCAGTTTTCTCTGTCTATTGGAGTTAATAATATTACCTACTTCATAAGGTAGATGTGAGGATTAAATTAAATGACTCATACAGAGTTGAGTTTGGTAAACTTTCTGGAATATAGTAAGAGCATAGCAAGTGTCAGTTTAAGAATAAGTGTCTTTAAAAATGTCACAGGGTTGAGAAGGGAAGTTTTGATATTTTGGTGTTTTTTGAGATATGGGAAAACCTGACCATGCTTAAAAGCTAAGGGAAATAAGCTAGTGGAGGGAAGAGATTAAAGATGTAAGAAGTGTGTAGGTGAAACGGAAGTGGACAATTATTGATAGTCTAAAAAGTGTGGAATTGATGAAAAGGGCTTCCTTCTAACATTGAAGTATAGAAGGACAAATGGGTGACAGGGAGAAATTTAAGAGAAGAGGTAGAGCTGTCTTGTATTTCATAAAATAGAAGGGATCAGGGCATCTGCTGAGAAAATGAAGATAAGGGGTTCAAAGTTGCACCTTCCAAATTTGTCTTTGCTTTAAAGGCTCAGACATTATTTCTGCTAAAATGCACTCACTTATTCAGTGTTTCTCAAAGTCTCCAACACAACTGGATACTGTCTTTGCAGGAGAGAAAACATTGTAATTTCCTTTTTAAAAGATGATGCTTATAATCTGGTAGGTATATATGTACAAAGTGTGAATTGCTCAGAATGCATCTTAAAAATAATTTTAAGAGGTTTCTATATCTTTCATATTGGGATGTTGATAAATATATCACAGATGGTTAGGTAGATTATTGGGCATTGTACTGCATCAATCAACATGGTGATTGTATGGTAAACATTTTCTATTTTGGTTTGCTAAAGCAAGTTTATCTACCACTTTTTTGTTGTTTGTTCGCTGTTAGGGAAAGGGGTTTCTCCTGGATTGAGATTGGAAAAGGATTAAGAACAGAGGTACTGGTAGGCTGCTCAAATCTACAGTAGGGTGGTCACAATGAAATAAAGACATTGAATACAGCTCCCACTCTACCATGAGGCAATGAAGGTTGGTTAAAAAAAAAATAACATTTAGAGCTTCCTGGTGATAATACTTAACTCCAAAATTAAGTAGCTCTATTTGTAGCTTTGAATAAACTCAGGGAAGTAGGAGAGGGTGAAGGGGAGAAATGGTGGGTCAGTCTTTAGATTTGAAAATATTTTTTGGTCTAAAAATATCATCACATCAACAATAACAAACATTTGCTGAGTACTTAGTACTTTGAGAGTAGTTCTAAGATCAGCGGAAGGATTTTGAATGTCACTACTTATTGTTGAGAGATTTATCAAGAGAAAAAGAAGACACCACTTGAATATTACTTGAATGGCTTTTTAAAGATAACTGGGATGTCTAAGTCATTCCCTCATGTCTCTTCTAAATTCTAAGAAGCCAAGAAAATATCATTAATTTAATGTGTAATATGTATTGTATGTTTTCACACCTTTGATTTCGATAGGCTAGTGGTACCTGCATTTTTTACATGTTAAATACATGTTTCCAAAAACATTTAGAAGACATAAATATTAATTATGTATCATTGCTTAATCACTTTCTTGCTATTGAACCATTAGTGAAGTTACTGAACTCTAATAATAATTGTTCCTGTAGAAAATTTAATTAATTTTATGATAGCTTTAAGGAACACAATGCAACAAATGATAAGGATAGCATATATTGTGTTTCTATTTCAAAATTTGTCTGTCCTAAAATCCACACCTTAAAGTTATTTACCAGACCAAGTGTCTTGATTGGAATCAGCTGAAGAATGGTACCCTCCATGCAGGCAGAGAAGAATCAAATCCTAGACAAGTATAGGCTTGTTATAAGCTCAGGTACTTAAGAGATTTGCTTTGGAAACCTGCTGCAGAGAGACTCTCAGAATGAAGCACAATCCTGGGGAAAAAAAGGCTAGAAAGGAGGTCATATTAAAAAAATGGCTTCTTAAAAGGAGGGCACTTCAGAATGTTCCAGGAATGATTATTCTGAAACCTTGAAGAAGCTGCTGACCCTTCTGAATGAATCTCAACAGAGTGGTGAGCAAGTAAGTAGTATTAAACTTGAGTCATAAGAGAAATTTGAGTGGCTGAACCACCCAAAGCATGCTGTGTATGGTGAAGTGGTCCCAAGTATGTATAATACATAGTATTTGACTTATATTTCAGTTTTTTCCTGTTTCTTGGCTCTGTATTTTAGTGTTGTTTAGATTATTTACTTGGGGTTCATAAAGCGAGTGAAAGAGAATTAGTATAACTAATTTACTAAAAGTTTCAGAGAGGAGAAATATTGGGTTGGAGTAGAAATTGATAAACCTTTCTGCAGGGAATTTGCATTGATTTTCAATGACTTAAAAACATTTGGGGGCGCCTGGGTGGCTCAGTCGTTAAGCATCTGCCTTTGGCTCAGCTCATGATCCCAGGGTCCTGGGATTGAGCCCCATATCGGGCTCCCTGCTCAGTGGGAAGCCTGCCTCTCCCTCTCCCACTCCCCCTGCTTGTGTTCCTTCTCTCACTGTGTCTCTCTCTGTCAAATAAATAAATAAAATCTTAAAAAAAAAAAACATTTGTAGGCTGTGATTCAATAATTCCAGTTCAAGAAATCTTAAAGAAGGACACCCTAGAAGTGGATAAATTCCTAGAAACATATAACCTACCAAAACTGAAGCAGAAAGAAATAGAAAATTTGAACAGACCGATTACAGCAATGATACTGAATCAGTAATCAAAGGACTCCCAAAAAACAAAAGTCCAGGACCACATGGCTTCAAAGATGAATTCTGCCAAGTATTTAAAGAAGATTTAATACCTATTCTTCTCAAACTATTCCAAAAAAATAGGAGAGGGAGGAAAACTTCCAAATTCATTCTATGAGGCCAGTATTACTCTGATACCAAAGCCAGATAAAGACGCCATACACACAAAAAAGAGAAATAAAGGCCAATATCCCTGATGAACATAAATGCAAAAATTCTCAAAAAAGACCAGCAAACCAAATCCAACAATACATTAAAAAAATCATTCACCACAATCAAGTGGAATTTACTGCCAGCATACAAAGGTGATTCAATATTTGCAAAGCAATGAATGTGATATATCACATCAATAAGAGAAAGGACAAAAACCATATGATTATTTCAATAGATGCAGAAAAAGTATTTGACAAAGTACAACATCCATACATGATAAAAATAATAGCAAAGTAGATCTAGAGGGAACATACCACAACATGATAAAGGCCTTATATGAAAAACCCACAGCAAACATCATCCTCAATGGGGAAAAACTGTGAGCTTCACCCCTAAGGTTAGGAACACGACAAAGATGTCCACTCCTGCCACTTTTATTCAATATCAATCAGACAACAAAAAGAAATGAAAGCAATCACTATTTTTGATGACATGATACTCTATATAAAAAACCCTAAAGACTCCACCAAAAAACTGCTAGAACTGATAAATAAATTCAGCAAAGTCTCAGGATATAAAATCAATATATAGAAATCTGTTGCATTTCTAAACAGTAATAATGAAGCAACAGAAAGAGAAATTAAGAAAACAATCTGATTTAAAATTGCACCAAAAATAATAAAATACCTAGGAATACATCTAACCAAAGAGGTGAAAGACTTATACTCTGAAAACTATAAAACACTGACAAAAGAAATTCAAGACAACATAAAGAAATGGAAAGACATTCTATGCTTGTAGGTTGATAGAACTAATATAGTTAAAATGTCTATATTACCCAGAGCAATCTACAGATTTGAGGGAATCCCTATCAAAATACCAACAGCATTTTTCACAGAAACAGAACACACAATCCTTTTTTCTCCAATATTTATTTTTTATTTATTTATTTATTTATAATTTATCAGTTGCATATAACACCCAGTGCTCATCACATCATGGGCCCTCCTTAATGCCCATCCCCCAATTATCCCATCCCCCCACCCCCCTCCCCTCCAACAATTCTGTTTGTTTCCCATAGTTGAGTCTCTCATGGTTTTTCTCCCTCTCTGATTTCTTTCCATTCAGTTTTCCTCCCCTTCCCCTATGGCCCTCTGTCCTGTTTCTTATATTCCACATATGAGTGAAACCAAATGATAATAGTCTTTCTCTGACTGATTATTTCACTCAGCATAATACCCTCCAGTTCCATCCACGTCAATGTAAATGGTAAGTATTCGTCTTTTCTGATGGCTGAGTAATATTCCATTGTATTTATACACCACATCCTCTTTATCCATTCATCTGCTGATGTGTGTCTCAGCTTTTTCCACAGTTTGGTTATTATGGACATTGCTGCTATGAACATTGGGGTGCAGGTGCTCCTTTAGATCACTACATCTGTATCTTTGGGGTAGATACCTAGTAGTGCAATTGCTGGGCCTTAGGGTAGCTTTATTTTTAACTTCTTGAGGAACCTCCATATCATTTTCCAGAGTGGCTGTACCAGCTTGCATTCCCACCAACAGTGTAAGAGGGTTCCCCTTTCTTCACATCCTCGCCAACATTTGTTGTTTCCTGTCTTGTTAATTTTAGCCATTCTGACTGGTGGTATCTCATTGTGGTTTTGATTTTTATTTCTCTGATGCCAAATGATGTAGAGCACTTTTTCATGTGTCTGTTGGCCATTTGTATGTCTTCTTTGGAGAAATGTCTCAGAACACACAATCTTAAAATTTGTATGGAACCACAAAAGACTCTGAGTAGCCAAAGCAATCTTGAAAAAGAAAAGCAATCACAATTCCAACTTCAAATTATATTACAAACCTGTAGTAATCAAAACAGTATGGTACTGGCACAAAAATAGACACATAGATCAATGGAACAGAATAGAAAACCCAGAATAGACCCACAATTATATGGTCAACCCACAAATATATGTCTTTGGATAATATAGACATTTTAACTATATAGTTTGACAAACTAGGAAGGAATATCCAATGGGAAAAAGAGTCTCTTCTACAAATGGTGTTGGGAAAACTGGACAGCAACATGCAAAAGAAAGTAAATGGACCATTTTCTTAAACCCACAATTATATGGTCAATTAATCTTTGACAAACTAGGAAGGAATTTCCAATGGGAAAAAGTCTCTTCAACAAATGGTATTGGGAAAACTGAACAGCTACATGCAAAAGAATGAAACTGGACCACTTTCTTACACCATACACAAAAATAAATTCAAAATGTATTAAAGATCTAGATGTGAGACCTGAAACCATAAAAATCCTAGAAGAGAGCACAGGCAATAATTTCTCTGACATTAGCCATAGCAAAATGTTTCTAGCTATGTCTCCTGATCCAGGGAAATAAAAGCAAAAATAAACTATTGTGACTACATCAAAATGAAAAGCTTCTGCACAGTCAAGGAAATAATCAACAAAACTAAAAGGCAGCCTACTGAAATGGGAGAAAATATTTGCAAATGATAAATCTGATAAAGGGTTAGTATCCAAAATAAATAAAGAACTCATGCAAGTCAACATCCCAAAACCAAATAATCCAATTAAAAATGGGCAGAAGACCTGAACAGATATTTCTCCAGAGAAGACATCCAGATGGCCAAAAGACACATGAAAAGATGCTCGACATCACTCATCATCAGGGAAATTCAAATCAAAACCACAGTAAGATATCACCTCACATCTGTCAGAATAGTTACAGTTAAAAACACAAGAAACAACAAGTGTTGGATGAGGATATGGACAAAAAGAGTCTCTCATGCACTGTTGGTGGGAATGCAAACTTGTAGCCACTGTGGAAAAGAATATGGAGGCTCCTCAAAAAGTTAAATTAGAACTACCCTAATATCCAGTAATCTCACTACTGGGTATTTTCCCAATAATACAAAAACACTAATTCAAAGGGATACATGAACCCCTATATTTATAGCAGCATTATTTATAATAGCCAAATTATGGAAGCCGCCCAAGTATCCATCGATAGGCGAATAAAGAAGAAGTGGTATATATATGCAATGGAATATTATTCCACCATAGAAAGGAATTAAATCTTGTCATTAGCAATAACATGAATGGACTAGGGTGTAAAATGCTAAGTGACTTAAGTCAGTCAGAGAAAGATCAGTACCATATGATTTCACTCATGTATGGAATTTAAGAAACAAAACAAATGAACAAAGGAAAGAGTGAGAGAGAGAAACCAAGAAATAGACTTAACTATAGAAAACAAACTGAGGGTTACCAGAGGGGAGGTGGGTGGGAGGATGGGTGAAATAGGTGATGGAGATTAGAGTGCACTTATCATGATGAGCACTGAGTAACATATAGAATTGTTTAATCACTGTATTGTATACCTGAAACTAATAGAACACTGTATGTTAAGTATATTGGAATTAAAATTTTAAAAAACTTAATAAAAAAATCATCCATACAAATTTAGAGAAAGTGAAAATTATAGTCAAACTGATAGATTAATTTTGAATGTTTTTTCATTATGCAAATAAATTATACAGAATGTATGCATTTGTATCTGGTTTCTCTCATGCAACATTATAAGATTCATATAGCTGTAGATTTTTCTTTTTCCCACTATATGGTATTCAATTGTGTGACTATACCACAATTTGTACATTCTATAGTGGGTATTTAGAAACTTTTCATCTGGGGGCTGGTGAGCATATGAATACAGTTTGTTTGTTATAAAACGCAGAGGGGAATTTCTGTGTCATAGAGCATGCATATAACTTGCTTAAGTTGATACTGCCAAACCATTTTCTGAGATGATTGTAACTATTTCAGTCCCATAAGCAATAAGTGAGAGTTTCACTTGCTCTATATCTTTGTTGCTCTATATCTTTATCAACACTTATTTTCTATCTTTCTCATTTTAGAAATTTTGGTGGGTGGACTAATAATATTTTATATTTTTTTAATTGAAGTACAGTTGACATACAATATATTAGTTTCAAGTATATGACATAGTGATTCAACAATTATATACATTACAAAATGCTCACTGTGAGAAGTGTAGATATCATCTGTCACTATACAAATTTATTACAATATTATTGATTATATTCCATATGCTGTACCTTCATAGCTATGACTTATCTGTTTTACAACTTGAAGTTTGTACCTGTTAATTCATTCACATATTTCTCCTATCTCCCCACCCTTCTCCCCTCTGGCAATCACTACTTTGTTCTCTGTATTTATGAATCTGTTTTTATTTTTTTGTTTGTTTTGTTTTGTTTAGATCCCACATATAAGTGAAATTACATGGTATTTGTCTTTCTCTGGCTTATTTCACTTAGCATAATACCCACTAGGTCCGTCCATGTTGTTGTGAATGGTAAGATTTCATTCTTTTTTATGGCTGAGTAATATTCCATTATATATATATACCACTTCTTTATCCAATCATCTATCCGTGGACATGTGCTGCTTCCATATCTTAGTTATTGTAAATTATGCTGCAACAAACATAGGGATGCCTATAACTTTTCAAGTTAGTGTTTTCATTTTGGGGTAAATATTCAGAAGTGGAATAACTGGATCATACAATATTTCCACTTTTAATTCTTTGAGAAACCTCCACACTGTTTTCCACAGTGGCTGCACCAATTTACATTCCCACCAACAGAGCACAAGGTTCGCCTTTTTCTGTGTCTGTTTGCCATCTGTGTGTCTTCTTTGGAAAAATGGCTATTTAAGTCTCCCACACATATTTAAATCAGATTGTTTTTTTGGTGTTGAGTTGTATGAGTTCTTTATATATTTTACATATTAACCTCTTATCAAATTTATCATTTGCAAACATCATTCTGTATGTTGCCTTTTTGTTTTATTGATGGTTTCTTTAATTATGCAAAAGCTTTTTAGTTTAATATAGTCCCAATTGTTTATTTTTGCTTTTGTGTCCCTTGCCTATGGAGACAGATAAAGAAAAATATTGCTAAAGCTGATGAGGAAGAGCTTACTGGCTGTTTTCTTTTAGGAGTTTTATGATTTTGCACATCACATTTAGGTCTTTAATCACTTTTGAGTTTATTTTTGTGTATGGTTTAAGAAAATGGTCCAGTTTCATTCTTCTGCATGTAGCTGCCAGTTTTTCCCAACTTTATTAAAAAGACTTTCTTTTCCTCGGTGTATATTCCTGTCTCCTTTCTCATACACTAATTGACCATATAAGCATAGTTTATTTCTGGGCTCTCTATTCTGTTCCATTGATCTAATGTGTCTATTTTTGTGCCAATAACATACGCTTTTGATTGCTATAACTTTGTAGTATAGTTTTAAATCTTGGATTCTGATTCCTCCAGCTTTGGTCTTCTTTCTCAAAATTGCTTTGGCTATTTGGGGTCTTATGGGATTCCACAGAAATTTTACAATTACTTGTTCTAGTTCTGTGAAAAACATTATTGGTGTTTGATAGGGATTGCATTAAATCTGTATATTGCTATGGGTTGTATTGACATTTTAACAATATTAATTCTTCCAATCCATGAGCATGATATATCTTCCTATTTATTTGTGTCATCTTCAATTTCTTTCATCAATGTCATAGTTTTCAAAATATAGACCTTTTACTTCTTTGATTAAATTTATTCCTAGATATTTTATTCTTTTTGATGCAATTGTAAATGAGATTGTTTTCTTAATTTCTGGTTTCTGCTACTTTTTAAATTAGTGTATAGTAATGTTACAGATTTCTGTATATTGATTTTGTATCCTGCAATTTTATTTATTAGTATTTATTAGAATTTATTTATTAGTTCTAATAGATTTTCTTGGTGGAATTTTTAGAGTTTTCTACATAGAGTATTGTGTCATCTGAAGATGGTAACAGTTTTACTTCTTCCTTACCAGTGTGGATGCTTTTTATTTCTTTTTCTTGTCTAATTGCTATGGCTAGGACTTCCAGGACTATGTTGAATAATTGTGGGGAGAGCTGGTATATTTTTCTTATTCCTGATCTTGGAGAAAAAGCTTTCAGCTTTTCACCATTAAGTATGTTAGCTGTGGGTTTGTCACATATGGTCTTTGTTAAGTTGAGGTATCTTCCCTCTATACCCACTTTGTTGAGATCTTTTATCATGAATAGATGTTGAATTTTTTCAAATGTTTTTTCTGCATCCATTGAGGTGATTATATTATTTTTATCCTTCATTTTGTTAATGCGATTAATTGATTTGTGAATATTGAAACATCCTTAAAACATCCTTGTATCCCTGGAACAAATCCCACTTCATAGGTGTAAATGATCCTTTTGGGGTATTGTTAAATTCATTTGGCTAATATTTTGTTGCAAATTTTTTGCATCTGGGTTTATCAAGGATATTGTTCTGTAATTTTCTTTTCTTGTGGCATCCTTTTCTGGTTTTGGTATCAGGGTAATGTTGGCTGCATATTTAAACGCATTTCTTCCTCTTCAATTTTTTGAATCATTTGAGGATATGTATTAACTCTTCTTCAAATGTTTGGTTGAATTCACCTTTAAAGCCATCTGGTCCTGGAGTTTTCTTTGTTGGGACTTTTTTGATTACTGATTCAACTTCATTACAAGTAATTGATCTGTTCAGGATTTCAGTTTGTTCCTGATTCAGTCCTGGAAAACTGTATGTTTCTAGGAATTTATCTATTTCTTCTGGGTTGTTCAATTTGCTGGCTTATATTTTTTTGTAGTAGTCTCCTATAATGTTTTGTATTTCTGTGGTGTCAGCTGTAATTTTCTTTTTTCTTGATAAGTCTGGCCAAAGGTTTATTAATTTTGTTTATTTTTCCAAAGTTCTTAGTTTCATTGATTTTTTTTAGTCACTATTTCTTATACTTCTACTCTGATCTTTATCATAATAGCTCTAATAATAGTTACTTAAGAATGTTTTTTAAAATTATTTCTAGCTGTGTCTTTCTCTTTAAATTTTTATTAAATCCTAGTTTTAGCACATTGTGATTAATTAATATGGTCTTTATTACCTTTGCTTTCTGGAATTAGTTTTCTTTTAGAATCTAATGCGTGATCAATTTTGTAAAAGTAAAAGGATGGTTGAAAATAATATATATTTTCTGTAGTGTTTTGTTTGTTATAATAGTCTGTTTAATATTAAATTATATATTATTTTTTCCTACTTAATCTAGCTACGATAGAAAGGGTGGATTAACACTTCCACTTCAATTATGTTTCTCTCATTTTCTTGGAGGTAGTACATGTAATGCAGTGGTTCTCAAATGTTAGCATGTATAAGAATCAAGTGGAATACTTATTAAAATGCAAACTTCAGAGCTCTAGAATATTTCAGAGATGATGTCAGGAGTTTATATTTTTAATAAGCATTCTGATGCAGGTAATGCTAGGACTAACCTTTCAGATACACTACTGTATCTTTGAGGTTCTCAAGTTATGATGACCTGGGCCCAAATCTCAGTTATGCCTTTACCAGTGAGAATCTTGAACAAGTTATTAAACCTCTCTATGTTCAGTTGTTTCATATCTAAAATGAGAATAATCATGTCTGCCACATAGTGTTATTCTGAACATTAAATTAGCTAACACATGTGAAAATGGTAGTGCAGTACCTGGTCACATTGTTCATTATTATAAAGGCCCATGCCTCTTATTTTCATTGACCACATACTATTTCATCAATGTAAAATAAACTCTGCCTCACTAATTGAATTCTACTTTGATTATTATTAATGACCATCTATACTTTCTTATTTGCATTTTTCTGTTATGAAATGTTTTTACTTTTTTTAAGATTTTATTTATTTATTTGTCAGAGAGAGAGAGAGCACAAGCAGGGGGAGTGGCAGGCAGAGGGAGAAGCAGGCTCCCCACTGAGAAAGGAGCCTGATGTGGGACTCAATCCCAGGACCCTGGGATCATGACCTGAGCTGAAAGCAGACGCTTAACTGACTGAGCCACCCAGGCATCCTGAAATATTTTTACTTTTTAATGGACTTTATTTTAGATATCCCTTATAAGTTGCAGATAGTTGTATTTTTCTTTTGTCACTTGAGTCTGAAACTTTGTTGTTGTTGTCTAGTTTTTATTTCATAATCATAAACTTAACTCTCTAATCCAGCTAGACTTGGAGAGGAGTAAGGAAAATATGGATCCCATAGAACTGCAATGAGAGCCCAAAGATTGTTGGATATTTTGAGCAGATGGGGGTGAAGGGGTGCTCTCCTGAGCTACAGAAGGAATGATCTGGTATTTAAGATAAAACACAAGTCAGATTTATTAGATTTGTCCACAGTCAGCAATGGGTACTTCTTGCTGGTCTTGCCATTCCTGGATCCAAAGTACTCCATGGCTTCCATAATATTCATGCCCTCTTTCATCTTGCCAAAGACCACATGCTTGCCATCCAACCACAGAATCTTGGCTGTGCAGATGAAAAACTGGGAACCATTTGTATTGGGCCCAGCATTTGACATGGGCAAGATGCCAGGAACCATATGCTTCAGGATGAAATTCTCATCATCAAATTTCTTCCCATAAATGGACTTGCTGTCAGTGTTATTATGGCATGTGAAATCACCACCCTGGCACATAAATCCCAGAATAATCCTGTGAAAGCAGGAAACTTTATAACCAAATCCTTTCTCCTCAGTGCTCAGAGTATCAAAGTTTTCTGCTATCTTTGGAAATTTATCTGCAAACAGCTTGAAGGAAACAAGGCCTGAGGGCTAATGTCCATGGCGATGTCACAGAACACAGTGGGGTTGACCATGGCTGGGTGGTGGTGTCTGTAAGGCCAAGTCTGAAAACTTTTATTAGAGGACTTAACTCATTTACATTGGCTTTATCTTCTATAAGTTCTTTTGCTTTAATATTTTCATATTTTCATGCTGTTTACTTTGTTTTATTTCATATACAATATTTTTCTTTACTTTTTTGTTTAGATATTTGGAAGAAATTAACCACCTTTTAAATTTACCTTTGTGTTTTAAAAGTTGTACCTACATTTCTCTTATCAATGTTAAGTAAAAAATGGTATTTCTTGATTTCTCCCCTTCTTCTGAAACTATCTCTACTATAAAAAATGTTTTACATAGCTAGATATTCATAAGACTTATTTTTCAACTTTGAATTTTTAAAAGTTTCAACCAGGATATATCTTGTCCTGCTTACCTCATTTGTTTTATATTATATTGACCCTTTCCAGCTCAAAGTTTTCTACTAAACTTTGGGATTTTTTTTTATTTTACTTAGGTCTGTTCTTCATGTGATTGGAAAGCTTGGATTTCCAAGATCCATTTTCCATATTGTATTACATTTTTTCCATTTTGTAATAATTTTTTTTAGTTTTTGATGTAGTGTTCAATGATTCATTAGTTGCTTATAACACCCAGTGCTCATCACATTGTGTGCCCTCCTTAATGCCCATCACCCAGTTACCCCATCCCCCCACTCACCTCCCTCTCCATAAGCCTCAGTTTTTTTCCCCAAGTCAAGAATCTTTCATGGTTTGTTTCCCTCTCTGATTTCTTCCCATTCAGTTTTCCCTCCCTTCCCCTATGATCATCTGTGCTATATGAGTGAAACCATATGATACTTGTCTTTCTCTGATTGACTTATTTCGCTTAGCATAATACCCTCCAGTTCCATCCATGTCAATGTAAATGGTAGATATTCATCCTTTCTGATGGTGGAGTAATATTCCATTGTATATATGAACCATATCTTCTTTATCCATTCATCTGTTGAAGGACATCTTGGCTCCTTCCACAGTTTGGCTATTGTGGACATTGTTGCTATGAACATTGGGCTGCATGTGCCCCCTTCTTTTCACTACATCGGTATCTTTGGGGTAAATACCCAGTAGTGCAATTGCTGGGTCATAGGGTAGCTCTATTTCTAATGTCTTGAGGAATCTCCATACTATTTTCCAGAATGGCTGTACCAGCTTGCATTCCCACCAACAGTGTAAGAGGGTTCCCCTTTACCTACATCTTCGCCAACATTTGTTGTTCCCTGTCTTGTTAATTTTAGCCACTCTAACTGGTGTAAGGTGATATCTCATTGTGGTTTTGATTTGTATTTCCCTGATGGCAAGTGATGTGGAACATTTTTTCATGTGTCTGATGGCCATTTGTATGTCTTTTTTGGAGAAGTGTCTGTTCATGTCTTCTGTCCATTTCTTGACTGGATTATTTATTTTTGGGATGTTGAGATTGATAACTTCTTTATAGATCCTAGATACCAGCCCTTTCTTTATCTGTTATGTCATTTGTAAATATTTTCTCCCATTCTGTAGGTTGCCTTTTAATTTTGTTGACTGTTTCCTTTGCTGTGCAGAAGGTTTTTATCTTGATGAAGTCCCAATAGTTCATTTTTGCATTTGTTTTGCATTTGTTTCCTTTGCCTTTAGATACATGTTGTGCAAGAAGTTTCTGCAGCTGAGGTCGAAGAGGTTACTGCCTGTGTTCTCCTCTCAGATTTTGATGGATTATTGTGTCACATTTAGGTCATACATCCATTTTGAGTTTATCTTTGTGTATGGTGTAAGAGAATGATCCAGTTTCACTCTTCTGCATGTGGCTGTCCAATTTTCCAAGCACCATTTATTGAAGAGACTGTCTTTTTTTCATTGGATAGTCTTTCTTGCTTGTTGAAAATTAGTTGGCCATAGAGTTGAGGGTCCATTTCTGTGGTCTCTATTCTGTTCCATTGATTGATGTGTCTGTTTTTGTCAAGCACCTTGCTCTTGATGATCACAGCTTTATTATATACTTGAAGTCAGGCATTGTGATGCCCCCAGCTTTGGTTTGGTCCTTTTTCAACATTCCTTTGGCTATTCAGGGTCTTTTCTGGTTTCATACAAATTTTAGGATTGTTTGCTCCAGCTCTGTGAAAAATGTCGATGATATTTTGACAGGGATTGCATTGAAAGTGTAGATTGCTCTGAGCAGTATAGATATTTTCACAATGTTTATTATTCTAATCCATGAGCATGGAATGTTTTTCCATTTCTTTGTGTCTTCCTCCATTTCTTTCATAAGTGTTCTGTAGTTTCTAGAGTACAGAGCCTTTACCTCTTTGGTTAGGTTTATTCCTAGGTATCTTATGGTTTTTGGTGCAATTGTAAATGGGATTGATTCCTTAATTTCTCTTTCTTCAGTTACATTGTTTGTATATAGAAATACAACTGATTTCTGTGCATTGATTTTGTATCCTGTCACATTACTGAATTGCTGTATGAGTTCTAGCAGTTTGAAGGTGGAGTCTTTTGGGTTTTCCACATAAAGTATCATATCACCTATGAAGAGAGAGAGTCTGATTTCTTCTTTGCCAATTTGAATGCCTTTTATTTCTTTTTGTTTTCTGATTGTTGAGGCGAGGACTTCTAGTACTATGTTGAACAAAAGTGGTGAAAGTGGGCATCCTTGTCATGTTCCTGACCTTAAGGGAGAAGGTCTCAGTTTTCTCCCATTGAGAATGATATTCGCAGTGGGCTTTTTATAGATAGTTTTTATGATATTGAGGTATGTTCCCTCTATCTCTACACTTTGAAGAGTTTTAAACAAGAAAGGATGCTCTATTTTGTCAAGTGCTTATTCTGCATCAATTGAGAGGCTCATATGGTTCTTGTCTCTTCTTTTGTTAATGAAACCTATCTTGTTGATTGATTTCTGAATGTTGAACCACCCTTGCATCCCAGGAACAAACCCCACCTGGTCATGGTGAATAATCCTTTTAATGTACTGTTGGATCCTATTGGCTAGTATCTTGGTGAGTATTTTGGCATCCTTGTTCATCAGGGATATTGGTCTGTAATTTTCCTTTTTGATGAGGTCTTTGTCTGATTTTGGAATCAAGGTAATGCTGGCTTCATAGAATGAGTTTGGAAGCTTTCCTTCCATTTCTATTTTTTGAAACAACTTCAGTAGAATAGATGCTATTTTTTCTTTCAGTGTTTGGTAGAATTCCCCTGGGAAGCCATCTAGCCGTGGACTCTTGTTTTTTGGGGTTGCTTTTTTTTTTTTTTTTTTGGTAGGTTTTTGAATACTGCCTCAATTTCCTTGGTGGTTATTGGTCTGTTCAGATTTTCTACCTCTTCCTGTTTCAGTCTTGGTAGTTTATAAGTGTCCAGGAACGCATCCATTTCTTCCAGATCGCCTAATTTGTTTGCATATAGTTGCTCATAACGTGTTCTTAAAATTGTATTTCCTTGGTGTTGGTCATGATGTCTCCCCTTTCACTCATGATTTTATTAATTTGGGTCCTTTTCTTTTCTTTTGGATAAATCTGGCCAGAGGTTTATCAATTTTATTAATTCTTTCAAAGAACCAGCTTCTAGTTTCGTTGATCTGTTCTACTGTTCTTCTGGTTTCTATTTCATTGATTTCTACTCTAATCTTTATTATTTCTCTTCTCCTACTTGGTTTAGGCTTTATGTGCTGTTCTTTCTCCAGGTCCTTTAGGTGTAAGGTTATCTTCTGTATTTGGGATTTTTTTAATTTTTTAAGAGAGAGTTGTGTTGCTATGTACTTCCCTCTTAGGACGATCTTTGCTGTATCCCAGAGGTTTTTGAACCGATGTGTTTTCAGTCTCATTAGTTTCCATGAATTTTTTAAGTTCTTCTTTAATTTCCTGGTTGACTCATTCTTTAGCAGGATGCTCTTTAATCTCCAAGTGTTTTAAGTTCTTTCCAAATTTCTTCTTGTGATTGAGTTCAAGTTTCAAAGCATGTGGTCTGAAAATACGCAGGGCATAATCTCAATCTTTTCGTATCGGTTGAGGCCTGATTTGTGACCCAGTATGATCTCTTCTGGAGAAAGTTCCATGTGCACTCGAGAAAAATGAGTATTCTGTTGTTTTAGGATGGAATGTTCTGTATATATCTGTAAAATCCATCTGGCCCAGTGTGTTATTCAAAGGCCTTGTTTCTTCATTGGTCTTCACTTAGATGATCTGTCCATCGTTGTGAGTGGGGTGTTGAAATCCATTACTATTAATGTATTATTATCAATGTTTCTTTACTTTGTTCATTAATTGCTTTATATCATTGGCTGCTCCCATGTTGGGTGCATAAATTTTTACAATTGTTAGATCTTCTTGTTGGATAGACCCTTTAAGTATGATACAGTGTCCCTCTACATCTTTTACTACAGTCTTCAGTTTAACATCTAAATTGTCTGATATGAGGATTACTACCCAGCTTTCTTTTGAGGTCCATTAGCATGGTAAATGTTTCTCCACCCCCTCACTTTCAGTCTGGAGGTATCTTTAGGACTAAAATGAGTCTCTTGTCAACAGCATATGGATGGATCTTGCTTTTTTATCCAATCTGATACCCTGTGTCTTTTGGTTGGAGCATTTAGCCCATTTACATTCAGAGTAACTATTGAAAGATTTGAATTTAGTGCCATTGTATTTTCCATAAAGTCCCTGTTTCTGTAGATTGTCTCTGTTTCTGGTTTCTGTCTGTCCTGGAAGCTCTTTAACTCTCCTTCCATTCTGAATGACATCCTTGATGGATAAAGTATTCTTGGCTGCATGTTCTTCTCATTTATTACCCTGAATATGTCTTGCCAGCCCTTTCTGGCCTGCCAGGTTTCTTTGAATAGGTCTGATGTTATTGTGACATTCTTCCCCTGTACATAAGGAATCTCCTCTCCCTAGCTGCTCTCAGGATAGCTTCATTTTCTCTACAATTTGTAAGCTTCACTATTATATGTCGGGGTGTTGATCTATTTTTGTTGATTTTGGGAGGGGTCTTCTCTGCCTCTTGGACATGAATGCTTGTTTCCTTCCCCAGAGTAGGGACATTCTCAGCTATGATTTGCTCAAATATACCTTCTGGCCCTCTCTCCCCACCCCCTTGGGCACCCCAATAATTCTGACATTGATTCATTTCAGGGCATCATTAATCTCTCAAAGCCTTTCTTCATGGGATATTAGTTGTCTTTCTCTTTTCCTCAACTTCTTTTCCATCAGCCTGTCTTCTAGATCACTTATTCTCTCTTCTGCCTTGTTTATCCTAGGTGTTAGAGCATCCAAATTTAGACTGCGTCTCATTCATATCATTTTTAAGTTTGGCCTGATTAGATCTCGTTTCCACCCTTAGAGATTCTGTACTGTCATTTATGTTTTTTTCAAGGCTACCTATTAATTTTATAATTGCTATCCTGAATTCCATCTCTGACATCTTACTTATATCCATATCAGTGCCTCTGGTTCTTTCTTTCTTTTTTTTTTTTTTAAGATTTTATTTATTTATTTGACAGAGAGACAGTGAGAGAGATAACACAAGCAAGGGGAGTGGGAGAGGGAGACGAAGTCTTCCCGCTGAGCAGGGAGCCTGATGCAGGGCTTGATCCCAGGATGCTGGGATCATGAGCTGAGCTGAAGGCAGCCGCCTAATGACTGAGCCACCCAGGTGCCCCTGGTTCTTTCTTTTGTTGTGATTTCCTCCTCCTAGTCATTTTGCCCAGGGAAGCATGGGTGAACAAATGAGCAGAATCCAAAATATCAACCCCAACCAAAGCAAAATACACCCTAGACAAATCCAAAGCTGTTTAAAGCCACAACAGAAAAGTAAATGAAACAATACAAAAAAGGGGTGGGGAGATACCATAAACTCACAGAGCAGACAAAGCAGGGTGATCTACTTGTTCCTGATTGAATTTTGGTCTCTGTGTTATAAGATACTACATCCCAAAATTGCAAAGAAAGCAAATCTTATATATATATAAACAAATATATATATAAGCAAAATACATATAAGCAAAATATATATTTTTTTCACTCTATATATGCTTGTATATATACATATATATATATATATCCCCACAGATTCAAGCATATATATATATATATATATATATATATATATATTTGAATAGAGTGAAAAAAGGACTAAAATGAAGCCTATATCTATAAAATGTAGATGTAAAAAATAAAAGTTAAAAAGCAACTTAAAAACATAAGTTGGTAAAATAAGAATCTAGTTGAAATGGGGAAAAGGTAAAAAAAAGAAATGAAAAATTTTTGACTGAAAGATAAACTAGTCACAAGAAAACACCTGGAGCTTAATAGACTATTTTCCCCTGGTGCTGGAGTTTTACAGTCTTATGGCTGTAGTCCACCTGTTCTTCCAGTCTATCTTCTGGGGGAGGTGCCTGCTGTGTGCTACTTCTCAGGTGTCTTGCCCTGGGTGGAGTTGTCGACCCCTTATCAGGGGGCTGGGCTCAGTGTTGCTTTTTTCCCTGGAGGCTGTCTGTGTCTCTTCAGAGGATCAGAGCAAAAATGGCCATGTCCAGAACTCCTGCCCAGAGCCAAAAGATTGCAGTTCCCCTTCTTTAATAAACACTTTGGGACAAACAGTTTTCACTTTTTTGTGTGCCAAACTCTGCAGACTCTTGCAGTGCGTGTCCACTACAATCCTTCCGGGGATGGTAAATGGCCCACATGTTCCCGTCATTTTCAGGGTGCTCAGGCAAAGAGCAGTCACCCCACTGGCCCACCTCACGGTTTATGGCAACCGCAGCTGAGAGTCCTTCCTGGGCTTACTGACCATAACCAGTTTCCCCACTCCACTGCTTGGGCACTCTACCAGTTCAGGCACCCCCATTCATTGTGTCTCCTGGGATCCTGAGACCACAATGACCCACCTAGAATTCTGCCCTTTTCATCCCCTGAGCCCCTTTCAGGAACGGATATCTCTCACTGGAGCAGATTTCTAAGGGTTCTGATTTTGTGCTCTGGTGTTACATCACTTTCCAGTAGCCAGCTCATGGAGGCTCCCTCCCCCCTCTGTTTATCTTCTGATATTTCCCCACAGATTCATGACTCCGCACCTCCTACCTTGCAAAAAGCAGTGATTTTCTACTTGTAGAGTTCCAGATATATTTTTGTACATCTCAGGCTGAATTCGTGGGTGTTCAGAATGGTTTGCTAGATATCCAGCTAAATTCAAAGGACCCTTACTCTTCCACCATCTTGCCTCTTCAACCCTTTTTGTAATAATTTTTTAAAAAGTCTTCTTGGACATGACTCTGACCTCTAAACAGCATCAACCCCTCCAACACTATTTTCCACATCCCTTACTGTACTCAGAAGGCATTTTCCCAACCTTCACAAAATATATAACTTATCTCTGGTGTGGGATGTATGTGGATAAAATGGAGCTAATTAAACCACAATAAACACTGACCAATATGTGGTTCATAAAGGACTGAGCTATGGTGTTTATAAGAATGAAGTTTTAGATGTCATAAGCATGCCTTGTCTTTCTATCCTTTAATGTCTGCCTACTTGGTGGAAGAATTTCTGTATGGATGCCCTGAACTTGGTGTGTTGCTAGCAAAAATAAGGTCCACAAGATTTTGCCTACTTCAGCTTCATCCTGTTCCACTCCATAATTTTGTTATACTGGATTTCTTTCACTTTATCAAATACTCTATCAGTTACAATAATTTTGATTTTAGGTAACAAAAAACACTGACTCGAACTAGCTCAAGTAATGAGGAAACTTATTAACTCAAAACTGGAAGGCTAAAAGTATGGCAAGCTCTAGCTATGATAGAAATCAATAGCTATTCAATTATTGTTAGGAAACCCTTCAATTCATTTCAGTTCTGTGTTAAGCTCTCTGCAGTTTGGCTTCATTCTAAGGCTGGTTATCTTCTGTGTAGCAAGATTATTGCCAATGGAAATAAGGATTACAAGCTTTTTTTGTTTTTTTTTTTATCACCATCAGCAGGAAAGAAGAGGAAAATCTCTCCTTGAAGTGTGGGGTAGGTCTTTTTCTTTAAGTTTTAATGGGCTAATTTAGGCCAGGTGTCAACTGCTGGACAAATAACAGTCACCAAGGGAATGCCACACACTGATTAGCCTAAATCGATCAGATTCTTCTGAACATACAGAGATAGGATTGAATATCTGACAAAATTGAAATTATATTCAGAGTAAGAAAGGGGGAAGTGGATGTTGAGGAGGCAATGAACAGTTATCTACTATGAATGCTACCTTCTTTCTTAAATCCTGATCTTTGCACACACTGTTCCCTCTGCCTGAAATACTCTTTGCCTCCCTCTTTACCTAAATTTTGCTTTCCTTTCAGCGCTCATCTTTTTAACCCAGCTTTATTGAGATATAATTGATATCCAGCACTGTATAAGTTTAATGTATACAACATAATGATTTGACTTACATATATTGTGAATTTATTGCCACAAGTTAACATTCATCATCTCATAGAGATATAAAATTTTGAAAAAGAAAAAAAAATGAGTTTTTTCCTTGTGATGAGGACCCTTAGGATTTACTCTTAACAATTTTCATATACAACATAGAGCAGTGTTAATGAGTCATTACAGTGCATATTACTATGCCAGGGCTTATATTTATCTTACAACTGGAAGTTTGTACCTTTTGACCACCTTCATTGATTCCTCTAACCCCCACTTCTGATAATCACAAGTCTGATCTCTTTTTCTATAAGTTTATTTTTTCTTCTTTTTTTTCACATTCCACATATAAGTGAGATCATACAGTATTTGTCTTTTGCTGTCTGATTTATTTCACTTAGCATAATATCCCCAAGGTCCAACCACATTGTCACATATAATAGAATTTCCTTCTTTTTAAAGGATGAATAATATAGGGGAAGAGAGGAAAAAATGAAACAAGATGAAACCAGAGAGGGAGACAAACCATAAGAGACTCTTAATCATAAGAAACAAACTGAGGGTTGCTGGAGGGAAGGGGGGTGGAGGAATGGGGTAACTGAGTGATGGACACTGGGGAGGGTATGTGTTGTAATGAGCACTGGGTATTATATTAGACTGATGAATCACAGACCTGTACTCCTGAAACAAATAATATATTATATGTTAATCAATTGAATTTAAATTTAAAAAAAGGATTAATAATATTGCTTTGTGTATATATACCACAACTTCTTTATCCATTCATCCTGGATAGACACTTAGGTTGTTTTCATGTCTTGGCTATTGTAAATAATGCTGCTATGAACATGGGGGTGCAGATATCTCTTTGACATAGTGTTTTCATTTCCTTTGGACAAATTCCCAGAAGTGAAATTGCTGGAATATATGGTAGTTTTATTTTTAATTCTTTAATTTAATTTAATTTAATTATGTTATGTTAGTTACCATACAGTACATCATTAGTTTTTGATGTAGAGTTCCATGATTCATTGTTTTCATATAACACCCAGTGCTCCATGCAATACGTGCCCTGCTTCATACTCATCACCAGGCTAACCCATCCCCCCACTCTGCCCCTCTAAAACCATCAGTTTGTTTCTTGGAGTCCATAGTCTTTCATGGTTCATCTCCCCCTCCGATTCCCCCCCTTCATGTTTCCCTTCCTTCTCCTAATGTCCTCCATGCTATTCCTTATGTTCCACAAATAAGTGAAACCATATGATAATTGACTTTCTCTGCTTGACTTATTTCAATTAGCATAATCTCCTCCAGTCCCATCCATGTTGATGTAAAAGTTGGGAATTCATCCTTTCTAATGGCTGAGTAATATTCCATTGTATATATGGACCACATCTTCTTCATCCATTCATCTGTTGAAGGGCATCTCGGCTCTTTCCACAGTTTGGCTATGGTGGACATTACTGCTATGAACATTGGGTGCATATGGTCCTTCTTTTCACTACATCTGTGTCTTTGGGGTAAATACCCAAGAGTGCAATTCCTGGGTCATGGGGTAGCTCTATTTTTAATTTTCTGAGGCACCTCCACACTGTTTTCCAAAGTGGCTGTACCAACTTGCATTCCCACCAACAGTGTAAGAGGGTTCCGCTTTCTCCACAACCTCTCCAACATTTGTTGTTTCTTGCCTTGTCAATTTTTGCCATTCTAACTGGTGTAATGGTATCTCAATGTGGTTTTCATTTGAATTTCCCTGATGGCTAATGATGATGAACATTTTTTCATGTGTCTGTTAGCCATTTGTATGTCTTCTTCAAACAAGTGTCTGTTCATGTCTTCTGCCCATTTTTTGACTTGATTATTTGTTTTTTGGGTGTTGAGTTTGAGAAGTTCTTTATACATCTTGGATATCAGCCCTTTGTCTGTAGTGTCATTTGCAAATATCTTCTCCCATTCTGTGGGTTGTCTCTTTGTTTGGTTGACTGTTTCCTTTGCTGTGCAGAAGCTTTTTATCTTGATGAAGTCCCAAAAGTTCATTTTTGCTTTTGTTTCACTAGCTTTTGGAGATGTCTCTTGAAAGAAGTTGCTGTGGCCAATGTCAAAGAGGTTACTGCCTATGTTCTGCTCTAGGATTTTGATGGATTCCTGTCTCACATTGAGGTCTTTCATCCACTTTGAGTTTATCTTTGTGAGTGGTGTTAGAGAATGGTCGAGTTTCATTCTTCTGCATGCAGCTGTCCAATTTTCCCAGCAACATTTATTGAAGAGACTGTCTTTTTTCCATTGCATATTTTTTCCTGCTTTGTCGAAGACTATTTGACCGTAGAGTTGAGGGTCCATATCTGGGCTCTCTATTCTCTTACATTGGTCTATGTGTCTGTTTTTGTGCCAGTACCATGCTGTCTTGGTGATCACAGTTTTGTACCATAGCTTGAAATCAGGCAAAGTGATGCCCCCAGCTTTGGTTTTCTTTTTCAACATTTCCTTGGTGATTCAGAGTCTTTTCTGATTCCATACAAATTTTAGGATTGTTTGTTCCAGCACTTTGAAAAATGTCCTTGGAATTTTGATTGGGATGACATTAAAGGTATAGATTGCTCTGGGCAGCATAGACATTTTAACAGTGTTTATTCTTACAATCCATGAGCATGGAATATTTTTCCATCCTTTTGTGTCTATTTCTTTCATGAGTGTTCTGTAGTTCCTAGAGTATAGATCCTTTACCTCTTTGGTTAGGTTTATTCCGAGGTATCTTATGGTATTTGGTGTTATTGTAAATGGAATTGATTCTCTAATTTCTCTTTCTACAGTTGCATTGTTAGTATAAAAGAAAGCAACTCATTTCTGTGCATTGATTTTGTATCCTTCACAGCACCATCTGTTGAATAGATTGATTTTTGTACATTAACTATTCTTGGCCCCCCTGTCAAATATTAGTTAATTGAGTTTTCATCTTATACATAATTCTCTGACCCAGGCGAACTGTATTAGAGATGTTGGGGTCTATATAGATTTTGTAGATTAAATGTAATTTTCTGGATGGGGTATGATTAACATAGCTCCACAGTTTTATAAATAGTTGTTCCTAGAACATATCTCAGAGTAGAGGCAACACTGTACTATATGATCTCACAGGCTGTGTGGTACAATTGAATGATACCTCCCTGACTAGGGCCAGCGGCTCAGCAAACTATGGCCAATGGGCTAAATCCAGCCCATTTACCTCATTTTGTAAGTACAGTTTAATTTGAATACAAGCATATTTATTTATGTAGGGCCTACAAAGCTAAAAATATTTACTATGTGTCACTTTATAGGAAAAAATGCTATCCTCTGACTTGGACAACACAGAGGCCCTCTCTCTAGGCCTTATCTTCCTGAGAGATGCTACACCCAGGGAATTGAGTTGAGATTACCTACCCTCACTGTAAACAATGGAAATGTAACAGAGTTCTTTTGCTGTGCTGGAACAAACAATCCTAAAATTTGTATGGAATCAGAAAAGACCCCGAATCACCAAGGAAATGTTGAAAAAGAAAACCAAAGCTGGGGGCATCACGTTGCCTGATTTCAAGCTATATTACAAAACTGTGATTACCAAGACAGCATGGTACTGGCACAAAAACAGACATATAGACCAATGGAACAGAATAGAGAGCCCAGATATGGACCCTCAACTCTACGGTCAAATAGTCTTTGACAAAGCAGGAAAAAATATGTAATGGAAAAAAGACAGTCTCTTCAATAAATGGTGCTGGGAAAATTGGACAGCCGCATGCAGAAGAATGAAACTCGACATTCTCTAACACCATGTACACATGTACTTGGTAAGCATGCAGACAAGTAACTATAGTATTCATAATAATTGTGGGGAAGAGTAAGTGGGACAGGAATGCACAGAAACAATCATGAGATTGACAAAGATGAGCAGTTCACACTTCTTAGATTCCTCATACCATGCTGTCATCAGCAGTTGTAAGTCACTGTGGAAAACTGGGAGAACTGGGCCTATATATCCATCTAGGTTCATGCTGCTTTATCTTCTGTTCCATATAGTAGTTTCTAAATAGATAGGTTTCTATATCTGTTGTCCTTAAATAAATTTAATATCCTTTAACTATATATGTGTATCCATCAATCACATTCCTGGACTAGAGTGTAGCAGCAGATTTGTCAATCTATATTGATGGCTAACAGTCTTTTGGGGATGTAAGGTATGAAAGTATTACTTAGAAAGTTGTACCTGATTTCTTTTTCTAAATGGTGAACTTACTGAAATCAGGGACTGTACTGTATACTACTTTCAGCTAGAAGAGGAGTAAGTGCTAGGTTGCTTAATAAGTGCTTGTGAATGTGAAATAAAAAAGTAACATAATCTAGATGGGCAATCAAGCAAGATTGAATGCTTTGGTTATTTTGGTTAAATGTTTTAAGGAGGGAGAAATTTAAAACACTTTCTACTTCTTATAATTTTCTGTTCTCTTATAAAAAGATGTAAGTGAAATAGTGATAAATCTAAAATAACTGAGGGGCGCCTGGATGGCTCAGTTGTTAAGCATCTGCCTTTGGCTCAGGTCATGATCCCAGGATCCTGGGATCGAGCCCTGAATCAGGCTCCCTGCTCAGTGAGAAGCCTGCTTCTCCCTTTCCCACTCCTCCTGCTTGTGTTCCCTCTCTCACTGTGTCTCTCTCGGTCAAATAAATGGATAAAATCTTTTTTAAAAATCTAAAATAACTGAAACTAGAATGGTATATTTGTTGTTAAAAGCACACATAAGGACTATTAGGGTAGACTGTATCCTTGATCTGTAGTCATAACCTTATTCATAAAAGGCTCAGGGACTTCAGCATGCTTAATAAATTTAATAAATTCAAAAATGCTTAGAATCAAAGGTAAATTGTGATTCCAGTCTACAAGTTTGGCTCATAAAAGGTAGTAAAACTAGGATAATGTCAATTATATAACTGAATATGGAGCCTTAGCTCTACTTTGGTTCCTGACTCATTTGCAAAATATATAAAACTAAAAGGTGAATGCAAACAATTTCTTCCTACCATGTGCCAAACACCACTCAAGACACTACAAGTACAGTGTTCAATAATGCAAGCAAGGTCTATGCCCTCAGTGAGTTTTTATTCCATTGGGACAACACATAAAAGTAATCAGATGCACTGCAATATAGAGATCATATAATAAGTAATAGGCTAGGTAAGTACTGGGTGCTCTAGGAGCACAGATGAAAAATATTGAAACCAGAATGAGGAATCAAATATCTCCTTGAGAAACTACACTAATATTTATAGAGTGGGTTGAAGTTAAATCAACAGGGAGGGAGGTGGAGAGTTGGTGAGAGTAGTGGTGAAGAACATCCCAAGGAAAATAAACAAGAAATGCAAAAATCCTATGGTAGAAACAATTAAGGGGGACTGGAATTTTAGATGGAGTGGATGATTTTCTAGAGAAGTATGTTTACCAAAAATAATTCAAGAATAGCATGACTGACATGAGATTAGGCTTAAGGGGTAAGCAGAGGTGACCTTATGAACAGCTTTGTTGATTGTGCTAAAGATTTTGAACCATGTTAACAATTTTAGAGCACTGAGAAGTCACAAAAGGAATTTGAGAAAGATAATAATATAATCAGATTTATGTTTTCCTAAAAAAAATATTACCAATTGTTGTATAGATACCTAGGAGTAGAGATAGAGTAAAGGCAGGTTGCCCAGTTGGGATACAAATCATTTCTTTACTTCCCCATGCTTTCATTTGTAGGGAGCATTGTGCAGTGTAATAACTACTATCTATAAGCCAGTTAGTAATTTATTTGATCCTTTCAATTCGTCAGGAAAGCCTGGTATGCTTCAGTAACAACAACAACAACAACAAAAACCCAAAGCTGTATGACTTAAAACAACAAAAGTTTGGTTTTTGCTTATGATACATATTCATCTTGGGCCAACTGATAGACTCTGCCTCATGTTGTCCTCATTCCAGGACTCAAGCTGACAGAGAAGTCATACTTTAGAGTGTTACCCATTGCTGGGGAATTCATTTGGGATTACCTAAGTCAAATAGCACATTAGCTCCTAGAGCTTCTACCTCGAAGTGATGATTATCATATCTAACATCAAGAAGTGATAGAGAAATGTAACACTATAATATGATTGAAAAGAGAATAAAATTATGACCAAAGACAACCTATGTAATGAGAAAAAAAATTTTGCAAATCATATATCTGATGAATTTAGTGTCCAGAATATATAAAGAACTCTTAAAACTGAAAAACAAAAAACTCAGTTTTTTAAAGTGGGCATAGGATTTCAATAGATATTTGTCTAAAAATATCTAGAAATAAAATTCACCAAAGAGATGAAAAAACTGTACCCTGAGAAGTATAAAACACTGATGAAAGAAATTCAAGATGACACAAAGAAATGGAAAGACATTCCATGCTCATGTGTTGGAAGAGTAATGTTGTTAAAATGTCTATACTACCCAAAGCAATCTACATATTTAATTCAATGCCTATCAAAATACCAACATTGTTTTTCACAGAACTAGAACAAATAATCCTAAAATTTGTATGGAGCCACAAAAGACTGCAAATAGTCAAGGCAATCTTGAAAAAGAAAAACAAAACTGGAGGTAACACAATTCCAGACTTCAAATTATATAACAAAGCTGTATTAATCAAAACAGTATACTGCTGGCATAAAAATAGACACATAGGTCAAAGGAACAGAATAGAAAACCCAGAAATAAACCCATAATTATATGGTCAATTAATCTTTGACAAAATAGGAAAGAATATCCAGGGAGAAAAAGACAATCTCTTTAACAAATTCTGTTCGGAAAACTAGAGAGCTACATGCAAAAGAATGAAACTGGACCACTTTCTTACACCACACACAAAAATAAATTCAAAATGGATGAAAGACCAATATATGAGCTCTGAAACCATAAAACCCTAGAAGAGAACACAGGGAGTAATTTTCTGACATTGGCCATAACAACATTTTTCTAGATGCCTCCTGAGCCGAGGGAAATAAAAGCAAAAATAAACTATGTGGACTACATCAAAATAAAAAGCTTCTGTCCAGTGAAGAAAACAATCAACAAAGCTAAAAGTCAACCTACTGAAATAGGAGAAGATATTTGCAAATGAAATATCCGATAAAGGGTTAGTATCTAAAATACAGAACTCAACAAGCAAAAAACAAATAATCCAATTAAAAATCGGCAGAAGACATGAACAGATATTTCTCCAAAGAAGATATCCAGATGGCCAGCAAACACATGAAAAGATGCTTAATGTCACTCATCATCAGCGAAATGCAAATCTTAACCATAATGAGATATCACCTCACCCCTGTCAGAATGGCTAAAATAAAAAACATAAGAAACAAGTGTTGGTGAGGATGTGAAGAAAAATGAACCCTTGTGCACTGTGGGTGGGAATGCAAACTGGTGCAGCCACTCTGGAAACAGTATGGAGGATCCTCAAAAAGTTAAAAATAGAACTACCCTATGATCCAACAATTATACTACTGGGTATTTACCAAAAAATACATAAACACTAATGCAAAGGGATACACGCACCCTGATGTTTATAGCAGCATTATTTACAGTAGCCAATTTATGGAAGCAACCCAAGTATCTATCAATAGGTGAATAAAGAAGTGGTATATATATGCAATGGAATATTATTCCACCACAGAAAGGAATTAAATCTTGTCATTAGCAATAACATGAATGGAGCTAGGGTATATAATGCTAAGTGAAATAAGTCAGTCAGAGAAAGACTGATACCATATGATTTCACTCGTGTAGAATTTAAGAAACAAAACAAACTAGCAAAGGAAAAAAAAAGAGAGAGAGCAAGACAAAGTAGGAAACAGACTCTCAAATACAAAGAACAAGTCTGATGGTTACCAGAGGGGAGGTGGTGGAGGATGGGTGAAATAGGTGATGGGAATTAAAGAGTACATTTATCATGATGAGCCCTGACTAATGTATAGAGTTGTTGAATCACTAAATTGTACACCTGAAACTAATATAACACTGTATGTTAACTATACTGGAATTAAAATTAAAAACTTAATTTAAAAAATAGATATTTATTCAAAGAGGCTATACAATGGCCAACATAAACATGAAAAGATGCTCAATGTCATAAGTCATTAGGAAATCAAAATCAAAAACACAATGAGATAGCAGTTCAGGGACACCTGGGTGGCTCAGTTGGTTGGGCATCTGCCTTTGGTTCAGGTCATGATTCCAGGGTCCTGGAATCGAGTCCCACATCAGGCTCCTTGCTTAGTGGGAAGCCTGTTTCTCCCTCTGCCTGCTCTTCCCTCTGCTTGTGCTCTCTCTCTCTCCAACAAATAAATAAATAAAATATTTTTTTAAAAAGCATCTTGGGGCGCCTGAGTGGCTCAGTCAGTTAAGCGTCTGCTTTCGGCTCAGGTCATGATCCCAGGGTCCTGGGATCGAGCCCCGCATCAGGCTCTCTGCTCGGCAGGAAGCCTGCTTCTCCCTCTCCCTCTGGCTGCCGCTCTGCCTATTTGTGCTCTCTCTCTCTCTCTGTGTCAAATAAATAAATAAAATCTTAAAAAAAAAAAAAAGCATATTAAAAAAAAGATAGCAGTTCACACCCACTAAGATGACTAGAATTTATTTATTTATTTTTTGAAGATTTTATTTATTTATTTGAGAGAGAGGGTGAGAGAGAGAAAGCATGAGTGGGGGGAGGTTGAGAGGGAGAAGCAGGCTCCCTGCTGAGCAGAAAGCCGGATGTGGGACTTGATCCTGGGACTCCCGGATCATGACCTGAGCTGAAGGTAGAAGTTTAACCGACTGAGCCAACCAGGTGCCCAAGATGGCTAGAATTTAAAAACAAAAACAAAAATGGAAAATAATCAGTGTTAATGAGGATATGGATAAGTTGGAAACCTTATAAAACGGTTCAGCTACTGAAGTTCCTCAAAAATCTAAACATAGAATTACCTCACCCCTCAATTCCACTATTAGGTTTACACCCCAAGGAATTGAAAACAAGTACTCAAATACATGTACATGTACATTCATAGGAGCACCCATGATAAGCATATTCTGGTATATACATATAATGGAATATTATTTAGCCATAAAAAGAAATGAAAAACTGATTAATGCTATAATGTGGATGAATCTTAAAAACTTGCTAATTGAAAGAAGCCAGACACAAAAGGACACATATTGTATTATTCCAATTATATGAGATATCCAGAACAAGTAAATCCATAAGAGATAAAAAGCAATTTGTTGTTGCCAGGAACTAAGAGATGGGGAATGGGGAATAATAGTTTAATGGGTATGGGGTTTCTTTTTGAGGTGATGAAAATATTTTCAAACTAGATAGAGGTTGTGGTTGCACAACACTGAAATTTACTAAATGCCACTGAATTATTCACTTTAAAATGATTATTTTTATGTGAGTTTCAGTTTAATGAAAATATATTTATGATAAGAAATAATGACTACCACAACTCACTCTAAAAATGTGTCATGAGGGAGCTTGTAGAATATTTTTTTGGGCGGGGGCAAGCAAAGGGGAGGGGCAGAGGGAGAGGGAGAGAGAGAATCTCAAGCAGGCTCCCCACCCAGCGTGGAGCCCCACACGAGGCTTGATCTCACAACCCTGAGATCATGACCTGAGCCATAATGAAGAGTTGGCTGCTTAACTGACTGAGCCACCCAGGTGCTCCACTTGTAGAATATTTTTAAATATTTATTTAATGTACAAATAAATTTTAGAATATGATGTGACTTTTAGGAAACTGTTTTTTCATTTTTATTTTTTTAAGTTTTTATTTAAATTCCAGTTAGTTAACATATAGTGTAATATTAGTTTCAGATGTACAATTTAGTGATTCAGTATTTACAATACCTGCTCATCATCCCAAGTACACCCCTTAAACCCCATCACCTATTTAACCCATCCCCCCACCCAACTCCCCTCTGGTAACCATCAGTTTGTTTTCTATAGTTAAGAGTCCATTTCTTGGTTTGCCTCTCTCTTTAACCTTTGGTTGTTTGTTTTGTGTCTTAAATTCCACATATGAATGAAATCATATGGTATTTGTCTTTCTCTGACTTAGTTCAGTAACTTTTTTTTATAACTGTAATCCCTATCTTCCTTTGTAGTTCTTTTGCCTCCTATAACAATATGAGATATCTTTTTACACAATTGTATATTTAAAATTTTTCTCCATAAAATTCATAATCAGCAAGAAACTTTGACCAAATGTCCACTCCCTAAAGATCATTAGGTTTTCTCTTGTCTCTATGTATAGGGATCAGGCATGTTGCAATCTGAATATTTAAATGCCAAAGTTAGTGGAATATCTGCTATAATTCATCAGGAGAACCTAGCTTTTAGTAGGTGTCAAAACTATCAGAATTCTCAGATCTGTCTCAAAGGGCTTGTTCAGGATTTTTTTAATGATATGTTGGCCAGACATTAAAAGAATCCATCAAAAAACTAAGAAATAACAAGGTTAGGATGTTTACTAAGGGAAGGAAAGAGGCACCATTACCATTTCAGACTACAGAGTTCATGCTATTCAGACTTTAGTTATTTGCTGATTAAGAGCATATTGATAAGAGTCTAATAATGTAAGGTCACTTAGGATTACATTTTCTACCCAGAGATGGTTTGGTTGGTGTGGTCAAATCATAAAATTCAATTTTTTTAATTTGCAAAATAAAATGAAAGATATTTAAATTATCAGAGCAGGTCAAAAAAATTTGTCCAATGGTTCCCCAGTCACTGTCTTTGTAATCTAAGTTGGCACTGTTGACAATGGTGTTTTCTATATCAGAGTTCTCCATCTCAGCAAGCAATATGCAGAGAATCATTCAAGTGATATGGCCTATACAATACCCGCCCTTTCATCTCTGACCAGCCTCATGCAAAGCATTATGGATGCTCAGAGCAATGGGTCCAAAAGGTGTAGATAAAGCAATAGGTGGTAATTTCTTTTTGGTTCAGGACACTAAAGGCATGAAGATAGATGGGGATAGGTTATGATATCAGAAAAGAGAAGGAAGTGAAAAGAGAGAAAGGCTGGTCCTAAGAAATTTTTGAAATTTTAAAAATTTTAAAATGGGGTTCAAAATCTGTTTTCATTCATTACTAGGTGTATGAACTGATATAGTTACTTTACCTTTCTGTACTTCAGTTTATCTATAAACTAGAGATAATAATAGTACCTACCTCATCAGTTTGTTATGTGAAATAAATGAAGTCCATTCATGCGAAATGCTTAAAGTAGTGGTTTTCAAACTTTTGTGTACATCAGAATCACCTGGAGGGGCTTGCTAAAACAGAGTGCTGGCTCCCACCTTCCAAGTTTCTGATTCAGTAGGTCTGGGATGGGGCTCGAGACCTGTGCATTTCTAACAAGTTCCCAGATGATTCTTACGCTACTGGTATGGGGAGCCACACTTTGCAAACCACTGCATTAGAGTAAGTTAGGAATTACTGTTTTATAAAATTATAACTACAATTTACTAAGCATTTACCGTATGCCAGGCACTATGGAAATCACTTTATGTGTATTGCCTCACTTAAGCATCACCACAACTGTCTGAAGAAGGTGCTGTGACCAGTACCTGATCACAGAGGAAGAAAGAATACCCACAAGGGTTGGGGAAATTGACTAAGGCCTCATAGCTTGTAAGTGACAAAAATGCAATTTAACTGTCTGACTGGAGAGGTTATATAGGTGACTGCTTGAATCTGTTCCTGCCTTCCATCTCAGTAGTGTCTTGACCTTGCCTCAGGTATTTTTGTGCTGTTCTCTTTGGCACCAACAAACCACTTTCCTTGTCAGGCTGTACTAAACTTTTAAAAATGTCTTTATTTTTCCCCATATCCCCACCCTTATCTTCTCCACCTGCTAACCCCAATCAGGGAGCAATTGCCCAGTGATCATAGCCTACCTCCAACACAAACGTTTCCTAATTTTTATTTTTCATCAATACCTAACTCTGATGTCATCTTTAGAAATCATTCCCTGATCACCTCTTTCTCTTCCTTGCTCTTTCTCTTTCTCTGTCCTGCTCTCTCTCAACCCAAAGGAATTGATCACACTCTTCTAAGAATGTAGTACAGTGGCTAAGAGCACAGGACTGGGCTTAAATTCTAAACCTACCTTGCACCTTATTATCCATATGGCCTTGAACAAGTTATTTAACCTCCCTGGGCCTCAGTTTCTTCATCTCTAAAATGGCAATAATAATAGTGCCTACCTCAGGATTGTTCTGAGAAGTGAATGAGTTTATCCATATAAAATACTTAGCACAGTTTAGAGGATATATACTGCAATATTTTAAAAACACTGATAACATTAGCTATTATTTTTTCAGGCTATCTTTATAATATTGTCCATACCTAAAGTCTATATCCTAAAGTCTAGAGACCTAAAGTCTATACCCAACATATCACCTTATCACACTGTATTTTAAGCGTCTGTTTCCTTACCCATGTCTTTTGCTAGTCTAGGAGCTCCCTGAGGAGCTCTTTGCCTCTGCAGTCTATCAGTTGTTCTTGAAGCATGATTCCTGCTCGTAACCCACTGCTTGAGTTTGTGGTCTAGGTTATGGGCCTTGGGTTCACTGCACACTGAGACTCCATTCCTTTGACTCCAGGCCATATACTTGAGTCAGCTCTCTCAGCACAGTGTGATTCTCTAGGGACACTGAAAAGGGGAAGTATTTTTTTTTCCTTTTAAATTATTTATACTAGTGACTCTCAGAGTGTGGTCCTGGGAACATAGATCAGAAACTCTGTGAGAGGGGCCCAGTAATCTGTATTTTCAAAAGCCCTGGGCTAAAATTTGAGAACCACTGCTCTCCTATGCCTGGCTTAAGAAATGTCTGATTTCCTAAGGGCCTATTTACTCTCTATTTGCTTTCCTTTTTTTTTCACAAGACATTGTTTTTGAGATTTTTCTAGGGTCATGGTCTAGTAAAATCACAGTGAAATAGACATTACTGGACTTGGAGGTCATATGAAGGTTATGAGGAGAAGAAAATATGGACCTCAATATTGTATTAATATTCTTAAACTCACCGAGTATTGATTAAGCTGAAATTTTCTAAGACTATGCCATTCCTAGGAGGAAAATATCATTTTAACCATCATTCTTGCAATTAATAAAGCATTAAAAGAAAAACAAGCCTCTTTCAACAACAACAACAAAAAAAAACCCTTCTTTATGCTAAGACAATTTCCCATTGATTTCAGGATATCTCTTAATCACATATTTAACTCCTCTATTGAATTGTACTGCCTATTTATGCATACACCCAATTACTGACAACTGTAGAGAATTTAAACTCCTTGAGAGGGTTCCAGAGGCAAATCCTTAGTGCAAAAACAAAAGTGGCAACTTTATCAAAATACAGTAGACTTCATTTCCACACTGCAATGTGTTCAGTACTCTCTATAACTCCTCAAAACCATTAAAACATGCTTTGTTTGCATTGATCTAAGCAGGAGTCTGGACTAGTAAGGCTACAGAACCTTATTTTGGGGGGTACTTTAGAAAAAATTGAATGAGGAATTAAGGAACTGGATTAAGGTCTGGATTCTAGCCCAGACCTCTCTGTGGACTAGCTACGTGACCTTGAACAAATCATTCCCTCTGTCCCCCTTCTGCATTTCCCAGTCTATAAAATACAGAAATTTGGACTGGATGATATTTAAAACATATTGCTTCTCTGAAGTTTCTAGGTGGCCTGTAGGTCAAGATTTAGAATTAAAGTGATAGTGAAAACCAAGTTTACCTTCTTGTAAATGGAACTATAGTAATATGATCTAAACAGGTCTTCCTAAGGGCTGTATAGAAGCCACTGTAGATCAGCATAGACATTATCAGATTGATGGTAGAAGTGGATTGTCTCTGAGCTTAGCCTACTTCCTGAGAGCAGGATGGACAAACACTAGGCCCAGGCCTCTTAGTTCACCTTCTCTGTTAAGGACCATCCAGGTTCATGTTGTTTTTTTTTCTTTTTCATATTTTTTTTTAGTGAACAGCAAAACATTCTTTGGAGCCTCTTAGGTATCTAAGAATGATCTAGAAAATTTCTTTGAATCTGGAAAACTTTTAGATCATTGAGTATTTGAAGTGAAGCCTTCATGTATTTCACCCACTTATCTTGATGAACACTGAGTAATATATAGAATCATTAAACCACTATATTATACACCTGAAACTAATATAACATTGTATGTTAACTACATTGAAATTAAAATAATTAAAAATAATTAAAAAATAAAGTGAAGCCTTACATTGTTAAGGTATTAATCTATTTGTCTTGTAATATCCATTCTTAGTAAGTTTTTCAGAAACAATGGCCAAAATAAGAGAAAGCTTGGGTTTCATTCCTAAGAAAGGAAGTAATGATACATTAACCCATTCTCCACAAAAGTCAGCATTTAAAAGCATTGCATTGATAGTACTGATAAAACTATGCTACAGACATGTAAGAAACTACAATTTGCTGCCCATGGCAATGCTAATTGGCTTATTCTGTAGAATTTTCTATTGCTACCTTAACTTTTAAATGTTTGGGTACACCATTACAAGTTTGATGCTTCCTGAATTTTGCATGGTTGATTTGGATCATTACCCTTGTTTCCCTGTTGGTTTTCATATTTAAATTCCAAGGATTTTTTTAAAGCTAGTAAATACTAAAACAGCTTCAAGATGAACATAAGCATCTGAGTGCCTCAGGGTCTGGCAGTTAGACAAACAAATACAGTCTAAGCAGATGCTTGAACAGCCAGGGGAGGCCTTGGGCAGAACAGGAGATGCTGGCAGAGCCGAGAGACCATCATTTCCTAGCTTGTAAGCAGCCTAATCCCTCAATGTTATGCCTCCAGCTTGGGGGGTTTATTTCAGGCCTCAGAGTAGGTTCCAGTAGCTTTGCCTCACTTCTCCCAAACCTCTGCCTGAAATGCCCTATCCCCCAGAGACCTATACCAAGAAAACCAAATGGGAAATACAAACTTGAAGCAACAGAAAAGAAATCCCAGAAGTTCTAAAAACACTTCCATGAATTTTAAAATAAGAGTTAACATTGGTAGAGCACTTCTTATTTACCAGCCACCATGCCAAGTGTTTTACCTGGATTATCTAATTTAATCCCCACAATGGTTGAAGAGGGTAGACATTGTTATTTCCCCCCATGATATCAACAAGGAAACTCAGACTGAGGGAAGTTAAGTGACTTGCCAAGGTATCAGAGGTAATAGGGGATGGAACTAGAATTTGGAGTCAGTCTGACACTAGAGCCCATGCTCCTAACACCTACACTACATTGTCTGTGTGTAGCATATGGGAGATGTAGTTGAGGGGGCCACTTGTGCAGGACAACTAATGCTGAAGACTGTCCCAGGTGTGCCCTGCAACAGATAAACTGCATGTGAGCAGTGACTGTGCATGGCACTCAAGCCCAGGGCTATGGTCCTGCTGTCCATTGCCCAAATGTTTATGTCATTATCTCTAAGCATAACTGTGCTGGGAGAGGTAATTCTGCCAGGCACATCTCTGCAGATAAAAACCATTGCAGTCAAAAATTGGCCTGACAGGACACCAGGTGGCAAGAAATAAGAATGGGAACAGGAAAGGTGTGGATGCTTTGAGGGAAGCCTGAGGGTCCATGGGAGGCAGAGAATAAATAGCTTCTACATATTGTTTGCCAAATACACCTAGGGAAAGTCTCATTTTAAAAAAATCCAGCCAACATACCAATGGACAGGTGAATAAGTAGTTGCTAACAGGTGCACAAAACCATAACAAAAATCCAGCTTTTCCTGCATAGTCTCATCCTTGATGGCTGTTCTCACTGATTCTATCCTAGCATGCCAAGATTTCTTCCATGACTACGCTTTTAAATACAATTATCCTCCTCTGAGGAGTTCAGAGATTCTGGATCAGGGAAGGTTCCACAGGTCACCAAGTTATTCTCCTCATGGCCTAGGAAGAAGTGCAAACAGTAGTGCCTTCCACAGACTGGAAGAAAATGCACCAAGAGGGAAGAGTGGGTCAAATGGAAAAAGAATGCATCAGGAAACCTAAGGTGACAGTGGCTCCCCAAGAAGGCCAATGCTTTTCCCCACATTCCATATAGCACATTGAACTTTGTCCCATGAGCATTAAATCCAGTTTACATTAGTCATGAACACATATATTAGTAGTCAGTGGCATCGTGGAACTGCATTTTTATCTCCAGGTTTATCCTGTTTTGACCTCCTGAAGTATTTTCTCACCATCACTCTGCCCACAACCCTCAGTTGTTATGTCTGGAGGACATAGGTTACATAGCCCAATTCTCTCTCCTGGAACATCCAGCTCTCTGCCCTGTATGCTATACTCTATTCATTTACTTGTTGAGTGACCACTCTGAGCCAAGCTCTGTAGTAAGGCACCACAAAGGCTATAAAAGATACTTAGACACAGCCCCTGCCCTCAAATCGGAGAGAAAGCTGTAAAGAAATGTTTCCCAACTTTGATTTTCTCCAGCCTCAGGAGCTACAAGTACAGATAAGGCCACTTAATGGCAATGACCTGGTTCTCTGCTGTTTACTCCCACCTGCTAAATTAGGAATTTTAGGCTCTTTGTCAATAATGTTTGTATTTTCAGCAAAAAAAAAAAAGGTGTTTGCAGGGACACCTGGGTGGCTTAGTTGGTTAAGCATCTGCCTTTGGCTCTGGTCATGATCCTGGGGTCCTGGAATTAAGTCCTGCATCAGGCTCCCTGTCTGCTTCTCCCTCTCCCTCTGCTCCTTCCCCCACTCATGCTCTCTCTCTTTCTCTCTCTCACTCACTCACTAACTCCACCTCAAATAAATAAATACAATCTTTAAAAAAAAACTGCTTGCAGTTTTTACTTAAAGCCCAGCCCCTGAGACTTAGACATGAACTAAGTGGGGAGCTGAACTGGGAACTAACTCCAAGCAGCATACGGTAGATGGGGGATACAAACTCAGGTCTGTTTAATTTCAGAACCTGAAATCTTAATGACTGTACTGTTATTATCTCCATACATTTAGAGTTTACCTTATTTGTGAATGCAAATTTTCCAGTGGAAATCATTTTGTCCTTTCATTTACACATTCCAAACTTGAGTTAGGAGTGTGTGCATAGGGAACACTGGAGAATACAGTAAAAAAAAAAAAAAAAGCCCTATGCCCCTATAAAGCAAAGTTTATAATCTCTCTCAGCTGTAGAAACTCAGAATTAGACTTTTTACAAAGCACTTCCCAATTCTGAGGGTAGAGAATTTCCAGAATTTGTCAATAGAAACACTAGACTGACAAAACAGGCTATAAGCTACTGAGTACAAAGTACTCTACAGACTGTTCTCCACTTTTATTTTTAGATTATTTTCTGTGTAATAGTGGTAACTGAAGCTGCCTACAATCCCTCCCATTCTGCCTCACTTTTCTCCTCAAGACTATGGTTTCAAATGCATCTAATTACTTCCCCATGCAACATTAAATCAAGATGCCTTCAAAATGGAGATGACCCAGTGAGTTTAATTATTCTCTAATGTGCCTCCCTGTGGCAAAGGTGGGTTTACTAAATAACTAACCATTCTAGAAGACAGCAAGGGGTTTTGTTTATTTTTGTTTTATAAAGATGGAATATAAGATTTATCTGGGTTTTAAACCTTGAGTGCCATCGTTTTCAAATAATGGTACACTATAGCAAAACTGGTAACATCAACTCACTGAGAATCTTTTTCCCTGTCTTTTTTAAAGGAAGAAACCAAGTCTTATTTTTAGAGAAACTAAATTAGCTATTCCTGTTTTTCCCCACAGAAATCATTGATGTGTTGATAAGTATTCGTGTTCTTTATTGTGGAGTTAAGTTAGAACATAACAATGCATGTGTTAAAATGAGAGCAAGACAAATTAAAGTGTAAGAAAAGAAGGTTTGTGGGCCTTTTATCCTTTGACTCGTGTCTATTTGGAAAATAACAATTTTATTTCTCTTTGAGTCCCTCTGCTTAATTTCCCTTTTATTTTTCCTTGCTAAAACACAATGTACCCTGGCTTCAAAAAAAAGATTCTCAATTCTCTCTAAAACAAGATGGCCATCTCTTGTCAGGTATTATTTTTACTCCATGTGTGGAAATGAATCCACAGCTAGAAAGGTTTTGTTGTTGTTTGTTTTTCTGTTAACAACACATAGACTTTCTTGAAGGGTTTTGCTTACCTGCTTCATGAGGAAGTGAAACAGTTGCTCTAAGACTGCTTTGAGTCATGATGTGGTATCAAGCTTTAAGGAACCATTTTTGTTAGCACCTACTTTACACTGTAAAGAGCATGCTAAAGAGACTCTAGGAGTCCCTGGAAGGAGGGCTGTACTATTAAGAGGTATTTGCTCATTGCATTCTTCATTCATCCAGTCTTTCATCCTTGAGAAAATCTGTAATCTACTCATATGAAAATAAAGCATAGCAAAGGAGTTTTGTTGAATTAATCCATTTAAAGTCATGGCTCTTCTGGGGGCCAAAGAGAACTGGAGTCAGAAGGGAGGGCAGTATACAATAGACTACATTCATTTGTGCTATACTCCCTGCTTCACACAGAAGAGCGCCTGGGCATTTCTGGCTTTTCCGCTAAAATGCCAGAACTTCCCTGCTCCACACAGCAGGAGGCCTGTGCTATTTTGTGGCTTTCCCACTAAAATGCCAGAATTTCCCAGCCCTGACAAAGGCAACAAATGATAGTATGAGACTGAGAGTTCCTATATAGATTAAGAGTTGTTACCAGAATAATTAGTGCCATGGAACAGCATTGTCCTGTGATATGAGACCTGAGTTCTAGGTCAAGATTTGTTCATCTCTAACCTAGAGACTTTTGAGCCTCAACATCCTCATTCTTAAAATGAGAAGGTTGGATAAAAGATGGTCTCTGTGGTAGCTTTCAGCTCTAGCATTCTGTGATATTTCCCTTCTCCACCTCCTCTTCTTCCCTTGGCTTAAAGCAGACCACTGAGCTTGTTTTTTTGTTTTTTTGTTTTTTTAACACATAATGTATTATTTGTTTCAGGGGTACAGGTCTGTGATTCATCAGTCTTACACAATTCACAGCTTCACCATAGCACATACCCTCTCCAATCTCTATCACCCAGCCATGCCATCCCTCCCACCCCCCACCACTCCAGCAACCCTCAGTTTGTTTCCTGAGATTAAAGTCTCTTATGGTTTATCTCTCTCTCGGGTTTCATCTTGTTTCATTTTTCCCTCCCTTCTCCTATGATCCTCTGTCTTGTTTCTCAAACTCCACATATCAGTGAGATCATATGATACTTGTCTTTCTCTGACTGACTTATTTTGCTTAGCTTACCCTCTAGTTCCATCCATGTCGTTGCAAATGGCAAGATTTCATTTTTTTGATGGCTGCATAATATTCCATTGTATGGAATATTCCATTGTATGTATGTATGTATACCACACCTTCTTTAACCATTCATCTGTTGATGGACATCTAGGCTCTTTCCATAGTTTGGCTATTGCGGACATTGCTGCTATAAACATTGGGGTGCATGTGCCCCTTTGGATCACTACATTTGTATCTTTGGGGTAAATGCCCAGTAGTGCAATTGCTGGGTCGTAGGGTAGCTCTATTTTTAACTTTTTGAGGAACCTCCATACTGTTTTCCAGACTGGTTGCAACAGCTTGCATTCCCACCAACAGCGTAGGAGGGTTCCCCTTTCTCCGCATCCCTGCCAACATCTGTCATTTCCTGACTTGTTAATTTTAGCCATTCTGACTGGTGTGAGGTGGTATCTCATTGAGGTTTTGATTTGGATTTCCTTGATGCTGAGTGATGTTGAGCACTTTTTCATGTGTCTGTTGGCCATTTGGATGTCTTCTTTGCAGAAATGTCTGTTCGTGTCTTCTGCCCATTTCTTGATTGGATTATTTGTTCTTTGGGTGTTGAGTTTGATAAGTTCTTTATAGATTTTGATACTAGCCCTTTATCTGATATGTCATTTACAAATATCTTCTCCCATTCTGTCAGTTGTCTTTTGGTTTTGTTGATTGTTTCCTTTGCTGTGCAAAAGCTTTTTATCTCGATGAAGTCCCAATAGTTCATTTTTGCCCTTGCTTCCCTTGCCTTTGGCGGTTTCTAGGAAGAAGTTGCTGCGGCTGAGGTCGAAGAGGTTGCTGCCTGTGTTTCCTTTAGGATTTTGATGGATTCCTGTCTCACATTTAGGTCTCTCATTCCTTTTGAGTCTCTTTTTGTGTGTGGTGTAAGGAAATGGTCCAGCTTCATTTCTGCATGTGGCTGTCCAGTTTTCCCAACACCATTTGTTGAAGAGACTGTCTTTTTTCCATTGGACATTCTTTCCTGCTTTGTCAAAGATTAGTTGACCATAGAGTTGAGGGTCCATTTCGGAGCTCTCTCTTCTGTTCCATTGATCTATGTGTCTGTTTTTGTGCCAGTACCATACTGTCTTGATGATGACAGCTTTGTAATAGAGCTTGAAGTCCGGAATTGTGATGCCACCAGCTTTGCTTTTCTTTTTCAACATTCCTCTGGCTATTCGGTGTCTTTTCTTGTTCCATACAAATTTTAGGATAATTTGTTCCATTTCTTTGAAAAAAGTGGATGGTATTTTTTTTTTTTTTTAAAGATTTATTTATTTATTTATTTGAGAGAGAGAGAATGAGAGAGCAAGCACATGAGAGGAGGGAGGGTCAGAGGGAGAAGCAGACTCCCTGCCGAGCAGGGAGCCCGATGCGGGACTCGATCCCGGGACTCCAGGATCATGACCTGAGCCGAAGGCAGTCGCTTAACCAACTGAGCCACCCAGGCGCCCAAAAGTGGATGGTATTTTGATAGGGATTGCATTAAATGTGTAGGTTGCTCTAGGTAGCCTAGACATTTTCATAATATTTGTTCTTCCAATCCATGAGCATGGAATGTTTTTCCATTTCTTTGTGTCTTCCTCAATTTCTTTCATGAGTATTCTATAGTTTGCTGAGTACAAATTCTTTGCCTCTTTGGTTAGATTTATTCCTAGGTATCTTATGGTTGTGGGTGCAATTGTAAATGGGATCGACTCCTTAATTTCTCTTTCTTCTGTCTTGTTGTTGGTATATAGAAATGCAACTGATTTCTGTGCATTGATTTTATATCCTGCCACTTTACTGAATTCCTGTATGAGTTCTAGCAGTTTTGGGGTGGAGTCTTTTGGGTTTTCCACATAAAGTATCATATCATCTGCATAAAGTGAGAGTTTCACTTCTTCATTGCCAATTAAGTTGCCTTTTATTTCTTTTTGTTGTCTGATTGCTGAGGCTAGGACTTCTAGTACTACGTTGAATAGTGGTGATAGTGGACATCCCTGCCGTGTTTCTGACCCTAGGGGAAAAGCTCTCAGTTTTTCCCCTTTGAGAATGATATTCACTGTGGGTTTTTCATAGATGGCTTTTATGATATTGAGGTATGTACCCTCTATCCCTACACTGTGAAGAGTTTTAATCAAGAAAGGTTGCTGTACTTTTTGTATTTAATTTTAACATTGAAGTCACCTGGGGAACTTTAAAAAATACGGGTTCTCACTCCCATTGACTTGAAGCTAGCTTAAATAGTGGGCACTGAAGGGGTGTGCTTACTGAAATGTCACTAGAATATTTCTTAGAATTACTGAAGAACCAACTCAAGGAGGCCAGAAACAAAGGTAGCTGCAGAGAAATATCAGGTGCATGTCATGAATCTTCCTTCTAGGGCAGTGCTTTTTAATTTTAACATCCACCCCTAAATCAGTCAGCTTTGGACAGAAGAAGATAGGAATGACTACTTTATATACAGGGTCATTTTCAGAAAAGGGAAAATTCTGAGCTAGGCAGCTGCCCTTCAAAGTGTTTACTATAACCATCAGGGTGAAAATGAGCATGGAACTTGCAATAGAAGAATATATAGCCGGAGTCGTGCCTCCTTTCAGTTGAAAGCTTGTTAGTTTAGATAACTATAATCATGCTAATATATAATCTTATTGCTTCTTTGTTTCATGTGTTTCCTTTCAGATATTTTTAAGTGCTTAATTTAAAAAAATCTCTCTAACAGTACAAAACAGTGTACAATGAAAAGTAAATCTGCTTTCCACCCCGGATTAACCACCTTGCAGTCTTCTCAGTTTCCCTGCACAGAGATTACCACAGTTAAGTCTCTCACACTTGGATCTTTGCAAAGACCAAAGTTTCTAGATCTGAGTTTGATGCAACAAGACAATGTCATTTGGAGAGTTTTCATAATCATATTATTATGGAAAGACTTTCCAGGAAATAAATTGTACACTATCCATTTGAAATGGAAACTTAAGTAGATCAAATGAACATATCATAATACCACCTTACACTTGCAATACAGGACTTGAAATTTTGCAAAGCACTTTTATATGCATTATCTCATTTGGTCTTCCTATTGATTCTGTGAACTTCTGCAGGCCAGATATTTACCCCTAATTAAGTGATTTCTGAGGTTCAAAGAGGTTGATTTGTCCCATAATCATGTTTCTCACCAAAATAAAAGGACTTTTCAGGGTGCTTTGAATATATTATAGGTAAAATTGAAATATAATGAAATATTTATTTTCAATACTTCCCAGGAGCCCTCTTGTCCCTGACTGTAAAATCCTACTTGGATTACTCCTAAGGCAGGGTGTACAACCCCTTTCACCAATTAAAATATTCCCTGGGTTTTCTCAGGCCCAGCTACTATGATTAACTAACCAAGCTTGGGTAATGATGACAATAACTTGTAATTAACTAAAATTTTCCAGTTTACCATGGAGCTTCATGCCCAGGCAAGTATCAATTCATTCAACAAATATTCCTGCTCTGTGCCAGGCACTGTTCTAGACACTGGAGATACAGTGGTACACAAGACAGGCAAGCTCCCTAATCTCAAAGAGTTTACATTCCATTGGAGGAAGAGAAACAAAGAAGAAAACAAATGAATATGAATTTTGGATGATGACGAGCACTATAAAGAAAATAAAACAAAATGATGAGTGATATGACAGAGAATGACCTGTGCAGGGTACTCACTACTTTAGATTAGAGATGTCCAGAAGACTCTGAGGAGTCAGCCTTTGAGCTGAGAATTGAATTCTAGTCCTGGAGCTATGTATGCTCTTTGCTAGCTGTGTGAACTTCAGGCAAATTAGTTAACTTATTTAAGTTTCAGTTTATTCCTCTGTAAAACATGGGTTATAGAAAGTAGTATAATAATGGTATCTACCTCATGGTGTTATTTTGAGGATTTAAGTGAGGTAATATATGCAGAGAATTACAAACTTTAATACTTAAGTGCCCAACAAAGATTAGTGCGTAGTTATCCGTGATTTCACTTCGTCCTCGTAACAACCCGTTAAATTGGGGTGGGGATTATTATGTTTATTTTCTAGTTAGGAAAATTGATATTTAGGGAGATGAAATGATAATGGGTCTCTCAAGGAAAACTCTTCCAGATTATCTATTTGCAGTTAGAGAGTTCTAGCAATCCTATCTTTGAGATACTTTGATAGACTAAAGACCGGGGAGGTTTGGGGACAGGCAACCATTTTATGTTGTTCACATCCAAACAGGACTTGCTATCTCATTCTCAGACTTCTAGAAAGGTATGAAGCAATCATTTTAATGGTCTCTAGAAAGAAAGCATTAGTATAGGGGGTCAGTGATACTAAATATTATAGGTATAAATCATCTTCATTAGGTTAATTGAAAGTGTGCTCCATCACTGGCTCTTGAATAATAAGTAATACTCATTCATTAAAATGGATACTCTCCTGTAAAACTCTAACCTATTTTTTGCTTAGCCTAGTACATTTCTATTCTAATAGAGTTAGAAAAAAATTAATTTGCATATGCTCAAATCATTACATTTTTATATTCGTGTCTGATATATAGAATCTATAAAACTTGTGTTATTACAAACTGATAGGTTGTGATGGTGCATAATAAAGTCAAGCCAATGTTCACAGGAATGATTCATAACCCTAGAATAAAAAAACCAAACTCCTTAGTGAAATAACCTCTCTAAAGGGGAATGTTGAACATGTCTTCCTATGCCTGCCAGAGAGCCAGTCACAACATTCCTATCAGGACCCCTAGAATATGAAATCCCCTTCAGGACATATCTGAGGTCTACCTTCATCCATATCTTTAGCAAAATGAACAGGAGTAGGCCAGATGCCCTGTCCCAAGTAAGGTCAGGGGCCAATGGACTAATGGCTTTAAATTACACTATATATTGCAAAGATTGTCCCTTTTGTTGTTGTTCCACTTAATAGCTAACATGCAGTGTTATTATGTGCCAGCTTTCATTTGGGGCATTTTATATGGATTAACTAATTAAAATCTTACAGCAATCTTATAAGGATAAGTACTATGTATTAGTTTGTTAGGACTGCCATAAGAAGGGCCGCCTGGGTGGCTCAGTCAGTTGAGGGTCTGCCTTCGGCTCAGGTCATGATCCCAGGGTCCTGGGATCGAGCCCCGCATCAGGCTCCCTGCTTGGCGGGAGGCCTGCTTCTCCCTCTCCCACTCTCCCTGCTTGTGTTCCCTCTCTCACTGTCTCTCTCTCTCTGTCAAATAAATAAATAAAATCTTAAAAAAAAAAAAGGATTGCCATAAGAAAATGATACAGAGTGGGTAGCTTAAATGACAGAAATTAATTTTCTCAAAGTTCTGGATACTAAAAGTTCAAGTTCAAGGTATTGGCAGGGTTAGTTTCCTCTGAGGCCTCTCTACTTGGCTTACAGTGACCGCCTTCTTACTGCCTGTTGACATGGTCTCTCCTCTGCACATGTGCACCCCTGGTGTTTCTTCCTCTTTTATACCGTCATATTGGATTAAGGCCCCACCCTAATGGCCCCATTTTAACTTAATCACTTCTTTAAAGGTCTTTTGTTCAAATGAAGCTACATTCTGAAGTACTGGGTGTTAGAACTTCAATATATGAATACAGGGGCAGGGAATAGGCACAATTTAGCTCATAACATACGATTATTATCTTTGCTTTAAAAATGAAGAAAATGAGGGGTGCCTGGGTGGCTCAGTCATTAAGCATCTGCCTTCAGCTCAGGTCATGACCCCATGGTCCTAGGATTGAGCCCCGCATCGGGCTCCCTGCTCTGCGGGAAGCCTGCTTCTCCCTCTCCCACTCCTCCTGCTTGTGTTCCTGCTCTCGCTGTGTCTCTCTCTGTCAAATAAATAAATAAAATCTTTTAAAAAAATGAGGACAATGAGGAACTAGGAGATGAGGTATCTTGTCCCAGGCAACACAATAGTGAGAGGGCTAAGAATTGAACCCAAGCAATTTGGCTCCTAAACGAACAGGTTTTTTACTCTCTACCCTAGGATACAGTGTGTGCCAGGATGGTGGGGTTCTCTGACCCCCTCCCTGAATACTTCCTAGTAAACTGGTTTCTCTGAAGTTTTTCATTCTATGTAGAATGGAGACAACTTTTAACAGTTATTACTGTTTTTATGGTTATTTTGAAGTGGGAGAAGGGGAAGGCAGGATAACGTTTGTTTACCCAGAGAGTAGTTTATACTGAGTAGACATTCCCTGAAAGATGACATCTCTGAGGGACAGCCCCATCTTTCTTGTATCATAATGCCTCCATGTGGGATACAACAAATTCTGTGAAAAATAGAACCAGGGAACCTTGGCTTCTCTCCCAGGTCCCCAATGTCAAATCTCCTAAGACCTCTTAGTGGCTGGGTATGTTCCACATTGGTCTTACTTCCTGTTTTCAGTGAGGGAAAAGAAGGGAAAAGGTGAGGACAAGCCTTATCAGAGCAGACCATAAAGGTGGCCTGAACCCCTGAAAATTCTGCTCTAGAGATGACATCATGGAAATCTGTCTGATATGATAGATCATATCCTGCCTTGCTTTTTAGAGTTATTTGAGCTGATTATTACCTATTTGGTCTGCCTTCATCCTTTCTGAAGAACTGTTTTAAATAGAATATTTTCTTTTTCAAAATGGAAGTAGGAGGTTGAAGAACAATGTGATGAAATTTGCATATGCCTTAACTCTAAGAAGTCTGCTTTATGCAGGTATTCCAGCACTGATAAGATGATTTTGAGAAATATTTGTCAGTGGCTTCTAAGGGACACATACATACTTCCAGGTTTGTAGGATAAATCCATGATTATTAAGTGTTTTCAAACCTTAAAGTCCTTTTAGATTTCTAAATGTTACACCTGAAAAGATTTTAAAATGGCCAATTTTCCAAACATTGACTTTTTTTACAAAGAAGTAAAGAAATTAAGACATTACAATTAATAAAACCTACCTATTTGTTAGCCTTAGAACTGGCTTTTTCTAAGTTATCCTCCCTTTGTCACTGATAAGAAATGACCAGGTCAATTTATTCTTGAATGTTCAAGCTGAAAGAATATTAGAGATTACTTAGCCCAGCTCCTTCGTAAACCACTGGAAAACATTTAATAAGCCCCAGTAATGTGGGGATGTTTTTTTCCTTGTTCTCTGCTGTCTTTCCAAAGCCTAGCACAATGTTTGGCCTATGATAGGTATTCAATAAGTAGTTTCAAATGAGGAAATGATTAGATACTCCTATGGCTGAAAAAGACCTTTAAAAAGCCATATAATTAATTTCCCTAAATTTTTAAAAGCCATATAAAATCCTCTACAAAATACACATTTATCCTGTTGCTGAAGGCTATCAAAAAAGGAAATTTTACAACCTCTGTAGTAGAGTATTCCAAACACTAATGACCTTCACTGATCAGAAATCTCTCTCTGATAGATTCTCTGTCCCTCATTTGCACTATTCCCAACTTGCTTATTTCCTTGAAGGCCAATGTTCAGTTGCCCCTCTGTCATTTTTCTCTAGCCTGGATAAGCTTTACCATTTTGACTTTTTAGTATTCTTCTTTGTTCTCCTTTTAGGACTTCTAAGCTTTTCTTAGTCCCTCTTAAGTACTAAAATCACTCTGAATGTACAGATGTCAAATATTAAAATGATCACAAAAATGTAAATGGGATTTAGATAAAATCTATTTCAAATACACACAAACATGGTAAGGATAAGCCTATTTTCTTCATTATAACAGTACTCCTGAATGGACAGGGGGATTTGACAAGAAGGGAAGAGGAAAGAGGAAAGATTTTTTTCTGTTTTCCTCCATTTTCCCATGTGAATTTTTTTTGGTCTCCCTTACAGTCTATACCTGACAATTCTCTAGGAGACTGCTATTTTCAATGCATTGTGGTACCTGTTAGCTGAACTGCAAATTGTCATTTTCTTTTTTGGGAGCACTAGTAAGACTGAAGAAAAATCAAAAAAATTATTTCTAATTATTGCAGTACTAAAGCTGACCAGAAACATCACAAATCCAACCTATTTCTCACTTGAGTGGCAGATCCTCAACATTGAGGGCTGCTTTCTTGATTAGCAACAATAGTGGATTTTTAAGAATATGCTTTTGTTGGGGCGCCTGGGTGGCTTAGTCATTAAGCGTCTGCCTTTGGCTCAGGTCATGATCCCAGAGTCCTGGGATCGAGCCCTGCATTGGGCTCCCTGCTCAGCAGGAAGCCTGCTTCTCCCTCTCCCACTCTCCCTGCTTGTAATCCTTCTTTTGCTGTGTCTCTGTCAAATAAATAAATAAAATCTTTTAAAATAAATAAATAAATAAATAAGAATATGCTTTGGTTTCCCATAATAGGATTGTAGATTGTGGGTAGGTTGGCGGGAGAAAGGTTTCATACCTTAATGAGAAGCTGTCATAGGGTTTTTATGTATTTATACAGCTTGAATGCTTCTGAAAATTGAATTTTTTTAAATTTAAATTTTGTTAGTTAACATCTAGTGCAATATTGGTTTCTGGAGTAGAAGGCAGTGATTCATCACTTACATACAACAGCCAGTGCTCATCACAACAAGTGCCCTCTTTAATACCCATCACCCATCTAGCCCATCCCCCCCACTCCTCCCTCCATCAACCCTCAGTTTGTTCTCTGTTGTTAAGAGTCACTTGTGGCTTATTCCCTCTCTCCTTTTTTTTTTCTTTTCCCCCTTCCTATATGTTCATCTGTTTTCTTTCTTAAGTTCCACATATGAACGAGATCATATGGTATTTGTCTTTCTCTGACTGATTTATTTCGCTTAACATAATGCTCTCTAGCTCCATCCATGTCATTACAAATGGCAAGATTTCATTCTTTTTGATGGCTGAATAATATTCCATTGTATATAAAAAGTTAAAAATAGAACTACCCTATGATCCAGCAATTGACTAAGTATTTATCCAAAGAATACAAAAATACAGATTTGAAGGGGTACATGCACCTGATGTTTATAGCAGCATTATCAACAATAGCCAAACTATGGAGAGAGCCCTAATGTCCATCAACTGATGAATGGATACAGATAATTGAATTTTTATTTTGTTTTTGTACCTTTAGTTCCTAAGCCTCAACCCATTCTTATGGGGAAAAAAATATAAAGCACAGCTTGCTAGCTAATGCACACAGTGAGATGGCAGTGTGGACACATGGTCTGTTAGTACTGGGTAGTTTCTTGGCATTTTGGTTCTTTTGAAAACATTATTTGTGATGTTTTCCTATCTCCAAAGAATAACATCAGGTGAAAATGAAAATAAGTGTAGTCCTGTGAAGCTGCAACATGTTAAGAAATTGGTTTTTCACTCTTGTTTTTTTTTCTTTGTCAAAACTATACATGCACAAAGATTAAAGATTCAAGTGATAAAACATAGTTCTATAGTAATAAAATAATTCTATAACATCATATACTATGATTCTATAATATCATGAAAAACAATGGTCCCTTGACCTCCTCCATATCCTATATATTGCTCTATGGACATAACTTTCATTTATTTTAGTGGTTTTTTTAATATTTAATGTTGTAATGTGAGTAGTCTAAATCAGCATTGTCCAATGGAAATATAATGAAAACCATGTAGGTGAATTATAAATGTTTTAGCATTGTTAAAAAGTTTTTAAAAAGTGGGCGCCTGGGTGGCTCAGTTGGTTAAGCAACTGCCTTCAGCTCAGGTCATGATCCCAGGGTCCTGGGATTGAGTCCCACATCAGGCTCCCCCTGCTCTGCAGGGAGCCTGCTTCTCCCTCTGCCTCTGCCTGCCACTCCCCCTGCTTGCGCTCTCTCTCTCTCTGTCAAATAAATAAATAAAATCTTTAAAAAAAAGTTTTAAAAAAGTAAAAAATATTTTACTTAATTTTCCAAAATATTACCATTTCAAGATATACTCAATATAAAAAAATTAATGAGATATTTTACATTCTTTTTGTTTTCATACTTACCTTTTGAAATCCAGTTTAGTTTACATTTACAGCACATCTCTATTTAGATGTTAAATTTTCATTAGAAATGTTTGATCTGTGTTTAGACTCCCTGTAATTTGAAAAAGAAGATTCACATGTTCACATTGTTCCAGACACGCTTAAAAGCTTTCCAATAGCTGAAGTGAGTATAAGGTCTTTAAATTTTAATGATTAAAATTAAAACAATTAAAAAATTAACTAAAAAAATTAATTCCTCAGTTGAATTAGCCACACTTCAAGTACTCCATAGCCACATGTGAATAGTGCCTATTGCATTGGATAATGCAGGTCTAAATAATGATTATATTGTTTCTTTGGTAGTTTTTAGTTTTCTACTAATACCCTACTGTTGAAAATAAGATTTAACTCTTTTATTATCCCCAATCTAATACAAACATGTAAGCAAACTCTTTTCCTGTTTTCCTATTCTTCCCTAACAATTACATCACTTGATTAAATCAAGATTTATAGTTAGAGTTTTTGTTTTTTCCCTTAGTTTTCTATATATGTATTCTTTCCCATTTAAAAATCTTCTTTAATACATTAAGATATATCAAGTATTCTATCAATTTTATTTTCTTGTGAAAAACCTCTCCTATAGCCTTTAGAGTAGAGTATACCAAGACTGCCTGTCACCATCATTCTGGGAATTCCTTTTGCTTCTCTTCTAAGTTGGAGTCCATGCCGTTTTTATTAGGAGCTTTCCTCTTCCTTGGTTTACTCCTCCACTGTGGTGGAAGATATACCCTAGTTATTTTCTGGAAAAATGTGCATGGGAAAGGGGGATTTTTTAAAAAATTATTTTAATATAGTTGACACACAATGTTACATTAGTTTCAGGTGTACAACGTAGTGATTCAACAAGTTCATACATTATGCTATGCTCACCACAAGTGTAGCCACCACCTGTCACTATACAACACTATTACAATATCATTGACTAGACTCCTTATGCTGTGTCTTTTATTCCCATGATTTATTCATTCCATGGAAGCCTGTACCTCCCACTCAAAGGGGGATATTTTTTGAGATTTTTCAAGTTTGAAAATGTATTTTTTATACCTTCACACTTGATTAACAGTTTGATTGGGTATTACTTTCTAGGTTCAAAATAATTTTCTCTTAACAATTTAAAAATTTGTCCCATTACCTTCTAGCTTTTGATATTGCTAATGAGAACTTTTTTTTGTCATTCTGAGTCCAGTTAATTCTCTCAGAAAGTTTGTAGGATTTTTCTCTTTGTCCCAGGTATCCTGAAATTTCATAGTGATATAATTTGTCAGTGGGAACTTTCAATCTGAAGATGGATGTCTTTTAGGAGTGAGGACTTTTCTTGATTTATTTCTTTAATTTTCTTCACTACATTTTTCTGTTTTTTTTTTTTTTCTGAAACTTCTTAATATTCAAATGTTGGACTTCCTGTAATGATCCTCTAATTTCTTATCTTTCTCTTTTATTTTGTCTTTTCTTTCCTTTCCTATTATTTTCCTATTATTTCTTATTATTCCTATTATTTTGTCTTTTTACTCTACATTCTGAAATATTTCCAATGACTTTGTTTTTAAAACATTCTATAGTGTTTTTTATTTTTGCTGTATTTTTAAATTTCTGAGATGTCTTTCTTATTCCCTGAATGGTATGTGTATGTGTGTGTGTATAAAACTTGTTATTGTTTCATGAAATTTTTTCATATTATATATTTCACTGCATTGTTGATTTCTTCACAGTTCCTTTTTTCTCAATTTTTATACGTGCTTATTTGTTGTTTTGGTCTCTGTCATTCATACTAGAGGTTTTCCTCAAATGTTTGGTCATCCTTGGCTATCTATTCATATTGAAGAATGAGAAACTAAAAAGCCAACTATAAGCTCTAAGCCTGCATGTTTCATTGTAAGGTATTCTGGTTGAGTAATCTCTTTGGAGAATCCCAGATTTCAGTATTTGTAGGTCTTTTCTGTTATACTGGTTAGATTTACAAAAAAAAAACAAACAAACAAAAACAAAAACAAAAAAACCCTTCAGATTTGCTGCCTAGATAATGATGTTTATGAGAGATGAGGAAGGGGAAGAGTGCAGGGGATCCCAATATTCAATTAATTCTCCTGTTTTCAGTACAGTACCCAATCCGCAATTGTAATTGGTGTTCCCTACCCAGAGCCTCTATTTACCCTCTACACACAATAAATTCTCAATCTTCTGTCAAGGTATGGGAAGGCTGGTTCTTCAGTACATTGAGAAGAAAAGGACACTTGGTAAATCTAATTGTTTCTTAATGTAAAGTTTGACAATGTAAATTGAACTGTTTCTCTTTCCCTATTTTCAGTTTAGGATTAGGCTTTCTTGGGGTTTCTAAATCAGATATTACTTGTTTATAAGCTTTCTAGCACCCAAAATTTTACTCCTCTGGTTACCTTTCGTGTTTACTTTTTATTGTAAGTTTATGCCTTTTGAAATATCCCTATAATTTTTAGGAGAAATTATAAGCTAATATTTTCCTGTAATCTGCCATCCTTAATTTGAAATCTTACTTGCCATTCTTTTGTGTTTTTGTAAATGTCATTGATTTTCCTAAATCCCTAACCCATTTTTCCCTTCTGTGAAAAATTTCTACAAATCCCCATCTGCCATGGTAATATCTACCATCCCATCTTTATAGTGGTGGTGCACAGTGAGGAAATAATTTCTGGGTAAGAAAAGGTGGCCAAATCCTCTATATACATAAATAATACTAGGCAAAATTAAATGGTTTTCATATTGCATTGAGTTTTTCTATATATATATAAAAAAACAGTATAGATTAGGAGGGGGAAAGCAACAATAGATGCTAAAGTTGCTCTAATTGCATTCTTTTGAATAAGCTTTTAATTTATTTTTATCATAAATAATTTTCAAAATATCACCAACAAGCTTGACCTTAATAACTCTCAACTATTGCAAAAGCACTTAGGTACTATAATGATAGATACCTTTTTTCTTTTGCTTGTCTACTTTAGACTGTGGAAAGAGTAAATCTGTTAAGAGCCCAATATGTTTTTTGCATCTCCCCACCTTTGTCTTCTGTAATTCTAAATCTTTTTATTTCTAAAGCTGTAGAATTTTTATTTTCTTATTATACAGTGGTCTATTTTATGCCTTCCCCATAAACTCTACTTGCTAGATCTCCAAAGTAGACTTATAACACATTAAAATGAGTTCACTATATTATGTGCCACTATACCTTGATATTATGGACATTTGGTTGATTATTTCAGTAAAAAGTGTAATTAGCCACCAAGCTGACCCCATCTTCTTTCATATAACCTAAAATTCAAGGTGAAAAAGATGAACTAATACTGCCATGATTTGTCTAAAATTATTTGAGTTGTCAAATATTATCTAAGAGAGAGTCTGGTGCTGAGCAAGAGCTCCAGAAATCAACCATATTATGTTCAACATGTCTTACGACCAGTAAGACAAAGCTTTAACTTCAGGTAGAAGTAAACTATTTTTCATGGAATTTCTAAAAAACATCTACAGGAATAGTGGTCTATTTTGAAAGAAATCATGAATGCCATGCTAATCTTTCAAGTATATTACTGTACTCGTTTTAAAAGAGTTATTATTTCATAAAAGACTTGGAGAATTCACAATAATAATATTTCAAACACAATCCATCATGCACTTTGCACCTATTTGCTATTCCATTTTTATCTATATCAGAGTCAATAACAAGTATGACTGGGTATTATATTCATGGACTTACACGGTGTTGGTTCCCATAAGTGCACTGATATATAGAAAATCTTTCAAAAGTTTAATCATATGTCCAATTTTATCCCTAACTCTAGGTAGACAGACCAAGAATTGGAGGATGGAGGGTGGTGGTAGGGGTGGAAAGGAGTGCATTTGCTAAACTAATGCAGACTGGATTCTTGACTTTTATTGCTTATCTTCTTTCAGCAGTAGCCTAAGTTGCCTTCAAAGATTGCAATTTATGACAATGGGACAGATAGGAATACATCCTACCTATACTTTTTAAAAAGTACTTTAAACAAACTGAATATAACATACCACACTATAATACTTTTCAATAACAAAAACAATGAACTTAGATTTCCAAAAGTTGATGACTGAAAAATTATGGTTCAGGCAGGAAGTTCCACAGCAATCAGTCAATTGGTTTTTCTAAGTTTAACTTTTCTTTAGTCTGATCCTCAGAACTGAAAAGACAAAGAAGTCCAGTAACAAGGTCCAGATAACACCTGTCATCCTGCTAAATGACTCACTTTAGAAGTTATGAATATACTTTATCACTGTACTGTCATGTCTTATAGAACTACCTCTGAAAAACAAATAAATGTCTGGGTGGCAAAAGCCATTGTTTGGGGGTAAAGTATCTTGTGAAAGGTCCATGGTTTTCAGATCAATGCCAAAACAGATGCACAATCACACCATCATGCTAATCACTGTGCTATGCCATAGTGAAAAGTGTTCCTTGTAACAAATGCCACATCAAGAAAGGGGGTCATTTTACAGAAATTGTCTATAGAAGATACACACCAAAAGAATAGAAAGAAGAGTGCAGAGAAGCCAAGTCTTCAGAAATGTTTGATTTCCCCCAAACAGAATTTAACCACAGCCAAATCCAGAGTCCTGAATATGCTACTATACGTTACAATAAAGACTCTGATTCTTCTATTTACCTTTTGGGAATCTTATAACATCTATTCTCTGTCATGAAAAACTAGTGAAAGTACACTGAATGGAGTTTGCAGAATAAAGAAAGTTGTGTCTGAGAGGGGATTGTGAATAACCAACAGGATATCTTTGGCTAAGTTCTGTTAGAACAAAAGTAGGCAGAACCTATCACAGAGCCTGGTAGATACTAATTGCTCAAGCAAGAAATAGAGAATGGTGGTGGGGGTGGTGATGATGATGATGATATTAGTTTTACATAATCCAGCAGAAAGACTTGGTCATATTATAATGTAATCAATATAAATTTTTCTACCAATCTACTTTTTAATGCAGAATGCTCTGTTTTATGTATGAAATACTGGACTTGAATAATTGAGTTTGGAAACAATGTTCTCACCACTCTCTTGACTAAATAGTTAAATGCAATATGCTAAGTAAAGCAGGTATGTTTTTGTGTAAATGAAGGGACCTGTAGTTTTAGTCAAAGCAGTTAAAGAGATGGAAGCACTATCTTATTCTATAAATTCTAATATGTAATTTTTAGCATTTAAAGGTATCTTAAAAATGGAATGTATCATAAAATGAATGAATACATTTCTCCTTTTTTTCCCACCAAAAGAAGAGAGAGAAGGAGAGAAAGTGTTAGTAAATGTTATTTGCAAATAACATTGTGAAGAAGATAAGCTGTTGCTCCAAATAGTGAAATGATTTTCTCTTCTTATTCTTTGGTTGATTTTAGAGGAAAAAAAAGCAAGGCTTCTGTAAGCTCGAGAGTTAGAAAAAACTTATTTCTGACTAGCCAGGCAAGGTGAATTGGCTGCCTACAAAAAGACAAAGAATAGGCCTTCATTGAGAGATAAGTACCCTGGTCATTTTGACCTCCAATATAAATACCTGGATGTTGAAACCAAACCTGTAGGATGGCTTCTTGACTACAGGCTATAATTCAGAATGATGTTATAAAGTTAAAGATTAGTAAAACTGATACTAAATTGTATATAACATACATTTCTTTAAAAAGACAAAGCTAAAACAAAACAAAATCTTAAAAGCTATAAACAAATTACCTCCTTATAGGTTTAATTACCTCCTTATAGGTTTAAGCAAAGCTTTTTTGTCGTAAAAATTTTTTAATAGAGAATGGGAGTGAAGGATGCTAATCTTTTCCCTGAAACACATGTTTATAGCGTGTGCCTTATTGCTTGGACTGTATGGCTGTACTATATTACCACCACCTGGTGGCAGCATACCTAATTTGAAAATTTGCAAGATTTTTTTCATTTGAACAATATAAATATTCCCTTAAAGGGCAATACTGTAAAACTAGAAATATGAAGGGCAAAAAATATCACACACACTTATCCAGGTACTTAGAGCCCCTTTCTGGGCACTTATTATCTACCTCCTTGTAGAAATAGGTTATTGTGATCCCTTTTTGCCATTTACTCATACATTTATTTTCTTGGTTGCTAATCTGAGAAAATTTATCCTTGGCACATGTATTGAATCATAGTTTTCTTTCAAGTGCTATATAGATTGCCAAATGCTGGAGATGAGTTTATGGGTTTGTGCTTATGGCCTATGAATGCTTTGATTAACTTATTAATGAGACAGGTGGAATCTCATTACATGAAAGTTTGTCCTGATGAAAAAAATCTTAAGTATATGATAACAAGTCTGTGCAAACAGGACTTGTCCTGGGCAAAATGATGAGATATGTGAAACTTTTCTATGCCCTGCATTCTTCCCCCTATTTCAGTATCTCAGACCTCCAGAAGCCCTCTCTCTCCAAGGACCTGTTCTGGTTCTCTCTTCCCTGTCCAGAATATAGCTTCTCATCCACACTTTCCCTAGAGCCTGACCAGAGCTTCTCTCACCACATTTTTCTAAGCCCCACTATCAAGTTGAAATTGATCTATTTTATATCTTCTCTTATCTTCTCTCAAGCTCTTCAAGATTCTTAATGCAGGGGTTCCCAATGTTCTTTCCATGGCAATGGGTGTGTCTGATGATATTCATGTACATGACATGACTCCCATAAGGTATCAGGATTTCTGCAATTCTTGGTGCACCATCTGTAATTCTTGCCTACTCAAAAAAGCCTATCCAAGTGCAAAAAAGTAGTAGTGATATTATAGGGATATTCTTGAACCTGCTCTAATTTTATTTTTTAAATAAATCTTTTAAACTGTAGAGCTTTTTAATCCACCATATTACTTATGATATCTCACAAATGACTGTGACATATCAGTATGTTAAGACATTTGAATAACACTGTTCTGGTCATGGTCTGACACAATATATTAACCAGTTTATCTGAGAATCAAACGTTTGCTAAAAAATGTTGAGCTGGCTTCCCTTTATCTTCCAAAATAACCATGGTAACATGAGAAGGAAGAGAATAACATTTTGATAGGTTATTGAAAAAGATGTTTGGACCTTTTACTAGATTTTAAATAGTATCAGGTAGTTTTTTAACCTACCTATGCACAGTGTCAATCCTTTGTACATTCCTCAGTGTTGGGTTAGTAGACATCTATTGGATCCATTACCTAGCACATCTTTTCAAAGGATTGACCTAGCTTTGATCTACATGATTGCAGGCGAAACTCCAAAGTTAGACACTGTAACCCCAACCCCTAGCCAGGCTTATTGTTGAACTAAGAGTAAGCCAAATCAATTTGAATATGGAAATAGGAAAGAAACCAGTTTCTTTCTGAGTGGATGAGAACATAGAATCCTGAACACTGAGGTTGCCATGTTCTTTTTTATGAGGCAGATAAAACCAGCAGCCAAACCTGGACTATAGAGGACAATAAAGAAAGCTCAGATGACATCTGAGTTCTCATTTTATTTTCTTCTTGAGGCCCAGTTACATTTCTGTCCATGTGCTCTGAGACATTCCTTTATCCTCATTATAATCCCTCTTTTTTTTCTTTTGCAACATAAGTTGGCATTCCATTACTTTCAAACAAAGAATTCCTCAATGAGATAGCTGGTAACATAAAATTTCATTAAATGTATTTATAGTCCCTTTCTTGAGGGGAAGGATCATTTGATTTTAAGAATGCAATAAGTTAATTTTACTGTTCTTTCCCATTTTCTTTTGCTTGACAAAAAGTGGGGGAATAAAATGCAGATTACTTATCTGTTTACATTACATTTAAAGGTAATCTCTTAGAGGGGAAGGACTATGATCTTTTTTGCTTTAATCCTAAAGTGTCTGACATGGCACCATATACATGATGGAACCTTATAATTACTTCATCATAATGTTGTACTTGATAACAAAACAGGTAAAACCTCATTTGACCATGAACTTAGAGAAGAACAAAACAGAGGAAAAGCTGTGATCAAAGGAAATTTGGCAGATTGTATTTTCCAAAGATGGCTACAATAGCTCCCATATCACATGCCCTCTAGAAAGTTGCCACTCCTTCCTCAAGATATGCAGTCTAGGGACCTGGGTGGCTCAGTCGGTTAAGCGCCTGCCTTCAGCTCAGGTCATGATCTCAGGATCCTGGGATTGAGCCCTGCATCTGGCTCCCTGCTCAGTGGGGAGTCTGCTTCTTCCTCTCCCTCTGCCCCTCCCCCCCCAGCTCATGCTCTCTCCTCTCAAATAAATAAATAAAATCTTTAAAAAAAGAAAAGGTGTACAGTCTAGTTCTCCTCCCCTTAAATCTAGCTGGGCTTGTGACTTGCTTGCAACCAGTAATGAGGTAGTAATAATGCAGCGGGATTTCTGAGGTTAGGTCTTGAACGGTGATGCAGCTTCTGCCTTGTTTGATGGAATAATCACTCTTAAAGCTTTCAGACACCCTGTAACCAGTCCAATAGCCCAGAGACTGCCACACTGTGAGGAAGCCCAAACCAGCCATAGAGAAGTACTGAAGTTGCACAGAGATGCCCAGCCAACTCCCTCTGCTCCAGCCCACTGTTGTCCAGCTCCAACCACTGTCTGACTGTAAGTGTATGAGAGACTCCAATTCAGAACCTCCTAGATGAATGTTCCTGACTTCCTGACCCACAGAAACAATGAGAGGTGATAACAAGGTTGCTGTTTTCAGTCTCTACATTTTGGAGTGACTTGTTATATCTCAATAGTAATTAGAACAGGAAGAGAATTTGGTCCCATGCATTTCTTGGCTTTCATCATTTCCTGTTTTCTTGGTGCCATTCTGCAGTCATTTAAGGGTTATTGACAAAGAAGCAAACAGACAAAAACATTTGAGGACCAAAACCTCAAAGCAAAGCAGATGAGAAAATGCATTATTCTTAGTTGTATTTTTTTTCTTAAAAAGAAATCTATTCTTTCTTAAAAATAATTTATCTGGCCTTTCTTTGGAGCAACACCATTTTATTTAGTGCTTTCCATATCCATTGCTTCCATATGTGAAATATGGTGGTAATGAGCCAGATAATGGATTTGGTGGTGAAATTGTTTTGGTTACTCAATGATTGTAAGTTTGTAGTGATATATAATTACAAAGAATATGCTTATAAACAACTGAAGAGAAAGGAAAGGAAGAAGAGAAAAACCAATTCAGATTTAATAATGGCTTATCCTGATAATTTACTGACTTAATAGCTATTGTAAGTTCTGATACTCATATGCCCCTTACAAAATGATTGACTCAAATAGCAAATTGCCCATGCAGGTCATGACCATCCCTCTTTGTAGGATACCATGTAATATGCTCTGTATAACCAGAAGAAGGTGAAGGTCTACAGAGACATCTGCAGTGAGATTTGTGGATGAAATGGCGGCTTTACTGTAGGTGATGTTGAGCAATCTTAAAAGAATTCCCATGCAATCTTCCAACTTTAGGAAAAAAAACTTTATTTCCTTTTCATACTTTAGAAATTAAAATGTAGTTACCTACCCCAACCTTAGCACTGAGAGGAAGTTATTTCATCCACTTGTTTCCAACACAGCAAGTTTTAACCATTTCACTCTTCATATCTAAATAGTACATGCAAATTTTACTCAATATTTTAGTTGTTTTTCCCAACCACCTGTGAAAGAAAACTTTGGCAGTCTAGGAAAATATATTAATTTTCTCTAGGGTCCTAGAACATGGAAGTTGTAATTTGCCAAATGGCACCCTTGTGGTCTATAAGTTGATGTAGCTTCTCCAAGTGTCTAACTTTCCCCTGGGGAAGAGTGGAAACCTTTGGAGAATTTGGCTCATTAATAATGAAAGATATATGAAGTTTACTCAATGAATGTAGAGAAGTGAAATTTGGCTTTTTTGGAGGCAGTTTGAGACTTTGTCTCTGATGATGCCTTTTCACAACTCTGATAGACTGTTGAATCTGGGAAGAAAACACCTTGCAAGTGAAAATATGTATGACAAATATTAATGAATATTAAGTCCTATACTGCATGGAAATATAAAATGTAATGGTCCTAGTTAAAATTTATTTCTTCTGGAAAATAAGGATTGGTTCCATCCGAAATAGCACAAAATGGAAAAATGCCCTGACTTAAAAATTATATATTTAGGGGCGCCTGGGTGGCTCAGTCGTTAGGCGTCTGCCTTCGGCTCAGGTCATGATCCCAGGGTCCTGGGATCGAGTCCCACATCAGACTCCCTCCTCGAGGGGAAGCCTGCTTCTTCCTCTCCCACTCCCGCTGCTTGTGTTTCTGCTCTCGCTATCTCTGTCTCTGTCAAATAAATAAATAAAATCTTAAAAAAAAATTATATATTTAAGTGATAATTATATTCATCCACAAAGCTTGATGTTCATGGCCATTTCTTTTTTTTTTTCATGGCTATTTCATTATAATTGTCATTATTTTACTTATTTAGCACAGTTTTAAGAACAATCTGGCTAGAAAACACATGCCTTGGCTCAGATAATGTACAGTAACCATAGTCCTAAACCAGCATGATTTTTTTTCAGTTTCATTTATTTTTTTGGAATATCTTTTGAAACATTAACTTAGCCTCGAATGACAGAAATAGGGGAAAACACTGTGTTTGACCTTCCTACTATCCTGTCACCTGCCAGAGAGCTCCAGGTAATTGTATTTATTGAGGTAAAATTCACATAACATAAAATTGACCCTTTTAAAGTATAAAACTAATTTGCATTTAGCACATTCACAACGTTGTACAACTATCACTTCTATTTAGTTTCAAAATATTTTCATCACTCTAAAAGGAGACTACATACCCATTAAGCAGTAATTCCCTATTCCCCCTACCTCTAGCCCATAGCAACAACGAATCTGTTTTCTGATTCTATGGATTTATCTATTCTGGATATTTCATATAAATGGAATGATACAACATGTGACCTTCTGTGTCTGGCTGCTTTTACTTAGCATTATGTTTTCAAGGTTCATCCATATTGTAGCATATACTAGTACATCATTTGTTTTCATGGTTGTATAATATGCCATTTTATGGTATAACTTTTTTTTCAAAGATTTTGTTTATTTATTTGTCAGATAGAGAGAGAGAGCGCACAAGCAGAGGGAGTGGCTGGCAGAGGGAGACGCAGGCTCCCCGCTGAGCAAGGAGACTGATGTGGGACTTGATCCCAGGACCCCAGGATCATGACCTGAGCTGAAGGCAGACACTTAACCAACGGAGCCACCCAGGCGTCCATGTATCGTAAAACTTTATTTATCCAGTCATCTGTTAATGGACATTTGGGTTGTTTCCACCTTTTGACAATTGACAGTACTGCTCTGAACACAGGTGTACAAGTATTTGTTTGAATACCTGTTTTCAGTTCTTTGGGTTATATACCTAGAGTGGAATTGCTGGGTCATATGGTATTTAATGTTTTCACCAACTGCCAAACTGTTTTCCACAGCAGCCGAACTATTTTACATTCCTACCAGCAATATATGAGTGTTCCAATTTCTCCACATCCTCACCAACACTTTTTATTTTTTTTATTCTAACAATCCTAATGACTATAAAGTGGTATCTCCTTGTGGTTTTGTTTTGCATCTCCCTAATAGCTAATAGTGTTAAGTATATTATTATTGAGCACTTGCATATTTTCTTTGGAGAAATGTCTATTCAAGTCTTTTAACCATTTTTTTATGAGTTGTCTGTCTTTTTGTTGTTGAGTTATAAGAGTTCTTTATATATTCTGGATACTATGTCTTTATCAGATATATAAGCTCCAGGTAATTTTGAAATGTATTGGGCTAGTTGTAATATTACACATTCCCACAGATAGTAATAATCTTTCATGGAAATTCCTGGACCTTTCTCAAAAGAAGAATGAGATCAAGACCAATGGCTTAGCCTTATATATAGAAAGACCTGAGTGAAAAAGAAAATGTAGCACTTATGTCTCAGAATCTAATAAGCATCTACAATGGAAGGCAGATTGAATTTCATATTTGCCATTCCAGTTCAAAAGCAAATGTCTAACTTACCTTTTGCCTTGGATACAATGGAATATTTTGGGGGCATGAATTGAATCCTTCTTACCTTAGAAGATTAGTGCAGTGTAACAAGCTAGAGGAAAGGTGTTTTCTCATTCATTAGAGAAATGGTTGAAGGGACTAGAAATATCTAACCTAGAGAGAGGAAAACTCAGGGGATATGATAGCTGTCTACAAATATTTTAAGGGCTGTCATGTGGAAGAGCAATTAGAATTGTGTTATACAACCCCAAAGGGCATAACAAGACCAATGGGTAGAAAACCTTCAGGGAGACAGATTTTCAATTCTATAAAAGGATAAAACGTTCTAATAGTCTCAAAAATCCAAGGCTGGAGTGGGCTGCCATGGCAGAAAGTGGACTTCACATCCCTAGATACAGGAATGCGTAGCTCTGTAGTCAGACAGGTTAGAATCCCAGTTCTGCCATACATACTAGCTGTGTGACCTGGGACATGACTTAATCTCTCAAACCTCAATTTTCTCATTCATAAAATGGGGCTAATAGTGGCCACTATATAGGAATGCTTTGATGACTAAATGTTCAGTCTAGGGCATGTACCCGTTGACCACATGGGTGAATAAAATCAACAGCACTGTTTTCATGGTGTTTTCTTCCTATCTCCCTCTCCCTTTCTTTCTTTCTTCCTTTCCCTCACTCTCCCTCTCCTTTCTCACCATCTTCTTTCCTCCTTTTAGATGTGCTAATAGTTAAACTTGCCTGTGTTAAATATGCATATAGTGTAACTTTTTTCTGTTATCATAGTTAGGAAGTGTTCAAGCAGTAGGTAGATAACTTTTTGTCAGAGATGCTATCTAAGGAACTCAATATTGGGTAGTAAATGGGACTAAATAGCCCCAACCTTACTTTTAACCTAGGTTGTATCAATAAGAGACAGGTTTAAAAACCAAAGCATCTTAACTCTTAAGTTTGTTTGCCTCAACAAAACAGAAAAAACAAATTGTTCCCCTTTACCTTTCCTTCCCTTCCTTCCTGAACTATTTGTTCCTCAAGTCTTTAGAAGGGCCCAAGCAAGGTAGGCTTCCATACTGGGGTGCCTGAGGGATGGGGACAGTTGAGGGGCCTAGAGAAGGGTGTTGAAAGTAAACAGGATGAGAGAGGCATTCACACACATGGGTGACCAAGTATGGGGTGCCAGAGCAAAAAGAGAGTAAAGAGGGTATCCTATGGAAGGACAGCTCTGCAAGAAGTAAGCTAAAGAATAGTGTCAGTGCCTAAGCCTGCATGGAGGATGGCCTAGTAAGGTCTATGGGAGCATAAGCAGGACTAAAAGGAATCCACACTGGGAATGGTGATAGCAGCCTAGCATGGAATTCAGAGCCCAAGTGGGACAAGAATAGTTGCTCAGAGTTAGGGGGAGGTAGTACCAAAAATGAGAAATTAGTACATACAGGAGGATTTATCAAATAAATACATTAAGAATAATGGGCATAAGGTTTTCCATTGTCTAAGAAAAGTTAAAATATGAAAAAGGAAAAATCTAGAATGAACCCTGTGGTGTTAGATTGGAGTTAGAGTTATTAGTGTGAATTTATGGTTATCAATATACATAAATACATAAAATTAAATATAGATGTTAATTTGTGTGTATATGTATATACAATATACACATACATGTTTCCTACTTCTGTTCATGGAGAGGGCCTGGGAACAGTGATACCCCAATAACAATGAGTACATTTACCACTCAGATGTTGGTTTCTCAATACCCTTCTTCACTAAAAGGAATGATGACTGGAGAAATGGATAATTTGAGGGCTAGGGCAGGGAAAATACAAAGTGATCATAGGGTATATTGTGTTAGAAAACAAGGAGGTGATCAAAGAATGATGAGGATATGTCTAAAGGACAAAGGAGCCAGTTTGAATGAGTCTCACTGGCCAAATCTGGGAAAATTTAAGCATCAAAATATTAAATTTATAGATGACATGATCTTATATATATAAAATGCCAATGAAGCCTCCAAAAAACTGTGCTAGATCTAATCAAAGAATTCAACAATGTTGCAATGTACAAGACCAACACACCAAAAACCGTTGTTTTTCTATACAATAACAATAACAAACCAAAAAGGAATTTAAGAAAACAATGCTGTTTACAGTAATATCCAAAAGAATAAACTACCTAGGAATAAATTTAACCAAAGAGAGCAAGAATTTTACACTAAAAATTTCACAACATTGTTGAAAGACATTAAAGAAGAAACAAATACATGGAAAGACATCTCATGTCCGTGGATTGGAAAACTTAATATTGTTAAGATGGCAATACTCCTCAAAGCAATATATAGATTGATTGTATACCCTATCAAATTTTCAAAGGTGATTTTGTTCAGCAACGGAAAAGTTTATCATAAAATTTATATGGAATTTCAAGGGCCCTGAATAGCCAAAAAAAAAAAAAAATGTAAAAGGAGAACAAAGCAGGAAGACTCACACATCCCAATTTTAAAATTTACTATAAGCCTACAGTAATCAAAATACTATGGTGCTGGCCTTATGATTATAGACTAATAGAATAGAATTGAGAGTCTGTACCTCTATGGCCAACTTACTTTCAATAAAAGTGCCAAGACTATTCAATGAGGAAAGAATAATCTTTTCAATAACTGATGATGGAACAATTGGATATCCACATGCAAAAGAATGAAGTTGGACCCCTACCTCACACCACATACAAAAATTAACCTAAAATCAATGAACAACTTAAAGGAACTGAAACTGTTAAACTCTTAGAAGAAAACATGGGAGCAGATCTTCATGACTTTGTATTTGATAATGGGTTCTTAGATATAAAAGCAAAAGCATGAACAACAGAAGGAAAAGAAAAACAGATAAATCAGACTTTGTCAAAATTAAAAACATTTTTGCATCCAAGATCATTATCAAGAAAGTGAAAAGATGGCCTATAGAAAGGGGAAAAGTATTTGCAAATCATATATGTGGTAAGGATCTATTATCCAGAATATATAAAGAACTCTTATAGAGTTCTTTTTAATGATTAATATTTTTATTTTTTATTTTTTATTATTATGTTATGTTAATCACCATACATTACATCATTAGTTGTTGATGCAGTGTTCCATGATTCATTGTTTGCGTATAATACCCAGTGCTCCATGCAGAACATGCCCTCTTTAATACCCATCACCAGGCTAACCCATCCTCCCACCCCCCTCCCCTCTAGAACCCTCAGTTTGTTTTTCAGAGTCCATTGTCTGTCATGGTTTGTCTCCCCCTCCGATTTCCCCCCCTTCATTCTTCCCCTCCTGCTATCTTCTTCTTCTTCTTCTTTTTTTTAACATATAATGTATTATTTGTTTCAGAGGTACAGATCTGTGATTCAACAGTCTTGCACAATTCACAGTGCTCACCATAGCACACACCCTCCCCAATGTCTATCACCCAGCCACCCCCCCCCCCCCCCCCCCCACCACTCCAGCAACCCTCAGTTTGTTTCCTGAGATTAAGAATTCCTCATATCAGTGAGGTCATATGATACATGTCTTTCTCTGATTGGCTTATTTCGCTCAGCATAACACCGTCCAGTTCCATCCACGTCATCGCAAATGGCAAGATTTCATTCCTTTTGATGGCTGCATAATATTCCATTGTATATATATATATATATTATATATATATATACCACATCTTCTTTATCCATTCGTCTGTAGATGGACATCTGGCTCTTTCCACAGAGTTCTATTATGGAATATATAAAGAACTCAACCTTAAAAAAGGACAAACAATCCAATTAAAAAAATAGGCAAAGGGATTTAATAGACATTTCTGTACCAAAGATATTCAAATAGTCAACAAGCACATGCGAAGTTGTTCAATATCATTAGTCATTAGGAAAATACAAATCAAAACCTCAATGAGTTATCAGTTTATACCCACTAAATGGCTAGAATCAAAACAACAGAAAGTAACTGGTGTTGATGAGGATGTGGAGAAATTGGAACCCTCATACATTGCTGGTAGGAATGTAAAATGGTTTAGTCATTATGGAAAATGGTTCAGGATTTTAATCTGGGGATCATGGAAATATTTTGGAACTAGATAGAGGTGGTAGTTGCACAACATTGTGAATGTACTAAGTGGCACTGAATTTTTCATTTTAAAATAGTCAAATTTATGTTATGTGAATTTCACCTCAACAAAAAATCAATAAACAAATAGTTATTGATAGTAATGGATATTATCCATTGAATGAAATAGCAAATCCTGAGCTCATGGTGATATAAATTTCAAAAATAAACTAAAAGTTTGATGAGAAATGTATTTCTACATGGTTTCAATATGCCTTCTCATAAAATGTTAATATGGTCATTGAAGATGCTTATATTAGAGGAAAATCAGTGATGGATATGTGAGACTTATCGTATGTATTTGTTACATATCTAAAATTATTCCAAAAATAAAAATTATAAATGTCCTAAAGGAGAAAGATTAATTTAGAGCAGAAATGCCTAGAAGAAATTAACTTAATTAGATTGTCAAGGTGAACACCACCACTAATGGAACAAATAGAAATCACATGGCATGTGATAGGCTGCAGTGAGAAGAATGCAGCCTCACTTCTGTGATATTCCTGCCAAACCTGATTAGGTATATCCTATCAGGTTAGGATATACCTAACCTGAACCTAATTAGGATAAAACATCAGATGACTCAAACTGAGGGAGAAACTACAAAATAACTGGTCTGTATTCTTTGAAATTATCAAGGTCAAGAAAGTCATATTAAAGCTAAGGAAAGAGGCGCCTGGGTGGCTCAGTCGTTAAGCGTCTGCCTTCAGCTCAGGTCATGATCCCGGGATCCTGAGATCGAGCCCCGCATTGGGCTCCCTGCTCCGCGGGAAGCCTGCTTCTCCCTCTCCCACTACCCCTGCTGTGTTCCCTCTCTCGCTGTGTCTCTCTCTGTCAAATAAATAAAATAGAATCTTTAAAAAATAAATAAATACATAAAGCTAAGGAAATGTCCCAGGCTCAAGGAGGGTAAAGAGTCATGACAACTAAATGCAATACCTTATTCTGAATGAGATCCTCTTGCTCTAGAAGACATTCCTGGGACAACTGACAAAATTTGAATGGTCTCTTAGGATGCAATGGTAGTAATGAATATCCTCATTTGGGTGGTTGTATTGTGGTAGAAAATTTGTAGAAAATGTCTACTAAACTGGTATTATGAGGTGATGTGGCATCAATCTATTCTTAAATTGTTCAGGGGAAAAATATGATTTGTACTATAATTGTTTTGGATAACTTCAAACTTACAGAAAATTTGCAAGGAGCAAGAAACCTAAAGTCAATTTAATAAAGGTGCTGTTCATGAAATGTCATTCTGTACCCTCTAAATTATGAAAATCAGATTGCAGTAATTGTTTTGGCTATGACTTGGTAAGACCAATTCTATCATTTGTACTAATGATCTTTCTTTTCATGGGATAAGTTACCCATGACATAGCTCATTACCAAAAGTGTGGGGGTGAAGGGAGAAGTCAGGAAAGCATCATGTTACCTAAGGAAGGAGCTATGTGGAAGAGGGTGGCACAACCCTACAACCTTGGCTTTGAAGAAAAAAATGATTAGGAGCTAGTGCTTCCCACAGCTACCCTAACTGCCTTCTCCTCCTTCTAGTAGCTAGACACTTGCCCCACACTTTGAAGACAACACTGTATAACGGCATTTAAATAATGCGCTGATTCAACTAGTACCTTGCTATCTTACTGGCAATCCATTCATTTTCAGGGCCCCAAGTCTGTTCAGGGTAGACTAATTCTCTTTTAAGTTGAGAAAGTAGGAGCTTAGCTTTGTAATTACACTGTCAGAATCTTATTAGGATTTGGGGTAAGAGCAGGGGAATTTAACTCTGAAAGGTAAGAGAGCCTCATTTCTTAGCATAATGACCAGGGAGCATAAAACAGTCCAGGAACCACAACATAAAAGTAATGTCTATCAAGTGTGCAGTTAAGCATTACCTAAATATAATAAACTGCTGGCAACAGCATCCACCCAACCACACTAGGTCAGATTACTCCCTTATCCTTTTATATTACAGTATGACAAAACCACTTTCAGAGAGAAATTGGGGCTTCTTCACAGCACTCGTGAAGTTATTACAAGCTTAACTCCAGCCACATGGGCTGCATCTACAAACACTGACTCTTTAAAATAAAACTACATTTAAAACTATCTGTCTTTCTACTGGACAAACAATCCATGAAGTCGATGGTGATACACATTGGTTCTAGTTCCCATCCTTTTCTGGACCCTTATTTCTCATACTATATTAAGAGATTTTGGAAAGAGTTATCCTCTGAAGAGAGAGAGAACATGGCACCTACTAAAATTTTATCTAGTTAGGATGCTGGTCAAGATTTGGCAAGGTTAGGGGAAGAGGAGCCCATAGATTGTTTCTATGAGAGTGGCTCTTTAAGCTTGGATAATTACACACCCTAGCATAATATGTAAGCTTCTCAAATAACTATGACTTGGTCTTTAAAGCACCACCTTTGCAGTACAGTAAAGCACTTACCTGTTTAACAACATGTTCTGCATCTTAACAACTAGATCATTGTAAATCACTGATTGCTTTAAAAAAAAAAAGAAAGAAAAGAAAGATGAAATCAGTAAAAACAATATGATATCATTGGTCCAGACAATCAGAAATCAGGTTTATATGAATATGGACAAATGTCATATTTCCAGATGAGGCCTTTGTCCTAGAACAGGGGTCTGCAAGCTGCAGTCCTTGGGCCAAAGCCAGCCTGCTTCTAGTTTTTGTATTTTATATTGTATTGGAACATTGCCACACCCATTCTTTTTCTTACTGTCTGGAGCTGTTTTTGCACTACAATCCCAGAGCTAATTAGTTGCCCACATGGGCTGTCTGGCCCTCAAAGACTAAAATATTTGCCATCTGGCCCTTTGCAAAAAAAAAATGTACTGACCCCTGTCCTAGAAGCCTCTGGCATATAGCATAGCTCCTCTAATGCCATTCTGGGTCTCTGGCTCCCTGCCTAACCTAGAGATGTCAGATATATCCTCCTGCTTACGTAACTTCTTTAGGGAATCTGACCTGGCCACTGGCTTGAAGGGATAGCTCACATGGCTCTACCTTCTGATCACAGCTAATAGGGCCCAAGTTGGAAATCTGGCCTACCTGCCAATAAGGATTGGCAAGAGAAACTGTTTTACCTGGCATCTGTGTAGTTGAAGCCAGAATTACTATTATGGCAAAACAAATTAATGTGCAAGCTTATGTGATGAGGGAAGAGGAACTGTAAACTTCACAGTGAAGCTTGTATAGAAAGGAAATTGGGGGCAGACAGTACAGCACATATGAGAGACCTTAAGGCCACAAAGAGATGTAGAAACAGACTATCTGCCTCAACACTTTCTAGTACCCACATAGCTAGTACTCTGGCTGTATTTCCTGTTATTTAGGACCCGCAAGATTCCCTGTATTCCTTAACCTAAATCCCTTTTGCCTAACCTAGCTTGAGTGGATTTATGTTTTTATACATATTTGACCCTACGGGCACCTGGGTAGCTCAGACTGTTAAGTGTTTGCCTTTGGCTCTGGTCATGATCCCAGGGTCCTGGGATTGAGCCCCACATTGGGCTCCCTGCTCAACGGGGAGCCTGCTTCTCCCTCTCCCTCTGCCTGCAGCTCCCCCTGCTTGTTCTCTCTCTCCCTCTCTGTCAAATAAATAAGAAAAATCTTTAAAAAAAATAAATAAAATAATTGACCCTAGACAAAAATAGAGGTAGGTATTTCTTACAGGTAGGTATAATATTTACTGGGTGGCTATTATCTTCCAAATATCGATCTAGATACTCAAAATACCTCTGTGAAAGAAAGAAACAAACAAAACCCCCTGTCCTCACAGAGTTCCTATTTTAGTGGGGTATGTATTTGGCTAAATTGTCTTGCCTTTCTTTTCTTATTACAATTTGGAAAAAGGAGATAAAATAGTACTTATCTCACTCAGGTTGTCAAATGACAAAACTAGAACAATTTAGTAATGAGTTTGGTATCCTTTATTCAAGGGAAAATTTCCATGGATTTGGGGAGTACAGTGCCTCACAAGCAGTGAAGCATTCTTCCCAAGGGATTTTGGGCAAGTCTATAGAACTTTAGAAGAGGTATCTGAGAAACAGGACTTGACAGTAAGGAGCTTCCTCTAAGTGCAAACTGACTTGAGTTTAGATTTGTGACATGGGCTGGGCTACTGGGGTGGCTAACATTTTGTGGGTCCTGATATACAAATGAACATTATCAGGGGTCATGTGATGATTAAATGGGATGTGTATATGTGTATGAAAGCACATCAGAGTCCCTGGCACTAACTATATGTGTACCTAGTGGTGGTGGTTGTTAAAAAGAGAAGCTAAAAAGAAGGTCAGAAGAAGGTCTGTGAAGGAGGGCATATATAGACAGATATAGGTCCAAGGACTGCAGAAGCATAAAATCCTTTGTATCTTTGTCTTTTACAACTCAGAGAGTAATTGTCATTCACCACTATTAATTTTCCAGCAACTATCTGCTTTCCCATCCTTGTGACTCATTTATAAAGGTTTTGCTTTTTCTTACCCTCCCCAGTAGAAAGGTGGGGGAGATGAAGAGGGAGCTAAGTTCAATAACCTTACTCAGTTACTCTCTATTACCGTATGTAGTTGTTGAATTACAGGCCCCAAATACCCCCTTGATGTTTGCTGCCTGCCCAGCAAAAGAAGCCTTATTATAGAAAACCTCATAACAATTTACAGAAAGGAACACCAAACAGAAAAACCAGAACTGGTTCTAAATAAAAAATGCCTATTTTGACAAAATGTAAAAACAGTATTAATATAAGAATTTTCTTCTCCACAGCAAAGGAAATGATCAACAACACTAAAAGGAAACCTACTGAATGAGAGAAGATATTTGCAAGTGACATTTCTGATAAAGGGTTAGTATCAAAAATACATAAAGAACTTATAAAACTCAACACCCAAAAAACAATCCAATTAAAAATGGGCAGAAGACATGAACAGACTTTTCTCCAAAGAAGACATTCAGATGGCCAACAGATACATGAAAAGATGCTCACCATCACTCATCATCAGGGAAATGCAAGTCAAAACCACAATGAGATATCACCTCTCATACCTGTCAGAATGGCTAAAATAAAAAAACACAAGAAACAAGTGTTGGCGAGGATGTGGAGAAAAAGGAATCCTTGTGCATTGTCGGTAGGAATGCAAACTGGTGCAGTCACTCTGGAAAACCGTATGGAAGTTCCTCAAAAAGTTAAAAAAAGAACTACCCTATGATCCAGTAACCTCACTGCTGAGTATTTGCCCCAAAATATAAAAACACTAATTCAAAGGGAAACATGCACCCCTATGTTTATGGCAGCATTATTTATAGTAGCCAAATAATGGAAGCAGCCCAAATATCCATCAACAGTTGAATGGATAAAGAAGAAATGGTATGTGTGTATATACATATATATATATATATATATATATATATATATATACATATATATATATATATATAATGGAATGTTAAGCCACCATAAAAAAGAATGAAATCTTGCCATTTGCAATAGCATGGATAGAACTAGAAAGTACAATGTTGTCTGTGTGAAATAAGTCAGACAGAGAAAGAGATGTGCCATATGATTTCGGTCATATGGTGAATTTAAGAAACAAAACAAATGAGCAAAGGAAAAAGAGAGAGAGAGACAAACCAATAAGCAGACTCTTAACTATAGAGAACAAACTAATGGCTACCAGAGGGCAGGTGGTTGGGGGGATGGGTGAAATAGGTGATGGGGATTAAACAGTACCCTTGTCATGATGAACACTGAGTAATATATAGAATTGTTGAATCACTATATTGTATGCCTGAAACTAAAATAACACTATATGTTGACTATACTGGAATTAAAATAAAATAATAAAATAAAAAGTTTTTATTCCATTTTTGAGCTGAAAAAAAAAAAGAATTTTCTTTAAAGTGTTAATATTTTGCAGAATGAACCAAAGGCATAGACAACCACATAGACCAAAGTGATCTGTGGGTCAGATGCATTAGAGCAACCTGAGTGGAGGATGCAATTAGACAGCAGACTTCTGGGCTACCCTGCACCCAGATCCTTTGTATCAGATTTTCTGTTGGTGGGGCCTAAGAATTTGCAATTACAGCAAACTTCTCTGGTAATTGTTAAACTGGCTAAGCCTGAGAATCACTGACCTGAAATGCCACCATCAAAGATTGGTTTTAGGTTTTGGCCCTTTTTAAAATGTAAATATTTTTAGAAAAGATAATAGATAAAGATGTGAGTGTAATCAGTATGACTTAATTTGTAACCAGCTATCTAACATTACAGTTCTCAGAAAGCATGACTAGAACTGGGGAGAGAATGAAGAATCAGGAAGTCATTGGCTCCTGGTAAAGTTACCACCAGGGGAAGAAGGGAAAGAGGGTATTACTTAACAATTTTCCCACAAGTCTGTTCTGCCTCCAAGTAGTAGACAGGCCTTATGTAGAAGCTCTTGTATATGCAGTCATTCCATCAGTATTTACACTTGAGTTTGTGTCATGACTACCTGAAAGGCAGACCTGCTACTGAGGATGATTATGATCTTTGCTGTGTGTGTGTGTGTGTGTGTGTGTGTGTGTGTGTGTGTGTGTGTGTGTAAAAGAGGGCCTTTTTAGGTAGAGCTGGCCTAGCTTGCTTTTGGTTATATGAGTGGACGGGGGGTATGAGAACCTTTATGCTCTCCTTTACAGGCTTATCTCAGGGGATGGGAGCAGGGATATACCATGCATAGCTCAAAGTTGTTCCTTCCCTAGACTAACTGGTGATCATTACTGAAAAATCCCAAGCCCTATTTATTGTCCCTGCCTTTCCTCTGGCTGAATGAAAAAAAATCATTAAGTTTGTGGGAAGCAATCTTCCTTTCTTGTTAAATTCTATAAAGCCAAGCCTTGTGGCCAGCTCTGGCTGATTATCAGGATTTTCAAATTGACTCTTCTACTGTGTAGAAGAAATTTAATTCTGTATCTAATTTTAATCTGCATCCCATGGTCAGGTGTGTTGAGCTAAAGCATTTGTTAACATTTAAAGAGGGGGAGCTGATTATATTGATCCTTCTTGTGTAAATTGGCCAAGGTGATCAATTTTGGATTGTAAATTTTGATGTTTAAATGCATTACCTTAATACCATTTAAGCACAGTCAATTGTCAACCCCATTAACTCATAGTATATGGTCTAAATTTGGTTTTCAACATTTCCAGAATGGTGACATGAGGAGGAGAGTTTAGCTATTTGCATGCAGAGTATATCTGCTGTTCTCTTACAGGCTATTTTCTGTGTGTGCTACTGAAATAGGCAATCATGGGGTCTTTGGCGTAATCATAGATTGTGTTGTCAAGAATCTACTCTTCCTCATCCTGTCTTGACTGCAACCATGAGAGAATGAGAAGATTTGTATTAAATTAGCATTCAGGCAGTTGGTATACCGGCAGAGAAGGATTTGTATTAAATTAGCATTCAGGCAGTTGGTATACCGGCAGAGAAGGATTAATAGTGGCATCTGTTGTTATACACCAACAGGAGGTAAACACAAAGGCAAAATGTTGTCAGTGTGCAGCTACTAACACTCAGAGGCTAAGGGCCCAATGATTTCCAAAACTCAGGAGATGGTTCATGAACACAGGGCTACTTTGATCTGCTGGCAACAAAATCATCAACAAATAATGCCCTTCCAAAGGGCATTCTTTTCCTTTGCCCATGTAATAAAATCCCTCTATAAAGAAAGAATTTGATTAAATGCTGTATCAGTTAGGATTAGGTATAGCTCTGAGTGACAGAAAACCCAAATTAACAGTGGCTTAAACACACAAGATTTAATACTCTCACATGAGAAATTTAGAGGTTGACAATCCAGGCAGGCTTGGCAATTCCATGAAATTACCAAGGATGTAGGCTCCTTCTAGTTTTTAGCTACATCATCCCTAGGGTGTGTTTCTCATGCTTACAACCCAAGATAATTGCTTAAACTCTGGCTATTGTGTCACCTTTCCAGACAGTAGGAATGAAAATGAGGACAAAGTACAGTGCATCATTTTCTTTTAAGGGTACTTTAAGTGACACATAGAACTTTCACTTACATGCCCATGGTTAGAACTTAGTCATGTGACCATACTAAGATACAAGAGAAGTTGGAAAATATAGTATTAAGCATGTGTTCTGCTAAAACTCAAAATTTTCTTACAAATAGAATAGATAGTGAAGGTCAACTAGCCATCGCTGTCCCAAGTACTGTGTAGGTTGGAGGTGGGGAGAAAAAAACTCAGTCAAGCTTTTTAAATTTTTTTCCCTGCCATCATGTGTCAATAATTCTCCATATCTCTTTATCTCAAATCATCTAAAAAGTTTCTGGCAAACTAGACAAAATGAAAAAACATCCAGAAAGATCCAAGAGAAAGGGAAAGGGCATATACAACATCAGTGTTTCTCTCCCAAATGGTTTCAAAGCATTTATTTTTCACTTGTTCATTTTATATGGTGCAGCTGTCTCATTTTTACTCTAGTAAGCTAAAAATGTGATTTTTTTGCAATGCATTTGCAACTCTAATTAAAACACACCAGTTCAGTCATTGATGTTTTTAAATAAAGATAACTTTTCCATCATTGTGGATACTCCAGAAAGCACCTACCTACCTATATCTATCATACTGACCTATACCTATCATACCTACCATTCCAGATGTCTTGGTGGTCCATGAGAAGTCCTGTGGAAACTTGAAGCTTCAAGGTGTCCCTATAGCATGTGCCCAGGGTCCAAGACCCAGTTCTTGTGGAGGGCCAGGGGGAGGTTGTCACTGGGTTCCCCTGGGATTGAACATAGTTCTTTCCTTAGGAATCCCTTATTAGGAACTGAGAGTTCTCATTTGTTCAGGGAAGTTTGTTGGACACATCTTCAGAAATGAAGAATTTGCTAATAAGGATGACCTTGAACCTGTGGATTAGCCATGCTTAATGATTTATCCCAGGCAGGCTTCACACAACTCTCTGTTACATGCTTCTTGACTGTCTCTTTGCCCATTTATGAGCGCTAAGGGAATGCAAATTTAAGTTTAACAGGAGCCTAAGAAAATATAATTAAGAAGGTAACTTTCCCCAAAATAATATACAAGGTAAAATAGAAATGAGTTAAAAATTATCAGTGTCACATTCACTGATGTGGTTAATCAAGATATGACTCCACAGTAAAGCCTCATTATTTTGGGTCCCAGTAATTCAGAATTTGTGATTAAATTTCTGCTTAGTTCCTGTTCCTGTTCAAATTACAATTGCACTATCTCCAAATGAATGGTTAGGTAGGCAAAGTAATGGTGCAAACAAGATTGCAACGGGGCATGTTTAACCTAGGAGAGATCAATCTCTCTTTAAGGGCTTTGACACATTAATTATTTGCATGCAAATGAGTACTGTTTCTTATAAATAAGTCATATCTAGTCGTTAAACTCATAGAACTTCATTTGGAAGCATTTTGTTACTTTGTATTATTACAAATGTATTATTGGTTAGTTAGTTACTATGTATTATTGGAAATAATATAACTACACCTACTCTTTTTAAATATATAACTGAGACCCTTCCCAAATTGAGATTAACCTTCCCCTTTTTTGGCCTGTATCACTGAGCTTTCCCTATATGCATGGAGATATATTTAGCTATCCACAGGCTGAAACTAGCCTATTTATAGACTAGTGATTATTTCTGCAAATGAACCAACTAGCCCTGCCCACATGCAAAAAACAAAAACAAAAACAAAAACAAAACCCAAAAAACTCAAGATAATGTAAAACTACCTGAAATATTTATAAGCTCTGAACCAGCTCAGTGAAGGTACTGGTCAGACATTCAGACTTTGATTCTAATCAAATTACATCAAGTCACAGCCAATGATCTTAAATTATTAGAATGCCACTGAAAGTTTTTCTTTGTTTTGCAGATCTGATCAGCCCAGTCACAAATTGGAGTAATCAGATATATTTAAAACAACTAAAAACAACAAAATATGTCTTACAGTACATTTAATATTAATGACTTTCGGTAAAGTAGATCATGTAATCCAGCTAGTTGCTTTTTTATTAAAGTCCCAGGACTTAGTCCCTTGGCTTAGCAAATAGGCTTACTAGAGAAGCAGTATTTCATTTTAGTTAAGAGTACAAAACAACATAGTTCAGATTCCAGTTTGTCCACTTTTACCTTAAGCATTCTGTAAGTCAGTCTCCTCACTTGTGAAATGGGGAATATATTCTCTACCTCAGAGAGTAAGGGCTTAGTTCAGTGCCTGGAAAATATCATTATAGCTATCATTACTATTGGTGACAATATTTGCTGAATTTATGTAACAAGGTAACAGAACTAAACAACTTTAAAGGGCATGGAAAGTCACATTGGTTGTTAGTTGCAACAAGCTTAGCCAATGAGGTTCTTGTCTTTGGTCTTTAGCCATTACACAGTGATTAAACCTCAGTTAATGTTTTAGTGCATCAACACTACTTGAAAACCCATTATGAACTGTGTGTGAGTGTAACTGAAAAGGTCACTCTGGGATCAATAGTACCTTCCAAACTAAGCACATGTAAAGTCTGTCCTCTGATTAGTGAGTGTGGCCACTATCCAAATTGCCTGCCGTCTAGACTCCCCACATGCCATGACATATTGTATACATGTAAGAAATTCCCAGGCTCACAGTACTTTAATGATTTTGAAGACACACTCACAGACTACAATTGCCCAGCAGAAAAGTTACATATAGCATCAGATGAATAGAACAAAATGGCAAAATGAGTGAAAGTCTATCTAGAGTTAGTCAGCAAAACACATTCTTTGTGGTCTCTTATTAAATGTCAAACGTATCAAAAATCAGTGTTTATTCCTCCTCAGCATTTTAATCTAAGAACATTGTATAAATTATTTGCCAATCTCTATCCCTTCAGAAATGTTTATTATTATATTACCTACAGACCAGACCCAGGTGCATATGAAAAATTAAAAGAATAGGATTAGTTCTTCCTCAGACTCTAGCCATACAAATTAAGAAGTAGAATTTGTCAGATAAAGAAAGAGTGGAAGTGGAAGCTTCACTGACAGGTGTGTATATATATGAGTTCTTAGACATGTTACAAATGATTTAATGAATATAAGAAAGTACTGATAGTTGAGTATAATTTAATTTTTTAAAAAATAGAATGAAATCAAAGTGATCCTTCTAATTATGTGACTTCCATTTACTTACATTCCATTAATGCTTTCTTGAGTGGCAGCTAAAGGGGCAAGATTACACAGAGAAAACAGGGTACTGCACATGACTCTAGGCATATTCAAAGGTAGGTAACTAGACATCAACATTCTATATCTTGTATGTTGCAACTGGGAAAAGAAAGGTGGTTAACCACTGGCTCAGAGTGCAGTTTAAGGCACCTGCTTCCATCAGGCTTTGTCTTGGTAAGGGCTCCTGATTTCCTTGTGTTTTCTCACCCTCCCTCCCATTGCCACCCCCAACTCCCTCAGGTCTAGATACCTGACATCTGGAAAAGTCCTTAGGGTTTGTTTATTACCAACCAGAGCATTAAAAAAATACAATCCTATTTTTATGCTTCTTCCCTGTGTAGAGCCATGTGTTTTTGGAGTGCTATAGATCCACAATGAGAAGTGTAGATAAATTCATATTTACCCAACAACTTATACATGTTGAGGTCAGGAAAGTTTTGGACAAAAAAATATAAAAGTTTATCTTAAGTAAATGGTGAAACCCAAGAACAGACATGTAGAATGATATTGCTTCCTATCCCCCAAAGTCGTATTATCACTGTGGAATAATGGGAATTCTACCTATAAGAGTCTAAGTTTCTCTACTTATGAGATGGGTTAGATAATAGTGACCTCCCTTTTTATTGATAGATTCTGAGAGCTATTAAATTGTGCTTTTTAAAGGGAGTTAAATAAATGCTAAGCAGTATTATAAACAAATTTCACTTAAAAATGAATAATGAAATCTGTGCTTCATTTATCATTTCTGGCAATGCAAATTTATTAGAGGAAGCAGGCATTTTTTCATCTTTCACAGCAAATTTGTAATTCAGAAATCATTCTTTGGGTTCTTCATGCCTCCTGCTCAATCTATCATTGACTGTTGAGACTGGTGCCTGATTGTTGGTTTTGTGTCTGTTTCCCATCAATCTGTTGGTAACTAAGGGTAAATAAAAGTGTACACTGATGAAGCAGTATGGACATGAGGTTGAGAAGGGAGGTTAGAGTGGAAGAGGTAAAGGAATGTATGCTGTGATTTCAGTCTGGAAATGCAATTAGTAGGCCTATTGTGGGAACTTCTAGTTCTAAATAAATGCCAATTTAATATTTGTTCCTTTGTTCATTTTTCAGAATATACACTTTAATCTTCCATCCATATATGCCTGTCTAAGGCTCTGGTACTCATGCACTAATCACAAACTTACCCGTCTGATTTTCACATTGGGTAGAACATCTAATCAAAGGGGATGCTGTATCCCTCATGCTTGAATGTTATGGCTGGATGGTAGCATAGCAGGATAAGAAAGCACTTTTAAATGAAGGAATAGATGACCATCACAAATTCCTTTTCAAAATGTTTTGATCCACACATTTTGAGTTGGATCTGCCCATATTATCATTGTCACTCCCACATCATAAAAACCATATACTCTTTAATACCCATCACCAGGCTAACCCGTCCCCCCAATGGAGCACTGGGTGTTATACGCAATGAATCATGGAACACTACATCAAAAACTAATGATGTAATGTATGGTGATTAACATAACATAATAAAAAAAAAAAGAACATCTTGCAAAAAAAAATATACTCAATATTGATGTATAAAATAATATTTATAAAATATTAATAAGTTATAAGGAATGGGGTATAATAGACTTGTGTTTCTACTACCCACTCAATTTAAAATATAAAATATTAACATCAATTTCAGTCTCCTGAATGTCGTTCTCTGATCCTATTTCCTTTCATCCCCCTCTGAGGTACATAATCACTACCCTAAATCATATGTTTATCAATCCATTGCATGTTTTCATAATTTTTTTCACATATATTTATATTTCTACATAATATATTGTTTAGTTTTGTGTGATTTTGAACTTAATCTTTTAATTGATTTTATTCTTTTTAATTCCAATAAAGTTAACACACAGTGTTATATTAGTTTCAGGTATAGAATATAATGATACAACAATTCCATACAATACCCGGTGCTCATCGCAAGTGCATTCCTTAACACTTATCACATATTTAACCCATCACCTCACCCACCTCCCCTCTGGTAACCATAAGTTTGTTCTCTATACTTAAAAGTCTGTTTTTTGGTTTGCCTCTCTCTCTCTTTTTTCCCTTTGCTCATTTGTTTTGTTTCTAAAACTTCACATATGAGTGAAATCATATGGTATTTGTCTTTCTCTGACTGGCTTATTTCTCTTACCATTATACTCTCTAGATCCATCCATGTTACTGCAAATGTTAAGATTTCATTCTTATTTATGGCTGAATGATATTCCATTGTGTGTGTGTGTGTGTGTGTGTGTGTGTGTAATGCTGCTATAAGCATAGGGTTGTAGGCATCCCTTTGAATTAGTGTTTTTGTATTTTGGGGGGTAAATACCCAGAAGTGCTATTAACAGATTATAGCATAGTCTATTTTTCATTTTTTGAGGAATATCCATACTGTTTTCCACAATAGCTGCACCAGTTTGCATTACCACCAAAGTGCTGAAGATTCCTTTTTCTCCACATACTCGCCAACACTTGTTTCTTTTGTTTTTGATTTTGCCATTCCAAAAAGGTGTGAAGTGATATTTCATTGTTGGTTTGATTTGCATTTCCCTGATGATGAGTGATGGTGAGCATCTTTTCATGTATCTGTTGGCCATCTGGATGTCTTCTTTGGAGAAAAGTCTGTTCATGTTTTCTGCCCATTTTTAATTGGATTATTTGTTTTTGGGGTGTGAGTGGTATGAGTTCTTTATATATTTTGGATACTAACCCTTTATTGGATATGTCAAATATCTTCTCCCATTCAGTAGATTGCCATTTAGTTTTATTGACCATTTCCTTCACTGTGCAGAAATTTTTAATTTGATGTAGTCCCAATAGTTTATTTTTGCTTTTGTTTCCCTTGTCTCAGGAGACTTATCTAGACAAATATTGCTATGGCCAGTGTCAGAGACATTACTGCCTGTGCCTAAGATTTTGTGGCTTCATGTCTCACATTTACGTCCTTAATACATTTTGAGGTTATTTTTGTGTATGGTGTGAGAAAGTGGTCAATTTTCATTTTTTGCATATAGCTGACCAGTTTTTCCAATACCATCTGTTGAAGAGACTCACTTTTTTCCATTGGATATTTCTTCCTGCTTTGTTGAGATTAACTGATCATACAGTTGTGGGCTTATTTCTGGATTTTATATGCTTTTCATTGACCAATATGTTTATTTTTGTGCCAATGCCATAGTGTTTTGATAACCACAGTTTTACATTAAAACTTGAAGTCTGTAATTGTGATGCCTCCAGCTTTCATTTTTTTTTCAAAATTGCTTTGGCTATTTGGGATCTTTGTGGTTCCATACAAATTTTAGGATTTTTCTAGCTCTGTGAAAAATGCTGTTGGTATTTTGATAGGGATTGCATTAAATATGTAGATTGCTTTGGTAGTATGAACATTTCAACAATATTGATTCTTCTAACCCAGGAGCATGGAATGTCTTTCCATTTCTTTGTGTTATCTTTCATTTCTTTCCTCAGTGTTTTATAGTTTTCAGAGTACAGATCTTTCACTTCTTTGCTTAGATTTATTCCCAGGTACCTCACTGGTTTTAGTGCAATTGTAAATGGGATTGATCTTTAATTTCTTCTTCTGCTGTTTCATTATTGGTATATAGAAATGCAAATGATTTCTGTACATTGATTTTATCTTCTGGGACTTTACTGAATTCGTGAATCAGTTTATTATTGCTTTTGTTTCCCTTGTCTCGGGAGACATATCTAGACAAATGTTGCTATGGCTAATGTCTTGATGGAATCTTTTGGGTTCTGTATATAGAGTATCATGTCATCTGCTAATAGGGAAATTTTGACTTCTTCCTTGCTGAATTGGATGCCTATTATTTCTTTTTGTTGTCTGATTTCTGTGGCTAGGACTTCCAGTACTATGTTAAATAACAGTGGTGAGAGTGGACATCCCTATCTTGTTCCTGACCGTAGTGAAAAAGCTTTCAGTTTTTCCCCATTAAGGATGATATTAGCTGTGAGTTTTTCATATATGGCCTTTATTATGTTGAGGTCTGTTCTCCCTCAACCTAGTTTGCTGAGGGTTTTTATCATGAATGGATACTGTATTTTGTCAAATGCTTTTTCTGCATCTATTGAAATGATAATATGGTTCTTTTCCTTTCTTTTATTAATGTGGTGCATCATGTTGATTGATTTCCGAATATTGAACCACCCTTGGAACCCAAGAATAAATCCCACTTAATCGTGGTGAATGATTCTTTTAGTGTATTGTTGGATTCGTTTTGCTAGTATTTTATTGAGAATTTTTGCATCTGTGTTCATCAGGGATATTGGACTACAGTTCTTATTTAGTGATGACTTTATCTGGTTTTGGTATCAGGGTAATGCGTGCCTCATAGAATGAATTTGGGAGTTTTCCTTCCTTTTCTATTTTTTGAAATGGTTTGAAAAGAATAGGTACTAACTCTTTTTTAAATGCCTGGTAGAATTCACTTATGAAGCCATCTGGTCCTAGACTTTTATGTGTTGGGGTTTTTTTTATTACTGATTCAATCTCCTTGGTGGTAATCAGTCTGTTAAAATATCCTATTTTTTCCTGTTTCACTTTTGGTAGGTTATATGTTTCTAGGAAATTATCCATTTCTTCTAGGTTGTCTAATTTGTTGGTATATATTTTTTTATAATATTCTCTTACAGTTGTTTGTATTTCTGTGATGTTGGTTGTTATTTCTCCTCTTTCATTTGTGATTTTGAGTTATTTCTCTAGGTTTTTTCTTTTTTTTTTTGATGAGTCTGGCTAAAGGTTTAACAATTTTGTTGATCTTTTCAAAGAACTAGCTTATGGTTTCATTGATCTGTTTAGTTTTTTTTTTTTTAGTTTCTATATCGTTTATTTCTGCTCTGATCTTTATTATTTCTTTCCATCTGCTGGTTTTGGCTTTGTTTGGTAGTCTTTTTCTAGCTCCTTTAGGTAGGTTAGGTTGCATATTTGGGGTTTTTCTTGTTTCTTGAGGGAGGCCTGTATTGCTATAAACTTCCCTCTTAGAATATCTTTTGCTGCATCTCAAAGGTTTTGGACAATTTTGTTTTCATTTTTGTTTGTACTTTTTCATTTCTTCTTTGATTTCCTGGTTGACCCATTCATTGTTTAGTAGCATGTTATTTAACCTCCATGTATTTCTGGTCTTTCCAGATTTTTTCTTGTAGTTGATTTCTAATTTCATACCTGTAGTCAGAAAAGATGCAGGGTATGACTTCAATTTTTTGAATTTGCAACTTGTTTTGTGGGCTAATATGTGACCTATTCTGGAGACTATTCTTTGTATACTTGAAAAGAATATGTATTCTGCTGTATTAGGATGGAATGTCCTGAATATATCTTTGAAATCCATCTGTTCCAGTGTGTCATTCAAGGCCATTGTTTCCTTGACTTTTTGTTTAGATGATCTGCCCACTGATGTAATTGGGATGTTAAAGTCCCCTGCTATTATTGTATTATTATCAATTAATTCCTTTATGTTCATTATTAAATGTTTAATGTATTCGGGTGTTTCCATGTTAAATGCATAAATATTTACAATTGTCATATCTTCCTGTTGGATCATCTCCTTTATTATTATACAGTGTCCTTCTTTGCCTCTTTTTATAAACTTTGTTTTAGAGTCTATTTTATCCTACATAAGTATTGCTATTCCAGCTTTCTTTTCACATCCATTTGCGTGATAAATGTTCCTCTCTGCCCTTGCTTCCAATCTGTAGGTACCTTTAGGTCTGAAATAAGTCTCTTGTAGGCAGCATATAGATGGGTCTTGGGTTTTTTTTATTTTATTTATTTATTTTTAGAGAGACAGAGAGAGCATGAGCAGGGGGAGGGGCAGAGGGAGAGAGAGAATCCCAAGCAGACTCAATGCTGAGCATGGATCCCAACACAGGGTTTGATCCCGTGACGCTGAGATCATGACCTGAACCAAAATCAAAAGTTAGATGCTTAATTGACTAAGCCACCCAGGCACCCCACGATGAGTCTTCTTTTTTTATTCACTGTGTTACCCTGTGTCTTTTTATTGGAGTATTTAGTCCTTTTACATTCAAAGTAATTATTGATTGACATATATTTATTGCCATTTTGTTACTTGGTTTGTAGTTGTTTTTGTAGTTTTTCTCTGATCTTTCTCTTGCTCTCTTTCATGGTTTGTTATTTTTCTTTAATGATATTCTTGGATTCCTTTCTTTTTATTCTTTTCATATCTATTACTGGTTTTTGATTCGTGGTTACCATTAGGTTTGTATATAACATCTTCTGCCAATAGCAGTCTATATTAAGTTGATGTTCATTTACGTTCCAACCTATTCTTTACTCCTCTCTCTCCACCCCGAAATTTTAGGTGCATGTTGTCATATTTTACATCCTTTTATTTTGTGAATCCCTTGACTGATTTTTTTACATAAATACTTATTTGTACTGTTTTTGTGTTTCCTTCTTTTCATACTCTTACTTATGGTTTTTCCTTTCTATACAAAGAGTCTCCTTTAATATATCTTGTAGGGCTGGATTGGTGGTCATGAACTTCTTTCGTTTTTGTCTGAGAAACTCTTTATCTCTCCTTATATTCTGAATGACAGCCTTGATGAATATAGTATTCTTGGCTGTAGATTTTTCCCCTTGAGCACTTTGAATATATCATGCCACTTCTTTCCTTCCTTTTCATTTTTCTGATGAAAAATCCACAGATAGTCTTATGGAGTTTACTTTGTATATAATTGTCTTCTTTTCTATTGATGTTTTTTTTTTCTTTTTTACTAATTTTTTGCCATTTTGATTACTGTGTGTCTTGGTGTGGACCTCCTTTGGTTGATTTTGTTGGGGGATCTCTGTGCCTTCTGTATTTGGATATCTGTTTCTTTCTGTGTTAAGGGTCTTACTAATGTCCTTCACTCTTTTCTCAATTCCATTGAATATCTTTATGATCATTATTTAAAATTATCTATCAGGCATATTACTTATATCTGTTTTGCTTAGGTCTCTTGCTGTGGTTTTGTCCTGTTCTTTCATTTGTGACATATTCTTCCATCTCCTCATTTTATCTACCTCTCTGTGTCTGTTTCTGTGTTAGGAAAGTCAGCTGTGTCTCTTGCCCTTGAAAGTAGTGGATAGGATGTGCACTTTTAACTAGGTTGTGCTAGACTTCCACAGGGAATGTGCAGCTGCCATGGAGACCAGGGCCAGCCAGGGCACTCTAGAAAGAGCTCACAGGTGGGGGCACAGTGCCACAAGCTGTGGGCACCAGTATTCCTTCACCAGGGATGCACAGCTGTTGTGTAGACAGGATGGCCAGGGCTGCTCTACATGGAGGGCATGGGCTGGAGGTGCAGTTTTAACAAAGTATGAGCATCCTCCACAGGAGGTCAGAAGATGCAGTTTTGGCAAAGTTTGCATGGGTCTTCTAGGAAAGGGGATCAAAAGAACTGGGACTGAGGCAGGTCTGGCTGGCAGAGCAGGGGGTGCAATGTAAGCAAGTTAGGTGTGAGTGCAGTGTTCTGCTGGTTCCCACAGGTGGCTGTGTGTTTATATTAAGAGGCAGGGTAGAGGAATGGTGCTGGAAGCTCCTTTGTTCCTGGAGAAGTCCCTCAGTGAACTCTGAGCTTAGTAACTAATGTTCCCTTTCATAAGCTCCAGGTACTTTTCATACTGCTGCTTCCAAGTTGTCTCTCTGCAGGCTGTTTGATGTGCTGTCTCTTTAAGACAGTAGCTTAGCTTCTTATTGCCCACCCACCTCCCCTTAGAGCTAAATTAGCTGATTTTTAAAGTTCTAGGCTTTAAGCTGGTTGTAAGCACTCAGGAAATTGAGCTCCTCTGATTTTCAAAGCCAAATGCTATATGGATTTCTCTTCCCTTTGTAGGGCCCCCCAGGGTGCTAGTCTGTTTCTCACCCCTCTCTGCACCTGTGGCTCACTCCCTCTGGGGGTCAGATCCATGGGGCTTTTTGGCTAGCCTTTGGGTGTTTTTCTGGGCTGTCTTCTCTGGGGCAGGTGTTATCTAGTTGTATTCATGGGAAGAAGTGAGTTTAAAGTCCTCCTACTCCACCATCTTCCTGAGAAGCTCCCTTAAGCTTAATTTTTTAAATTTATTTTTTTTCACAATTTGCTTTATTCATGCAGTATTCTGAAAATCATTTGTGTGGTGATTTGAAGCTATGCTTCACTGATTTTCAAATATATAGCACAACTTCATGATTTATTTTACCATTGATGGGTTTTTGGTTTCTTCCAATTTGGGGCTATTAGGGACAACAATACTATCAACATTACTGTTCATGTCTCCAGATTTTACCCCCTTCATTAAAATGTCACTTCTGTTTGTCTTATTGATTCATAGGATCCATACACGTGTGTGTGTGTGTGTGTGTGTGTGTGTGTGTGTAATCTAGATACTAATCCTCTGTTCCTCATATGGTTTTTTTTTTTTTTAAGATTTTATTTACTTATTTGACAGAGAGAGACACAGCGAGAGAGGGAACACAAGCAGGGGGAGTGGGAGAGGGAGAAGCAGGCTTCCCACCAAGCAGGGAGCCTGATGTGGGGCTCGATCCCAAGACCCTGGGACCATGACCTGAGCCAAAGGCAGATGCTTAATGACTGAGCCAGCCAGGTGCCCCTGTTCTTCATATGTTTTGCAAATACCTTCTCCCATATTATAGTTTGTCATTTTACTTTCTTTAGGATGACATTTGAAGATGGAGGTCCTTATTTGGTTTTAATAGAGTTGAATTTCAACAATCTCTTTCTCTATGGCCTATACTTTCTATATCTTCTTTAAGCATTCCTTTCCTACATTGGAAGAATAAAAATATTCTCTTATAAGTGCCTTTGAAAATAGTGGGGGATTTTTGCCATTTACATTTAAGTCTTTAGTCCTCCTGAAAAGGATTTTGTGTGTACAGTGTAAGAAAGGAATCTATTTTTGTTATCTATTGCTATGTAACAAGCCATCCTAAAACTTAATAAATTAGAACAACTTATTATTATCTTCCATTCCTCTGGGGGATCAACAGGTTCATCTGGGTTGTTCTCACTTAAGATCCCTCATACAGTTACTGTCAGATGGCAGTTGAGTCTGGAGTCAACTGAAGTCTTCTTCACTCATATCTGAAGCCTAGACTGGTCTCACATCCTTTCTCTACAGGACCTCTTCAGGTGGTTGGCTTTGGCTTCTTCACAGAATGACAATCTCAGGGTAGTCAAACTTCTTACATGTTGACTAGCTTCCCCCATGACAAGTGTTCCAAGAGACAGGAAGTGGAGACTGTCAGTTTTTAAAGCCCAGGAACTGGCACATATTTTATTGTCTTGGCATATTCTAGTGTTCAGTAAAGCAACACAGTCCACCCAATTTCAATGGAAGGAGAAATAGATGCCACCTCTCCATGAGGGGAGTTCTAAAGTATTTAAGACCATTTTTAATTGGCCATAGGATCCAAATGTATTTTTTTTTTTACAGTAATCGATTCATCCACTAAAACCTGCTTGAGGTGACTACTAACAAAAGACCATTTTAAAGTTAATTTTCGGGGGAGGTATTTATTCCACCATCCAACACCAAGTTTAGAGATAGGCAATTTTCATTAAGAATTCCTTAGTGTATGATGAGTACCTTTATTTCCAGTCTACCTTTGTACTAGGGACATAGCTTTTTGAAATCCTAGTTTTATACAGGAATAAGAGCATTACAGTAGATTTCCCATCTGGTCAGCCCTTGTCTTTCTCTGGTCCCTTACACCCATAATGTCATAAAAAACTGAAAGCTCAAGTTCAATCTTTTGTTAAAGCACTCCAGGCATAAGTGAGCTTATTTCTCTGAGTTCTTGTTTTTGTTTTTTACTTCTTCTGCATATTCCTTACTTTTTCAACAACTCACATATGCATTAAACACACACACACACACACACAAACACACACAGCATGGTTAAGCAAAATCAGAAATTAATTAGTGTTATGGAAATCAAAAGGGGTGGAGGAAATGAGAGAATAACTGTGGAAACTCTGCTCCAGGAATGTAGAATTCAGTGGCAGTTGTCATTGCTTCTTTAATTGCTGCAATATGCCAATTTGTTTTGTTTTGTGTTTGCATTGTTATTGTTAAAGAAAGTGAGATTTCTATAGCTCACCCCAGGGAGACAAGAGATAGAACGCATTCACCTCATCTACATAGATAGTGAACCATAAGTGGATCCCTACTATCTTGTTGAATTTACAGATAGTATTCTCCCAACAATGTAATACTTTAAATGAGTAGCATTTCTTAAGTTGCATTTGTTTTCCAATCATCATTACCAGGTAGATGTGGAGATTTGAACCTTGAAAAAGATGTGGACATTTGAACCTTGAGAAATAGATGAATAGATGAGAATCTATGAAAATTTGAAATGGTGGTGTTTTGTATTATATTTTGTTGTTGTTGTTTTTCTGTTTGTTTTACTTGGGAACATTTTCATGTGTCCTAAAAAGAAAACCATTAAATTGTATGCTTCAAAGACAGTTTTGTTAGCAAGTAACTCTGGGTCTTCTCACCTGCCCGAATCTAGGATAAGATAATAAAGTATAGCATTTGCTATGGTCTGAATGTTTGTGTCCTTCAAAATTCATAACTCCCAAGTTGGTGATATGAAAGGTGGGGCCTTTAGAAGGTGATCAATGCCATTATGAAAGAGGCCCCAGAGAACTCCTTTTCCCCTTCCACTGTGTGAGTGCACAATGAGAAGCCACAATCTATTAACCAGAAATCAGGCCTTCACTAGGAACTAAATCTGCCAGTGCCTTGATCTTGTACTTCCCAGCTTTTAGATCTATGAGAAAAAAATTCCTGATGTTTATAAACTACCCAGGCTCTGATGTTTTGTTATAGAAGGCCAAACTGACTAAGGAAGTAGCCAAGAACAAACTTTCTGATTTTATTTTCCAGCTCTGCCATTTCCTAGATAGATAATTTTTTGCCAAGTCACTTAATCCCTCAACATGAGCTACCTCATCTGTAAATGTAGATAAATGAATGTCAAGTATAAGCTTAGTCTTGACACTTATTTGCCTGGCACTTAAACACATAAATCTTAGTTATAGGTGTTGCTCCTATAATAATTATTAATATGAAATGAGCCCCAGTATTAAATCAGAGGCATTTGTTATATGTACTACTTGATAGTAGGAAGAAAATCAATAGTTGTTACATAGGAAGGTGACTATTTGACCTAAGTTAGTTTAAGACAATTGCACCAAAATAGCTATGGCAAATTTCCTATATCTTTCAATAAGGATCCTAATAAGTCTTTCACCTCACAAAAGGAAATAATCTAGTCTTTTATGAATATTTGTGAACAGAAAAACTTTCAATTAAACTAGACTTTATTTCAACCATTACTGTATTTCAGCTAAGATTGAAAAACAATGTCCATCACATCAGGGCAAGGCAATAGGAATTAAGAAGAGTCTGATACGTTTAAGATTGTTTGATATATTTTTTACATGATCAGGAAAGTGTTGACTAGGCTGGCTTCTTTAGTGTGTAATTGCACTTAACCATTTTATTTATTAATGATCACGAATGACCTCTATAATTTAGATGTAATGGTTAAACAATCACCCCTTGCATTTGAACTGGAAAAGAGAAGAAAGATAGCCATTTAATTGCCAGTAATTTTCCTCATTATATAAAAGCCCTTCTTTACTACTGGGTAACATAATAATAATGGTTAGGTAAAACAGTGATTTTTGTTCACTCAAATTCAGCACCTTGTAACTCATTTTGTTCCTTAAAAGCCAAACTACAAATCCCAAATGGCCTCATATGGCATATAAGCCATAGGGTTGAACAGAGTGTATTTTCAATATTTGTTTAAGAACAAATAAAATGGACCTTGGTACAAGTTGAAGATAAGGGAGCTCTTTCACTTTCTCCTGTCCCATTTTATCTTTGTAATAATGTGGTCAACCAGAGCAACACAAATCTGTACAACAATTTAGTCCTCTTCCTTTTGTCTTCTTCCCACTTTCCAGACTTGGATCACCTCCATACATGATCTCCTTATTGTATTCTTGGAAGTCACTTGTAATGATAGATCAGGATGAATAATTTTGCTTTTCTGGATGAAAGAGAAAGAAAAACATAAAATATGCATTGGTCTTGTTCTGTGGTTTGACTCCCAGCTGCTCCTAAGCAGTTCATAGGGGACTAACATGGGTTTGATTAGAGAAATCTAGGGTATGGAGAAGGTCACACAGTTTCTGGCAATTTCCTTGTGAACTAAACCCAAGTACTTTATTCATGATTGTATCTATTCAAATTCTGGAGCAAGAGAATGAAAAAAAACATAGTCTTAAGAGCTATTTGAAAAACAAATTCTTGGGCTTTGCTCCCAGCCTTATGTCAACTACCTCTATAGACTGGGTGCATGTTAATTAACTTCTTTAAATGTGAAAATGTGCTAAATAAACATATGACAGATTAGACTCACCAGGGGAAAATAGAGACCTGATTTGGGGTGGGGGACTTTGGGACAATAAAAAGAAAATGTCCTTAAGGGGTATATTCCCTTATACACACTGAAAGAGGGGGAGAAGAAGGTTAAAAACATCATAAGAAGGTAATAGAATACTGTGATCCATAACCAGTGACTAGAGGTGGGAGGCTGAGTGAGACCAAGGGTGAACCATATAATAATGTAGAGCAAGGCCCTGTGGTTAGAAAAAAAAGAAAGCTAATCTTTCAAGAAAGGAAATAAGATACTGATCTTAGGAGGCAGAGAACACTGTGGTATAGAAAGCAAGAGACGAGACTGAATAATGAGGTGGACTTATCCCAGAGGAAATAAGTCAGGAGGAAGAGAAGGTGGGTAGTATTAATGTTGCAGATAAATAGACTTTATAATACCAAGCCAAGATTGCTGATCCATACGTAGGAGCAGAGACATGATGTAGTCAAAACTTCAGGAATGATTGAAAATGGGATAGAAAATTTACAGCTGTAAGATAATAAGCAAGTCATAAAGTGCTGTTTATCAAGTTGAAAAATAAAACAGTAAAATGTTGAGGAGGTAGATGACAAGACAACATAATATCCACATGCAGTTTCAGTCAGGTATTGGAATATGAAAGAAGAGATAAGCAGAACCGTAACAGAAAGCAAGAGGCACTGAAAATTAAATAATACTCAGGGTGAATGGCAGGACATTACAGGAAGAAATCTGTAGTATAGTAAAAGTGAGTGGTTCTTAAACATGCATGCTATCTAGGATTTCAATTAAAAAAAGACTTCAGAAGCAAGAATAGAACTATTCGTATATATGGTTGGTTTATTGAACCTAATAACTCTTTCCCATAATTACCTTAGATGTCCAGTTTACATTAGCTCTTGCAGAATGAATGTATACTCCTGCTCAGATCACTCTGCTATCATATTAGCCTCTCCTTCAAGAAAATAATGATAATAGTTTGCATTCCCAATTAAGAGGTTTGAATGCCATCATTCCCCATTATTTCCTTTCAAAGCAGTAATTCCATCCAGCAAGTTTGCTAGTACTGTCACTAGTCCAGACACTTGGGAAACTCACTTTGTTGATATCAATCACTTAATTCAAGGATTAAACTTTTTACCAGAATTTTATTTTTTAAGGATTATTTATTTATTTATTTGAAAGAGAGAGTGCATGAGAGAGAGCATGAGTGGGGGTTGGGGGGCAGAGGGTGAAGGAGAAGCAGACTCCCCATTAAGCATGGAGCCCAATGAAGGGATCAATCCCAAGACCCTGGGATCATGACCTGGGTCAAAGGCAGATGCTTAACTGACTGAGCCACCCAGGCACCCTTTTTTACTGGAATTTTAAAGTCATGTTATGAGCTTTTCCTTGTTTTTCTTTATTTTACATAAACTTGGACCCTAAATGCTTACAGAGCATTTCTTGAAACACAGATTACAAAATTTTTAGTGATTTACCTAGTTACCTCTTCTGAATTGGCTAGATAAAAGCCATAAACCTTACATAATAAAGTTTTCTTCTAAATATCAAAATCCCTGCGAGAACAATAATTTGTAGCATCCAGACCAAGATTTCATGTGCAAGATTGCCAAGTCTCCCACATGGATTTTGTTATTGCTTCATGGCTGCATTGCCAGCTCAGCTTCACTTACTTAATCCTCTGCCTGCCCTGCTTTATGTCACCCAAGCTACCTCATCCACAAAAGAGAGGGGCCTTGGTTTGGAATAAAATTTTCACTTTAAGTGTTTAATCCTAAGTAAAATCAGTAGCCTTACCCACAAGCTACCCCAATCAGCCACTCAAGATTGGCCCATCTACTTATTGCAACAACTTGCTTGATATGTTGTTTATTATTATTATTCACAATAATTTTTTCAATATAAAAGTTAATAAGCATTCTTTGCAGAAAAATAAACAGAAAACCACAAAAAGAAAAATGAAGGTGAAGGACTAAAATGGACGTTTATCCAAAGGAGATATACAAATGGCCAACAAGTATATGACCAGATGCTCAACATCATTGAACAGGGAGATGAAAATCAAAACTATGATGAGAGGGAGAGAAGATGGTGGCAGAGTAGGAGGACCCTAGGCTCAGCCCATCCCATGAACACAACTAGATAACTATCAAATCATTCTAAATACCCCAGAAATCAACATGAAGACTAAAAGAAAAAATTCCACAACCAAAAGGAGAGAAGAAGCCATATCAAAAAAGGTAGCAAGTGTGGAGACATGGTTAGGGGAGAAATAGATTGCAGGTGCTGTGAAGGGGAGGGAGCCATGGATGCAGAGAGGGGAGAGAAGGGGGAGATCACACAGAGGAAGGCAAAATGAGAACATTTCCCCAAAGTCATTGTCTGGGAAAGGAAGGTGGCTGATTTTCATGAGTTCTTGCAACCACCAGGGATTATATATTGGCGTTTTAAAAGTCAGCAAGTTTGTCTGGGATAGAGCCCTGAGAGCACTGCCCTACTCCTGGAGAGAAAGCAGGCAAACAACCCAGGGGCAAATGGAATGGAAATAGCAATCTGAAGAACACCTGGGCCACACAGTGGGGAGAATATTCACTCTTCTTGGAGCACATCCCTGAGATTCAGAATTACAGACACCTCTCCAAGGACAAAGGAGCTGTCTGGCACCATTTCGCTCCCCCACACCTCAACATAAACAAAGAGCAACCTGCAGGAAGCAACGCAGTGCCAGCACTGGCTGCCTAACCTGCTTACATCAAGTCCCACAATCCTGTGCTCTGACGAGACTACACTTCTCAGTCAAGCTTACCTCAATCCCAGTGTGGTGGACATCTTCTCCAGAAGACCAGGAGAAACCCTCACCTACAAACATGTCTCCTGATCAGAGAGTTTCACAGGGCTTCGGTTCTAGTGGAATTAGTATCAGGTCTCATTTAACAAGCAGACCAGAGCACAACTAGTTAAAACTCACCACATTCTGGTCAAGGACCAAAAATTGTCCACTGTAGGCAAGAAGAACCTCTGCAGATGACTGGCCTGAAGGATGGAGCAACCAAAACACAACAGCAAAGCACACCCAACACACACCAGAGACACTCCTTAAAGTGCCAGGTCCTGGACACTATATGACTTCTTCTTCATAAAGCCATTACTCTCAGGAGCAAGAAATATAATGGGTTTTTCTAACATAAAGAAGGCAGAGACTTAGACAAAAGGCCAAGACAGAGGAATTCATCTTAAATGAAACAACAAGATAAGGTCATGACCCTCTGTGAAACAGATATAAGTAACATGGCTGATGGAGAATTTAAAGCAATAATCATAAGGATACTAGCTGGGCTTGAGAAAAGAATGGAAGACTTCAGGGAGACCTTTACCAGAGAGATAAAAGAGTTAAAAAAGAATGTCATTAAAGAAAAATGCAACAACTGAGATTGGAAACAGGCTTCATGCAATGAACACAAAGATGGAAGAAGCAGAGGAATGACTAAGTGATAGAGAAGACAAAAAAATGGAATATAACGAAGCTGAACAAAAGAGAGAAAGAAGAATTATGCAACACAAGAATAGACTTGGGGAACTCAGTGACTCCAACAAATGTAGTAACATTCATAGTAGAGGAGTCCCAGAAGGAGAAATAGAAAAGGGGGACAGAAAATTTATTTGAGGAAATAATAGCTGAAATCTTCCCTAATCTGGGGAAGGAAACAGACATCCAAACCCAAGAGGCATAGAGAACTTCCATCAAAATCAACAAAAGCAAGCCAACACCAAGACATATTGTAAGTAAATTTGCAAAATATAGTTATAAAGAAAAATAATCTTAAAAGCAGCAAGATAAAAGAAGTCTCTAACTTACAAGGGAAAAGCCAAAAGGCTAGCTGCAGATCTCTCAACAGAACCTTGGCAAGCCAGAAGAGAGTGCCGAATGGGAAAAATATGCAGCCAGTAATACTCTGTCCAGCAAGGCTGTCATTCAGAATAGGAGAAATAGAGTTTCTCAGACAAACAAAAACTTAAGGAATCCATGACAACTAAACCAGCCCTGCAAGAAATATTAAGGGGGACTCTGAGTGGGAAGGAAAGACCAAAAGTGACAAAGACAAGAAAAGAACAAAGAAAATCTCCAGACACAATGACAAAGCAAGTAAAAAATGGCACTAAATGTATATCTATCAATAATTACTCTGGATGTAAATGGACTAAATGCTCCAGAGGGTGTCAGAATGGATGAAAAAATAAGACCCATCTTTATGGGTCTACAAGAGACTCATTTTAAACCTAAGACACCTGCAGATTGAAAATAAGGGGATGGTGAAACATTTATCACACAAATGGATGTCAAAAGAAAGGCAAAGTGCAATACTTTTATCAGACAAACTAGACTTTAAACCAAAGAGTGCAACAAGAGATGAAGAAGGGCACTATATCATAATAAAGGGGACAATCCAACAAGAAGTTCTAACAATTGTAAATATTTATGCCTCCAACTTGGGAGTACCTAAATATATAAAACAATTAATAACAACATAAAGGAACTCCTTGATAATAATATAATAGTAGGGGACTTTAACACCCCATTTACATCAATGGACAGATCATCTAAGCAGAAAATCAACAAGGAAACAATGGCTTTGAATGACACACTGGACCAGATAGACTTAACAGATATATTCAGAAGATTCCATCCTAAATCAGCAGAATACACATGCTTTTTTAAGTGCACATAGGACATTCTCCAGAAGGTATCATATATTAGGTCATGAAATAGGCATCAACAAATACAAAAAGATTGCAATCATACCATGCACGTTTTCTGAGCACAATGGTATGAAACTAGAAGTCAACCACAAGAAGATATCAACCATAAGAAGACCACAAATAGATGGAAGTTAAACAACATGCTACTAAAAATGAAGGGGTCAACAGGAAATCAAAGAAGAAATTAAAAAGTACATTGAAAGAAATGAAAATGAAAATAGAACAGTCCAAAACCTTTGAGATGCAGCAAAAGTGGTCCTAAAAGGGGAGTATCTAGCAACATAGGCCTACCTTAAGAAGCAAGAAAAATCTCAAATAAACAACCTAACCTTATACCTAAAGGTCCTACAAAAAGAACAACAAACAAAACCTACAGCCAGCAGAAAGAAGGAAATAATAACTATTAGAGCAGAAATGAATGATATAGATACTGAAAAAAAAAAAACACAAGATCGGAGACAATGGGAGGTAGTTCTTTGAAAAAGTTAATAAGGGGCACCTGGATGGCTCAGTTGGTTAAGTGTCTGCCTTCAGCTCAGGTTGTAATCTTGGGGTCCTGGGATCCAGCCCCGCATCAGGCTCCCTGCTCAGTGGGGAGTCTGCTTCTCTTTCTCCCTCTGCCCTTCCCCCTTGCTCATGCTCTCTCTCTCAAATAAATAAATAAAATTGTTTAAAAAAAAGTTAATAAAACTGATCCTCTAGACAGACTTATCACAAAGAAAAAAGAAAGGACCCAAATAAATAAAATAACAAAAGAGGGAGGAGAAATAACGACCAAAAGCGCAGAAATATAAAGAAGTATATGAGAATATGATGAAAAAGTATATGCTAAAAAATTGGACAACCTAGAAGAAATGGATAATTTCCTAGAAACATATAAAGTACCAAAACTGAAACAGGAAGAAATAGAAAACTCGAACAGACCATTAACCTGTAAAGAAATTGAATCAGTAGTCAAAAAACACCATTTATTGAAGAGACTGTCTTTTTTCCATTGCATATTTTTTCCTGCTTTGTCGAAGACTATTTGACCATAGAGTTGAGGGTCCATATCTGGGCTCTCTATTCTGTTCCATTGGTCTATATGTCTGTTTTTGTGCCAGTACCAGGCTGTCTTGGTGATCACTGCTTTGTAATATAGCTTGAAATCGGGCAACATGATGCCCCCAACGTTGTTTTTCTTTTTCAACATTTCCTTGGTGATTTGGGGTCTTTTCTGATTCCATAAAAATTTTAGGATTGATTGTTCCAGCACTTTGAAAAATGTCATTGGAATTTTGATTGGGATGACATTGAAGGTATAGATTGCTCTGGGTAGCATAAACGTAAGTTTTAATAATGTTTATTCTTCTGATCCAAGAGCATGGAATGTTTTTCCAACTTTTTGTGTCTTCTTCAATTTCTTTCATGAGTGTTCTGTGGTTCCTAGAGTATAGATATTGTACCTCTTTGCTTAGGTTTTTTCCGAGGTAGCTTGTGGTTTTTGGTGCTACTGTAAATGGAATCGTTTCTCTAATTTCTCTTTCTACAGTTGCACTGTTAGTGTATAAGAAAGCAACTGATTTCTGTGCACTGATTTTGTATCCTGCCACATTACTGAACTGCTTTATGAGTTCCAGTAATTTGGGGGTGGAGTCTTTTGGGTTTTCCACATAAAGTATCATGTCATCTGTGAAAAGAGAGAGTTTGATTTCTCCTTTGTCAATTTGAATACCTTTTATTTCTTTTTGTTGTCTGATTGCTGTTGCTAGGACTTCTAGTACTATGTTGAACAATAGTGGCGAGAGTGGGCATCCTTGATGTGTTCCTGATCTTAAGGGAAGGTTCTCAGCTTTTCCCCATTAAGGATGATATTCCCTGTGGGTTTTTGATAGATGGATTTTATGAAATTGAGGAATAGTCCCTCTATCCCTATACTCTGAAGAGTTTTAACCAGGAAAGGATGCTGTATTTTGTCAAATGCTTTTTCTGCATCAACTGAGAGGACCATATGGTTCTCTCTCCTCTCATTAATGTGTTCTATCACATTGATTGATTTGTGAATGTTGAACCACGCTTGTATCCTGGAAATAAATCCTACTTTGTCATGGTGGATAATCCTTTTAATGTACTGTTGGATCCTATTAGCTGGGATCTTGCTAAGAATTTTGGCATCCATATTCATCAGGGATATCGGTCTGAAATTCTCCTTTTTGATGGGGTCTTTGCCTGGTTTGGGGATCAAGTTAATGCTGGCCTCTTAGAATGAGTCTGGAAGCTTTCCTACTGTTTCTATTTTTTGAAATAGCTTCAGGAAACTAGGTATTATTTCTTCTTTGAATGTTTGGTAGAATTCCCCTGGGAATCCATCAGGCCCTGGACTCTTGTTTTTTGGGAGGTTTTGATCACTACTTCAATCTTGTTACTGATTATCGGCCTATTCAGGTTGTCAATTTCTTCCTGTTTCAGTCTTGGCAGTTTTTAGGTTTCCAGGAAGGCATCCATTTCTTCCAGGTTCCTTAATTTATTGGCATATAGTTGTTGATAATAATTTCTAATAATTCTTTCTATTTCCTTGGTTTTAGTCATGCTCTCTCCCCTTTCATTCATAATTTTATTAATTTGGGTCTTCTCTTTTCTTTTGGGTAAGTCTGGCCAGTGGTTTATCGATCTTATGAATTCCTTCAAAGAACCAGTTTCTAGTTTCGTTGATCTGATCTACTGTGTTTCTGGTTTCTAATTCATTGATCTCTGCTTTAATCTTAATTATTTCTCTTCTAATGCATGGCTTAGGCATCGTTTGTTGCTTTTTCTCTAGTTCTTTAAGGTGTAAAGTTAGTTGGTGAATTCGGGATTTTTCTATTTTTTTGAGTGAGGCTTGGATGGCTATGTATTTCCCCCTTAGGACTGCCTTTGCAGTATCCCATAGGTTTTGGACTGATGTGTTTTCATCCTCATTGGTTTCCATGAATTGTTTAAGTTCTTTGATTTCCTGGATGACCCAAACATTCTTGAGCAGAGTGGTCTGTAGCTTCCAAGTGTTTGAATTTCTGCCAAATTTTTTCTTGTGATTTACTTCCAGTTTTAAAGCATTATGTTCTGAGAATATGGAGGGAATAATCTCAATCTTTTGGTATTGGTTGAGACCTGATTTGTGACCCAGTATGTGGTCTATTCTGGAGAAAGTTCCATGTGCGCTCAAGAAGAATGAGTATTCTGTTGTTTTAGGGTGGAATGTTCTGTATATATCTATGAGGTCCATGTGGTCCAGTGTGTCATTCAAAGCTCTTGTTTCTTTGTTGATTTTCTGCTTAGATGATCTGTCCATTGCTGAGAATGGAGTATTTAGGTCTCCTACAATTAACGTATTGTTATCAATATGACTCTTTATTTTGGTTAACAGTTGGCTTATGGAGATGGCTGCTCCCATGTTGGGGGCGTAGATATTTACAATTGTTAGATCTTCTTGTTGGATAGACCCTTTAAGAATGATATAGTGTCCTTCTGTGTCTCTAACTACAGACTTTAGTTTAAAATGTAATTTGTCTGATATAAGAATTCCTACCCCAGCTTTCTTTTGAGGTCCGTTGGCATGGAAGATGGATCTCCATCCCTTCACTTTCAGTCTGGATGTATCTTTAGGTTCAAAATGAGTCTCTTGTAGATAACATATCGATGGGTCCTGTCTTTTTATCCAATCTGCAACCCTTGCCGTTTTATAGGAGCATTTAGGCCATTCACGTTGAGAGTGATTATTGAAAGATATGAATTTATTATCATCATGTTGTCTGTAAAGACCTTGTTTTTATAGATTGTCCCTGTAAATGTCTGTTGTAGATCACTCTTGGGGTCTTTCTCCTTTTATAGAACCCCCCTTAATATTTCTTGCAGGGCCGGTTTAGTGGTCACATATTCTTTCAGTTTCTGCCAGTCTTGGAAGCTCTGCATCTCTCCATCCATTCTAAATGAAAGCCTTGCCAGATAACGTATTCTTGGCTGCATGTTCTTCTCATTTAGTATCCTGAATATGTCTTGCCAGTCCTTTCTGGCTTGCCAGGTCTCTGTGGATAAGTCTGATGTTATTCTGATGTTCCTCCCTCTGTATGTAAGGAATCTCTTCCCCTTAACTGCCCTTAAGATGGTTTCCTTGTTTCTAAGATTTGCGAGTTTTACTATTACATGCCAGGGCATTGGTCTATTCTCCTTGATCTTGGGAGGGGTCCTCTCTGCTTCTAGGACATGAATGTTTGTTTCATTCCCCAGATTAGGGAAGTTCTCAGCTATGATTTGCTCAAATATATCTTCTAGTCCTCTCTCTCTCTCTACCCCCTCAGGGATCCCAATAATTCTGACATTGGAACGTTTCATGGCGTCACTTCTTTCTCTAATTCTATTTTCATGGATTTTAAGCTGTTTCTCCCAGGCCTCCTCTTTCTCCTTCTTTTCTATCAATTTGTCTTCTAGATCACTAATTCATTCTTCTGCTTCGTTTACCCTAGCTGTTAGATCTAGATTAGATTGGATCTCATTGATAGCATTTTTATGTTCTGTCAATTCAGCTTTCATTTCTGCCCTTAGAGACACTATGTTGCCATTAATCGATTTCTCCATTCTAGCTATCATCTTCACAATTGCTACCTTGAATTCCATCTCAGACATCTTGGTTATATCTGTATCAATTTGTAAATCTGTGGCATAAGTCACAGTCTCTGAGTTTTTCCTATTTGGGGGGGTTCTTCCTCCTAGTCATTCTGTTGAGGGAATGTACAGAGTTCAAATTATTGACCAGAACCCAAGCAAGATGCACCTGTTTTATAGGGACCTTAGGGTTGTTGGCCTTTTGTTCTCCCAGCCTGTCTTCTGGGGGAATGGCCTGCCACGCCATTACTCAGGCAACCCTGTTTGGGCAGAGTTGCTCTGCCCCTTGTCGGGGGGGAATGGGCTCAGTGAAAACCAGTTTTTTGTGGCTTTTGTTCTCTGGCAGCTTTCCCCGGTGGCTTTCCATGTCTCTCCTGAGCATCAGAGCAGAAGAGACTGTTTCCAACCTTCTGTCTCAGAACAGAGAGATCACAGTCTGTTCTTCAGGGAGCTCTCCAGGCCACACTATCTCCATTTCTGTTCGTGCTGCTAAAAACGGTAGCATCCTGGGTTGTGCGCCTCTTGGCAGCACTCCCAGTCCTCACCTCTAGGTTGGGGCATGTCTCTTCCCTTTGTGCTTTTAAAACCACCAGCTGCCCCCAGTTCACATGGGTGGCCCCGCCTCTCCAAGTTTCAGTCCAGGGATCTGCCCTAAAGTCCTTTCCCCACCGCTACCGGTCTGCTAGTCTGTGCCCCGTCCCCAGTGTGGGAGGCTTTTGCGCACTGGCAGTGCAGGATCCCAAAGGTTCCCTCTCCCTTCCTTTTATCTTCTGATATCTGCCTGCAGAATTATGGCTCCCCGCTTCATACCTTGAAACCAACTGCCTGCGATATTCTGTTTGTAGAAATCCAGATATATCTTCTTACATCTCAGGCTGATTTCATGGGTGTTCAGAATGGTCTGGTAGATATCCAGCTCAATTCAGGGGACCAGTTGGAATAGGGTCACCTACTCCTCCACCATTTTTTCCTCACCCTAGCAATGAAATTGTATCTGTAATAAAAAAGCTCCCAATAAACAAAAGTCTAGGACCAGGTGACTTCAGAAGTGAATTCTACCAAACATTTAAAGAAGAGTTGATACTTATTCTTCTCAAACTATTCCAAAAAATAGAAGGAAAACCCAAATTCAATCTATGAAACCAGCATTACCCTAATATGAAAATCAGATAAAGACACTACAAAAAAACTACCAGTTGATATCTCTGATGAAAATAGATGCAGAAATCCTCAACAATATATCAGTAAATCAAGGCAGGTTCTCTTACATTGACCACCTAAGAGTCAAGCTGTAAGAAATAACAACCTCTCCCCTTCCTCCCTACCATCGCCTTGGCAGTTGCAAAACAGCAACCATGTGTGAATGCCTTACCACCCATGTTGGCTAGGCTGTTCTCCAGATTGGCAATGCCTTCTGGGAGCTCCATTGCCTGGAACATAGCATCCAGCCCAATGGCCAGATGTCAAGTGACAAGACCATTGGGGGAGGAGATGACTCCTTCAATGCCTTCTTCAGTGACACGGTTGCTGGCAAGCACATGCCCAGGGCAGTGTTTGTAGACCTGGAACAACAGTCACTGATGAAGTTCACACTGGCAACTACTGCCAGCTTTTCCACTCTGAGCAGCTCATCACAGGCAAGGGAGATGCTGCCAATAATTATGCCCGATGGCACTGCACTATTGGCAAGGAGATCATTGACCTTGTCTTAGACTGAATTTAGTAACTGGCCAATCAGTGCAGAGGTCTTCATGGCTTCTTGGTTTTCCACAACTTCAGAGGGGGAACTGGTTCTTGGTTTACTTCCCTGCTGATGGAACATCTCTGTCAATTACAGCAAGAAGTCCAAGCTGGAATTCTCCATTTACCCAACCCTCCAGGTTTCTACAGCTGTAGTTAAGCCCTACAACTCCATCCTCACTACTCACACCACCTTAGAGCACTCTGACTGTACCTTCATGGTAGAAAACATGGCCATATATGACATTTGTTGTGGAAACCTTGACATTGAATGCCCAACCCACACTAACCTAAATAGGTTGACATGTCAAATTGTGTTCTCCATCACTGCTTCCCTCAGATTTGATGGAGCCCTGAATGTTGATCTGACAGAATTCCAGGCCAACCTGGTGCCCTATCCCCAAATCCACTTCCCTCTGGCCATATATGGCTCTGTCATCTCTGTTGAGAAAGCCTACCATGAATAGCTTTCTGTAGCAGAGATCACCAATGCATGCTTTGAACCAGCCAACCAGAGGGTGAAATATGACCCTCACCATGGTAAATGCATGGCTTGCTGCCTGTTGTACCATGGTGATGTGGTTCCCAAAGATGTCAATGCTGCCATTGATCTGATCAGTACCAAGTGTACCATCCAGTTTATGGACTGGTGCCCCACTGACTTCAATGTTGCCATTAATTACCAGCCTCCCACTGTGGAGAGGGGGACCTAGCCAAAGTACAGAGAGCCATGTTAATGCTGAGCAACACCACAAACATCGCTGAGGCCTAGGCTCACCTGGACCACAAATTTAACTTGATGTATGCCAAGTGTGCCTTTGGTCACTGGTATGCAAGTGAAGGCATGGAGGACGAAGAGTTTTCTGAGGCTCGTGAGGACATGGCTGCTCTTGAGAAGGATTATGAGGAAGTTGGTGTGGATTTTGTTGAGGGAGAAAGTGAAGAAGAAGGAGAGGAATACTCAAGTTAAAAATGTCACAAAGGTGCTGCTTTTACAGGGAAGCTTATTCTGTTTTGAACATTGAAAAGTTGTGCTTTGATCAGTTAATTTGTATGTAGCAGTGTATACTCTCATATACATTTACTGACCTATGCTTAAAAACACAATGCTTTGTTACAGACCCAAGCTGTCCATTTCTCTGATGGGTTTGAATAAAGTATTCCTTGTCTTAAAAATATATATATTAGCAAACCATATCCAACAATAAATTTTAAAAAAATCATTCACCATGATCAAGTGGGATTTATTCCTGGGATGCAAGTGTGGTTCAGTATTCACAAAACAATCAATGTGATACATCATACTAAAAAGAGAAAGGATAAAAATCACATGATCGTCTCAATAGAAGCAGAAGAAACATTTGACAAAGTACAACATCCATTGATGATAAAAACTCCCAATAAGGCAGGTTAAGAGCAGGAACATAACTCAACATAATAAAGGCCATATATGAAAAACCCACAATGAACATCATCCTCAATGGTGAAAAACAGAGATTTTCCTCTAAGATCAGAAAAAAGACAAATATGCCCACTCTAGCCACTTTTATTCAACACAGTACTGGAATTCCTAGACACAGCAATCAGACAAGAAAAAGAAATAAAAGGCATATCATTGGTAAGGAAAAGCAAAACCTTCACTATTTGCAGATGACATTATACTATACAAAGAAAACCCTAAGACTCCACAAAAAAATATCAGAACTGATAAATTAACTAAGCAAAGTCACAAAATACAAAACTAATATACAGAAATCTGTTGCATTTTTATACACTAATAATGTATCAGAAAGAGAACTTAAGACAAGAGTTCCAACTGCACCAAAAATAATAAAATACCTAGGAATAAACTTAACCAAGTTAAGTACTCTGAAAACTATAAAGCATGGATGAAAGGTATTGAAGATGACACAAACAAATGAAAAGATATTCCATGCTTGTGGATTGTAAGAACCACATGTTGTTAAAACATCCATGCTGTCAAAACAATCTACATATTAAAGCAATGCTTATCAAAATACCAACAACATTTTTCACAGAACTAGAACAAAAAATCCTAAAATTTGTATGGACCCACAAAAGACCCCAAATAGCCAAAGCAATCTTGAAAAAGAAGAACAAAGCTGGCGGTATCACAATCCCAGATTTCAAGATGCACTACAAAGTTGTAGTAATCAAAATAGTCTGGTACTGGCACAAAAATAGACACAATGTAACAGATTACAGAGCCCAGAAATAAACCCATGATTATATGGCCAATTAATCTATGACAAAAGAGGCAAGAATATATAATGGAGAAAAGATAGTCTCTTCAAAAAAATGATGCTGGAAACTGGACAGCTACATGCAAAAGAATGAAACTGGACAAATTTCTTACATCATACACAAAAATAAATCAAAATAGATTAAAGACCTAAATGTGAGACCTAAAACTGTAAAAATCCTAGAGGAAAACTTAGGCAGTAATTTCTTTGACATCAGCCACAGCAACATTTTTCTAGATGTGTTTCCTGAGGCAAGGGAAACAAAAGCAAAATGCAACCACTGAAACTACACCAAAGCAAAAAGCCTTTGCACAGTGAAGGGAACCATCAACAACAACAAATAGGCATACTGAATGGGAGTGGATATTTAGAAATGTTAAATTCAATACAGGGTTAATATCCAAAATATATTAATAACTTACAAAACTCAATACCCCAAAAAACAGATAATCCAATTAAAAAATGGGCAGAGGCCTTGAATAGACATTTTTGCAAAGAAGACATACACATCACCAACAGACACATGATGTTCAACATTACCAATGATGTTCAACATCACTAATCATCAGGGAATTGCAAATTAAAACCACAATGAGATGTCACCTCACACCTGTCAGAATGACTAGAAATAACAAAAAGACAAGAAATAACAAGTCTTGATGAGGATGTGGAGAAAAGGAGTCATCTTGCACTGTTCATAGGAATGCAAATTGGTGCAGTCACTCTGGAAAACAGTATGAAGAGTCCTCAAAAAAATTAAAAATAAAATTACCATATGATCCAGTAATTTCACTACTGGGTATTTACCCAAAGGAGAAAAACCCACTAATTTGAAAAGATATACACACCCTTATGTTTATTGCAGCATCATTTATGATAGTCAGGATATGGAAGCCGTCCAAGTGTCCATCCATAGATGAATGGATAAAGAAGAAGTGGTATAGGTTAAATAGGTGATGGGGATTAAGGAATGCACTTGTGATGAGCACTGGATGTTTTATGCAAGTGTTAAATCACTATATTGTATACCTGAAAGTAATACTACACTGTATGTGAACTAACTGGAATTTGAATAAAAACTTTAAAAAAAGAAGTGGTATGTATATACAATGGAATATTACTCAGCCATAAAAAGCAATGAGATCTTGCCATCTGCACCAACATGGATGGGTCTAGAAGGAATAATACTAAGTGAAATAAGTCAGTCAGGGAAAGACAAATACCATATGATTTCAATCATATATAGAATTTAAAAAAATAAAACAAATGAGCACACAAAGAAAGAGACAGAAAAATAGACTCTTAAATTCAGAGAACACACTGGTGTTTGCCAGAGTGGGTGGGTGGTTGAAATAAAGGGGATCAAGAGTACACTTATCTTAATGAGCACTGCGTTAAGTATGGAATTATTAGATTATTATATTTTATACCTGAAACTTATAAACACTATATGTAAATTATATTTCAATTGAAAAAAAGAAAAAATTGACAATACTAAAGAGAGAAATAGACAAATTCACAATCATATTTGAATATTTTAATAATTCCTCTCAGTAACTGATAGAAACACTAGAGAAAAAAATCTTAAGGCTATATAAGGTTTCAGCATTATCAACCAATTCAACTTAACTGATATTTTTAGAACAGCACATGAAGAACACACATTTTTATGTGTACATAGAATATGTTCACCAAGATAGACTATATACTGGGTCATAAAATAAGTTTATAAATTTCAAAAATTTAAACTTTATGTAATATATTTTTAACCATAGTGGAATTAAATTAGAAATCAGTAGTGATAAAATATGTAGGAAAAATGCCCAAATATTTGGAAATTTAGAGACATACTTGAGTCTAGGGCATTTACCCATTTTTCAAAAAAGAAATCATAAGAAAAGTTAGAAAATATTTCAAAGTGGGTTACAATGAAAATACAGCATATAAACATTTATGGGGATGAAGCTAAAGCAGTACCAAAAAGGAACTTTTTTTTTTAAGATTTTATTTATTTATTTGATAGAGAACGGGAGAGAGAGTGAGAGAAAGCACAAGCAGGGGGAGCAGCAGGGGGAGAGGGAGAAGCAGGCTCCCCACTGAGCAGGGAGCCCGATGCGGGACTCGATCCCAGGACCCTGGGATCATGACCTGAGCTGAAGGCAGACACTTAACGACTGAGCCACCTAGGTGCCCCTAAAAGAAGCTTTATAGTTTTAAAGATATATATTAGAAAGGAAGAGACGTTTAAAGTCAATAATCCAATCTTAAGAAGCTAGAAAAAAAGGGCCAAATTAATCCAAAATAAATGGGATAAGAAAATAATAAAACTAAAAGGGAAATTGGTAGATTAGAAAATAAATAATTTGAGATTAAATAAATAAGAGATTAATACAATTGATAAAGCCCAATCAAAATTGATCAACATAAAAAATTAGCAATTTTAAGAATGTAAGAGGGAATATTGCTCAGATCCCACTGATATTAAAAGGATAATAAAGGCATATTATTAACAACTTAGATGCAGTAGATAAGTTTGTTGAAAAACACAACTTGATAAAACTGATAGAAGAAAAGTAGACTATCTCAACAGAGGTAATGCCCCAGTAGGCATTAGAGGAAAACATTTTTAGGCAGCTGTATTAAACCCTGTTGCCTAGAGCAATGGATAAAGCTAGAGGAAACAATAGACTTTTTAAAAAGCTTGGGAAGAAAGACTGAGAAATGAGATGTTTTGGGGAAAGTGGGACTTTGAAAAGATCTGACAAATTCTTGGGAATCAGGAAAGACCTGCACATGCCAAGGGCTATGTATGGGTTTATAAAAGACCTGGGAAAGCCCTCAGTTTCTCACCTCTGGCTCACTTTCAGGCTCTTCACAAAGAGGAAGTAAAGGATAAGGCAGAGTTGCAAATAACCTAGCTGAATATTGAGGGCATCCGCACACACACACATACACACACACACACAGTGCCCATCTGCAAAGACTAGGGGGGAATTTTTAGTTCTAGGTTTTAAAGAAATCTCTGTATAATCACTGACTGACCACTAAGCTGAAGAAACAGAGTCTTCAGTGACCATATACAACAAAGAACACATAGTTTACCAAATTAGTTCAAAAAAGTCTCAAACAAACAACTGTAATTACAACAAGCAGCAACGACAATCCCTGAGAAAGGAGGAATTTAATTTCCAGAGTTACCACATTATAATTTTCAAAATGTCCAGTTTTCAACAACAACAAAAAATTATGAGACATGCAAAGAAACAAGAAAGCATAGTTAATACATGGGGGGAAAGCAATCAATAGAAACTGTCCTTGAGAAATCCCAGACATTGGACTTACTAGACAAAGTTTTTAATCAACTATTTAAAATATGTTTATAGAGCTAAAGGAAACCATGTACAAAAATCTAAAGGAAATCTTGAGAACAATATCTAATGAAATAGAGAATATCAGTCAAGAGATAGAAATTATAAAGAGAAACAAATAGAAATTTTGGAGTGAAAAAGTACAATAATTGAAATGAAAAATTCACTAGAGGCACTCACTAGCAGATGTGACATGGCACATGAAATTAATTGAGATCACCCAGTCTGAGGAACCAAAAAGAAAAAAAGTGAAGTAAAATGAAATGAAAAAAGCCTAAGAGACCTGTAGGACAACCCCAAGCATACCAAGATATGAACGTACGCATATGGGAGGCCCAGAAGGAGAGAAAGAGAGAGGCAGAAAGAATATTTGAAGATATAATAGCTGAAATCTTCCCAAATTTGATGAAAAACATTAATCTATACATAAAAAAGATCAATGAATTCCAAGTTGGATAAACTCAAAGATATCCACAGTACAACACATCATAATGAAACTGTCAAAAACCAAAGCCTAAGAGAAATTTTTGAAAGCAGCAAGAGAAAAATCATCATGTACAAGGGTTCCTGAATAAGATTAACAGCTGAATTCTCATCAGAAACTATGGAAGCCAGAAACAGTGGGATGACATATTAAAAGTGCTCAAAGGAAAAAAATTGACGATAAAGCATTCTAAAGATAAAACAAAAACAAACAAAAAACCCCTGAGTTTGTTGCTAGTAACCATGCCCTCAAAGAAATGCTAATGAGAGTTCTCCAGTATAAAATAAAAGGACACTAGAGAGAACTTAAATTCCTGTGAGGAAATAAAGAACATGGTAAAGGTAACTACATAGGTTAATATAAAAGTCAGTATTGATAATGTTTTTTTATTTTTTATTCCTTTTTCTTCTTTCACTTAAAAGACATTTATGTAAAACAGTAATTATAAATCTATGTTGATGGGCACAGAAGGCAAACAGATGTAATTTGTTACAATAACAGCATAAAGGGGAGAACACAGCTGTATAGGAGGGAAGTTTTGCATACTCTTGAAATTAAGTTGGTAATAATCTTAACTAGATTGCTGTAAATTGTTAATTGTAATTCTCAGAGAAACCACTAAGAAAGTGATATTCATAACAGCCAAATGTAGAACCAACCCAAATGTTCATTAGATGATGAACAGATTAACAAATTACAGTGTATTCATATAATGGAATACTGCTCAGGAATAATTTAAAAAAATAATGCATACAACAATTTGGATGAATCTCAAAAACATTGCATTGACTAAAAAAAGCCAGACACAAAAGAATACATACTATATAATTCACTTTCTATGAAATTCTAGAACTGACAAAATTAATCTATGGTTATAGAAATCAAAAGAGCCGTTTTCTATGTGGGATAGAAATATGACTGGAAAGAGGTACAAGAGCACTTTCTGAGGTGACCAAAGTGTTTTTTCTCTTGATTATGTGGTAGTTACATGAGTATATAAACTTATGAAGCATCATTGACTTAAGTGTACTTAAGATCTGTGCATTTCACTGCATGTAAATTTTGTTCCAATTAAAATAAAAAGTATGGTATATCTTGTGGTTTATTAAATCAGCATTTTTATTCAACTTTCTCTAAATATATCACCAAAATCTGTAAAGTATTACTAAGGAGAATACTCTTCATCATTTTATCAGTGAAGAAACAAATAAAAAATAGTTTAATCTTTGATTAAAGGAATGGGTTAGATCATTTAATTCTAGGAACAAATACTGTCTCTTCTTGCAAAGACTACTTCCCCCATTATGCCAAAAAGCAAAATTTGCCATGTGTATAAATTTCTTTGTAAATATATACAGTCTCCTTGCAAGGTCCATTATCTCCACCATCCAAAACCAAACCAAACCATATATTCTGTGTTTTGTAAAATTTCTAGGTAATACTTATGTGGGCATGTTCAACCAGGTCTCTGCTAGGTTTACTAAGGGTTCATGTTTTAATAGAAGTACCATTATTTAGTAGATGGTTTCTTTGAAGGTAGAGGTACCAGTCAGAATATCTCTTCTTCAGTAACTACTAAGAATTCATTTCAGAATTTTCTCACAGTGTGAAATTCTGCTCAAGGGTCAGGGTAGAAGTTTTGGCTGGTACATTTGCTTTCTTGTCTCTAATTTATACAGAGTTGGATTCTTTGTGTGATAAAACATGCAAGTTGCTCAGAAGGTAACATCATTTTGCTTTTTCCAGGAGGATCTTCATTATATTACCTTAAAGTGGTAAATGCATATTTTGTCAATGTTTTTTTATAAAATATTTTAAATGTCTTTTTAATAAAGGGGATCCCCAAAGGGTCAAGTATTCTCAAACACCCTTTCCTCAAATCCCATTACCAATATCTCTTTAAATGAAAGTTCTGGTTTTAATTTGAGAAATCTCAATAAGTAGACATCATTCATAAAAATTTACTGAGTACCAACTATGTGCAGGGACTGAGGTGGGAAGAAGAGCTGCCACGCCTGCCCTCAAAAGGCTCACACTCTAGTAATATTTTATTCCTAAGTATTAGTTTGGACCATATCATGTTGCCATTTTTATAGGTCAAAAATAGTAGATTATTGGCAATTTCATATGGATCAATTTAATGCGGCCCATAAAATGTTCAGTCCAATTTAGTCTAGAAGAAAAGAGAGATCACTTCCAGATAGGGTTGTAAGTGGGTAAGAAGAGAAAGAGGAGAAAAGAGGGAAATGACTGCCTTTTTATGATTCATTTGTTCATTCCCTTTGTGGTCAACATGAAAATTCTTTGCCTGCCAATCCAGATTAGATAAATACTTCATTTGTGCTTTGAGTGGGAGAAACGTAAAAATAAGAGGGATGACAGAAAGAGGACATTGTTGTGAAGCCACTCAAAATCTGGGCCTGTGAATAAGGTACTGTGTGATGCTGAAATATCTCTAATATCTCTAATATCTCTACTTATTACCTGCGGTGAGGTGTGAGGTGCTCTGCCTCTGAAAACTGGAGGATCTTTGTCTGGGGGAATGCACAAAGCCCTTGGAATTATAAAAAAAGTATTTGTGTGTTTGAATGGGGGATATCATATGCATTTTTTGGAGGGCAGGTGACATGGAAAGAGAGTCTACAAGGTTCATCAGATTCTCCAAAGGTTTGTAACTCAAAATAGCTTAAGTAAAATAAAGATGTGAACACAGACTTTGGACATGAATAAGTATACTTGGAGGGAGATTGTGATTAGTGTCATGATGTCCAGAGGAGGAAAGAGGTCACTTTCATAGGAGGGATCAGTGCGTGGTTTGGGAAGGAAGTTTGGCATCCAAGGTTAGGAGGTTTTCTGCAATGGATTTGGTAAGAAGTAATCCAGTCTAGAACCATAGAAGTAACAGGGGGATGGAGAGGACAGGAGTAGTGCAAGAGCTGCAGAGATAGAATTGGCAAGATTTGGCAATTGATTGACTGAGGGGCCAAGAGAGATGAGGGATTTGAAGATGATGCTAAACTTTTAAGCCTGGATGAATGGAAGGATCAATTTTCTACTTAAAGAAATCTTGAAGTGTCAAACATTTCTTTACAAAGACCATGCCTCTGTTTTCTTCTTTAAAAAAAAAAAACTGAGGGGCGCCTGGGTGGCTCAGTCATTAAGCCTCTGCCTTCGGCTCAGGTCATGATCCCAGGGTCCTGGAATTGAGCCCCGCATCAGGCTCCCTGCTCAGCAGGAAGCCTGCTTCTCCCTCTCCCACTCCCCCTGCTTGTGTTCCTGCTCTCGCTATCTATCTCTCTGTCAAATAAATAAATAAAATCTTTAAAAAATAAATTTAAAAATTAAAAAAAACTGAATCAACACTTTAGCTTTTTAATTCTTTATAATGGATAATTTCAAACATATACAAAAGTAGAGATAATACTAATAATACTTTTATACCCATCACCCAACTTCAATTATCAATATCAAATGCCTGGTTTCTGGTTCAGTTACAACATAGCCTAAGATTAAATTCTCCAAAAATCCAATTCTCCATGGATAGGATGTCTACTATGATCCCCTTAAAAATGTATATAAAATTATGTATGTTTATATGCATTTGTAGATCCACACAGAGAAAGGATCCATAGCTTCTGTTAGATTCTATGACATGGCTCCATCCCATGCCTCCCCTCCACCCCTACCTCAAAGGAAGCCTTGCTCCTATACAAAGAATATATTTAAGACATGATCTCTGGAAGGTTGGATGTAAGTTAAGCATTATTCTTGATGAGTTATTCTGTTCTTTAAGACAAGAGTATTGTACACTTGAAATTAGTATAACACTGTATGTTAACTAACTTAAAATAAAAACTTAAAAAGGTCTTCTGGGTGGCTCAGTCAGTTAAGCATGCGGCTCAATTTAGACTCAGGTCATAATCTCAGGGTCATGAGATGAGCCCTGCATCAGGTTCTGTGCTCAGTGCGAGTCTGCTTGAGATTCTCTCTTTCTCTCCCTCTGCCCCTTCCCATGCTCATGCGCTCTATAAACAAACAAACAAACAAACAAATCTTTAGGGAAAAAATTTTAAATATACATAAATAAAAACCTTAAAAAACTAGAGTATTAAAAGTTAGGACACAAAATAAATACATTCTTATTTGGGGCCAGGTTGGTCTGGAATGTGGAATTATGTCCACAAAGGATATATCTAGATGGGCCAACTGCAAGCATTGTCTGTGGACCTACTTGCAAGCACTGGTTGCTTAGCTATGTATTAAAGTTGAGGGAAGTTTGGAAAGGAAGCTTACCAAGGATATGGTTGTTGATTATATACAGAGTTTTCATTTATTCATTTAGCAAGTATTTATAGACTATTTATTAAGTACCAGGCACTATGCTAGGCCCCAGAGGTACAAAAACAGTCTCTACTTTTGTGAAACTTTCATTCTAGTTGGAACACAGATGTCACACAAATTATCATAAAAATAAGCATATTTCAATAAAATGTGGTAACTGCAAAAAATGAAAGACACAGAAATAGCATGGGCAAAAAACCAGTGTTAGGAATGAGCATAACACTGTATCTGCACCCTAAATTATGGCCACAATTAGCAAGAACTAAAATCATAAATATAGCTGATGCTCAGATTGTGAGGAAAATCAGAATGCATCAGAAAATTTGAGGGGTAGGTAGGCAAAGGACAAACCCTGTGGGGCATTGAAAGCCATAGTAAGGAGTTTTGTCTTTGAAAACTATTGGAAGCTCTTAAAGATTTTAGCACAGGTTCTGGAATGAGGGAAAGTAAGTTGGTATGATCAGATCTGCATTTTGAGAAAGATGATTCTGCCCAGCATGTGAATATCAGATTTCGGGGGGGGCACAAGTGCATGGTGATGAAGAGTTTAATGGCTATTGCCGAAGTTCAGGTGAGAAATGATGGCTTATGTTAGGGTAGTGGTGATAGTGGTGATGAAGATGGGGCAGATTGGATGCTATGGAGTACTTTAGCCCACTAAGCAATTTTGACACAACCCATTGCAATGGAAAGTTTGAGCCTCACTACTCATATATGTTAAGTGAAATAGAGTTTCTTTGCTGTTCAGCTGTTCAATGAGGGTTAAAGCTCCGGGACATGCCATAAGCCGCATCATAAGTGGCACATGCTCAGGTTGGGGATGCAGAATAATAACCACTGATTATTTCTGTAAAAATAGTTGATCAAGTAGCTCTATGTAGTCTCAGCCTCAGTCAATCAACTTAAGATATTGATGGTGTACTGAGCAGAACAAAAGTATCACAAAAATAGCCTCTAGTGTACAAAGAAATAAACACCACCTCAATATGTACAATCCACTCAATGAATAAATTCTAAATATTGAACAGATACTAGTGAACCTAGTACTCGGCTCTGTAAAATTGCCAAGGGCAATTCACAGTATGGATATGCCGAGGAGTCTGTTAGAGTGATTTTTAACTATTGGGATGGGAATAAGGGAAATGTCAGTTGTCTTAGGTGTAAGTAAAGGAAGCTTAATGATTATTTCTCCTAAACCAAAAAAAAAAAGGCAAGTCTGTTGGTTTTTCTCATGATTCATCTTCGGCAATGGTGTTTTTTTTCCCTCTTTTAAGACTTCTTTAAGACTGTCATTAATAAAGGGGTAGTTACCCTTTAAGACTAGGTTAGCTGAATAAGAGAATCCAAAAATGTCATCTTTGAAGACCTTTAATTTCTGGATGAGATATATGCAGAATTTATTTCATGATTACAGTAGCCCTCTGATTGGTCTGGCTGATCCTGCTTTGCCAACTCTCCAGAATTCCTGGCACCTTGGATGGGCTAGCTAACATTCTTCTTGTTTACATCTCAGATCACCACCTTCTTCTCTATCTCCTACCTTCCCTGAATCCTGTTAGTGGAAGAACATTCTGAAGCAGTGGTTCTCAATTCTGGCTGTGTGTCAGAATCACTTAGCAGAACTTAGAAGTTGAGAGTCTTTGGTTTGATTTTGGGTTAGACTCTCTGGAGGGTGATTCCCCAGAATATGCATTTTTACAAAGTTTCCCAGGTGTTTTGGAAGCAGTGGACCACTGTTTCAGAATCCCTGCAAACTCTTTGACTGGTGTTCCACTTAGAGATTTCAGAGTCCCAGAGAAGACAGGTCAGCATATTGCCCTTTATGTTCCTCTGAAGAAACAATTTACCATTTTCTTGAGTATAGTATTGAATTGGAATAATAGTACTAACCCCAGTTGATATAGAAGATACATAATTTTCCATTGATGATAACAACTACTATTTATTAAATTCTTAGTATGTGTTAGTCACTGTGCTAAGTGTTTTTCACAATTTTTAAATTTAACCTTTTCTTTAAAATCCCATGTGGATTTACATTAACTGGATGAGGAAAATGACACTCAGAGGAGTTAAGCAACTTGCTGGAGAAGAAGTGGCCAATTTAGGATCTGAACCCAGGACTGCCTGCTGGCAATATTCGTGATCTTAGCCACATAACCATCATCTCATAATAAACACATGGCAGAACTAAGAACCAAATGAAGGTCTTTCTCCTCTTCTGGGTTCTCTGGAGCTCACTATAAGGTACTCCATAGTGTGGACCAGAATCCCCCATATGGTTGTGGGAGGAGTTAGGGCAGAGAAGACCTGTAGTAGCTGCCCATAAAGAAGGATTGATCTCACTAGTGAGTCTTCATGAAAATGGTTGTGATAACAAACCTTAGGCGAAATCATAAGTATTTTGTGTATCCTGGATGTTTTTAGGTTATTTCAGCCATACAATTCCAGTTAAAATCTTAGCCACTTCTCTATTTTGTTGTGATGCCATTACTCACTGGGAAACCCCCAGCCAACCTGAGATTGCCAATATTGCAGATGAATCTGCTAGTAGCAGCAGAAGTCCCCTGATGTCACTGTCTTCCTGAACAGTATAACTCCCACAGTCTCCTCCCCATTGGTAAGCAGTACTTTCTGTTGATTAGCACAGCCAGCTGCTTTTGTTAAGACACAGAAGAAGTGGAATAAACACAAAAACACTGTTAAACTATCATAATCAAGGCAAAGTACTCTGCTAGTCACAAAAAGTTGATATATGTGTGGCTGAGTTCTAAGCATTGGACAAGAAACAAAAGGATTTTGTAAAATATGGGATTCCTGTTGAGTTATTAACATTTGTATCACAGGTTCTATTTCTGCTACATTCACTAGGGACAAATAACCACCAGCTTTGATCCTGCTATTTAAAAGGAAGCTACAGGGGTGCCTAGGTGGCTCAGTCGGTTAAGCATCCAACTCTTGATTTCTGCTCAGGTTGTGATCTCAGGATCGTGATCTCAGGTTGTGATCTCCCATCACTGTGGGCTATGCATTCAGCCGGGAGTCTGCTTGAGACTCTGTCTCTCCCTCTCCCTCTGCCTCCCCCCCCACCACGCCGTGCTGTAGCTTTTTTTCTAAAATTAATAAATAAATCTTTAAAAGGAAGCTACAAAGTGATGTAGTTACAAAGGCTGCCCATTATGAAAATCCTACTGGAATGTAGTACACTATTAATTGTTCTAAGATTCCTCATAATTAAAAGGAAATATTTGCTAATGTTCTTATTTTTAAACCTTATTTTAAATTTAACTCATATATAATGTTTGAACCACATGCTTTAAGTTTTTTTTTCATTTATTTATTTTAGAAAGACTGGGGGGGTATGGAGGGGTAGAGAGAGAGGGAAAGAGAATCTCCAGCAGACTCCCTGCTGAGCAAGGAGGCTTTTTTAAAAAGTCTTGTAAGGGCAACAACCAGCAACCTTGCCTTTTATTTTGTCCCATAACTAAAAAACAATTGTCTCAGTTTTTCTCTTTGTCTTCGGAATTAACCACAATTCATCTCATGACCATATTGGGAAAGCTTCTGGAAATGCTACCTAACCTACCAGAAGTGTCTTCCCTGAGCTCAATTGTATAACCACAAGCAAATAGGCACTTGGGATTTAGGCAGAGGGACCCATCCACTAAACTTGACTAATGGCTAAATCCAAAATTCTGACAACCTCTATTTAGGAAGACAAGAATTCTCAGCATATTATTCAACTTGAAAAATTCATATTGTGACTCCTAGGCTTTTTTAAAAATCAGAGTCATCCCAGGAACCCAGAACTTTAGAGATAGAAATTATCTCAGTGTAATGACCACAGAATAACTTTTTCAGGCCATTTTTTATCCTAAATAGATGTTATCAAAAGACAGGTCAGTCCCCTGGTACAGGCTGAACTGTCTACACATACTTTGGACTGTATGTAAAACAGAGTTCTCCTGAAATGAGTCAGTATTTCCTAGAAGTATTTGCCTAAGTAGCTCTTTTAGCTCATTCTTACCAAAGTGAATATCAGATACTAGTCTCCCCAAATTTATGTTCTGTTGAGTATCAGAATAGGTTCCATTAGCAAAACTCTATGACAAATAGTTTGTATTGTTGATTGCCCAAGAGGTCAAACACCAATTCCTCCACCATCTGTTTGGAAATTTGTGACAGGAGAAAATGGATCTGGCAAGGGAAATATTTCAAGCTTATCTTTGGACAAAAGGGTAACTTTTGTGTGGTGGTTTCCTCTTCCTTTTCTTCCCAGTTTTGCACACAGCACAATGCTGGTTTTGAAAGTGGAATCCACAAAAAAAAAATCAGTGAATGGGCTGAAGAAGCAGTATTTAGGACACTGCACACATTCGACAAGATAAAGCTTTAATCAAAGCAAAATATTACATTATCAGCAGCAATGAAATTTGCTTACAAAGCTGGGCTCATCAGTGTTTCTACTCCCAACTGTCTTTTTCCTCCCACCTCCCTTATTTTTTCCCCTTCTGTTGGCTCCTTAGAGCTGCACTAAATCATGTTGTGAAATAAAATGAGTTTGAATAGTGAAAGCATTAAGATTTCACATTCTGCAGCATAACAATGAACTGCCTTATGTTAGAATTCAAGCTTGTTAGCAAGGCTCACAAATATTATCATCTCCTGTGGTGGCAATTTCCTATCTATCCAGGGAAGTGGTTTTTACTGCCAGAGCCAACATCAACCATGCCTTGTGAGCTGCAGATGGGGTCTCTTTGCCACACTTCCACATTCTGTACTACAGGACACCCAATTCATACTTGTACATGAGGATGTCAGCTTCTATGATGGATTATATAGTAGCATCATGTTGATTACATGATGGAAAAGGTAGCCCAAAGGGACCTTTTTTTTTTTTTTTTTGAGAAGCAAGGATATTCCAAAGAAGAGGGCCAGTGCCCAAGCACAAGCCTGCAGGCCCTGTCAATTGTGTGGGGTGTAGTAATACAATTGCTGAAAGGGAACCAGGCAGGCAGGCAGGCAGGAGGCCTTTCCAGCTAATCATGACTCTATTCAATAGACTGCCTATTCAGCAGCCTGGGTAGCTGCTGCTTATCTCTGTCCTATGCTCCAGCCCAGCCCTGTGAGTTTGGGGAGAGTGGAGTTGGAGTATGCATGGTCAATTTGGCAGGTAGGAAACACTTGGAAAATGTTGGAAAATTTGTTTTGAGACTACCAAACAAAACAATTGCTGTCTTTGAGTGATATCAATCTCCCCCTCGCTTTTCTCCCCACCCCCCTCTACCTAGAAGGGCTTAGAGTCTTTGAAAAAGTCAAACAAGAGACATAATATCCCACTTCCTAACAAATAGGGAAGGGCAGGTCAGATGAAGAATTCTTTAAGGGGTAAACTATCCATGCTTGGAGTGAGACGGGAAACGATTTTTCTTTCTTTTTTTTAATAGTAAAGTTCCTAAGACAAAGTGGGTCAGCAATTTGAGTATATAGAAAAGGTTAACACTAAGCAAGTACTTTTTATTTCATTTGATTATCAGAATTAAACTCTAAAGCTTGGAAAGTCTGAAATTTGGCACATTTCAAATCTTTATTCAGGGCTAATTGCTACACCTAGGTAGGATATAGATGAAGAAAAATGTCTTAAAATTGACAGAGAGATCAGAGGAGAGATAATATGCTGATGAGAAACAAGTTTGCATTTTCTTAACTCAAAAATAGTTTTCTAATTGGGGTTTTGATAAGGAAAGTTAACCTCTGTGGGACTCTGAAAAGGAAGTAGATGCTTTGATTTCTAATCATCGGCTATGACCTGGGATGTATATTGACTGAATTCTTGCTTTTGGAGCAACGGTATAAGAATACAGATAATACAGGAATAAAAGTAAAACCATGTTTTCATCTTCCTGGAAAACAGGAATACTAGCAACAGGAAAAATGCTTCTGAATGGTTTATCTTCCCAGAAGGAAAAAAGAGATTCAAAGAATATCTCTAAAAGAATAGTGCAGCAAGAGTCCTGTTGGGGGTCTTATCTATTTGCTCACCACAGGAACTCTGAGAAGACAAGAAATATCACCAAAATTACATCCCTTGGTCTCATGGGAGAGATGAGGAAGGCATTTCAGTACTGAGTGGCTTCTGGGAAAATAGGGACAAAGACTCTTGAATTTTAAAATACATGTTCAAGTCTCTTTCCTTCCTGTGTTGCCCTACGATTCATTCCCCAAGAGAAGAAATTTGTAGTCAATATAAATTCCATATATTCCCTACAGCAATGAATAGAAATCAAAATATTTAGGGGCTCCTGATGGCTCAGTCAGTTGAGCATCTGACTCTTGATTTTGAACAGGTCATGATCTCAGGGTCGTGAGACTGAGCATTGCACTGGGCTCCACACTGGTCATGAAGTCTGCTTGGGATTCTCTCTCTCCCTCTTCTTCTGCCCCTCCCCCTCTTAAAAAAATCAAAATATTTACTTCAACCACAGAGGCACTAAGCAGCAACAACAAAACATTTCTCTGGAGTCTATTTACCCATTGTATTTTTCTCCTCCTTTCTCAACCAAATTCCTCAAAAGAGTGGTTTAGTTGAGATTCACTGACTCCATTTGCCTGTTTCTCAGTCACTTCTCAAGCCAGTGTATTCTGGTTTTCCTTCCAACCCCTAGAACCACCCACCTACCTACCCAACTACCACAACTTCCTTGAGGACATGCTAAACATGGTAGCTGGTGGCCTGCATATAATAAAATCTAAGTGCTCTTTTTAGTCTTGTTCTATATTGTGTGACCTACAATCAGCATTTGATATTTGATCTTCCTCCTTCAAGTTCTCTCTTCTGTTGGTTTCTGTTACACTGCCCTTTACTTCTAGTTTTTAATTTTTTTAATGAAGTATAGTTGACACACAATGTTACATTAATTTCAGGTGTACAACATAGTGACTCCACAAGTCTATACTTTAGTCTATGCTCACCACAATTATAGCTACCATCTTGTCATCATACAATGTTATTACAATACCATTGACTATATTCCCTATGCCATACCTTTTATTCCTAGGACTTATTTATTCCATAACTGAAACCCTGTATCTCTCACTCCTCTTCATCCATTTTACCCATCACTCCACCCCTCTCTCTTCTGGCAACCATCAGTTTGTTCTCTGTATTTATGGGTCTGTTTCTGCTTTTTTGTTTGTTTATTCATTTGTTTTTTTAATATTCCACATATAAGTGAAATCATATGGTATTTGTCTTTCTCAGTCTGACTTATTTCTCTTAGTATAATACCCTCTTGGTCCATCCATGTTGTAGCAAGTGATATGATCTCATTCTTATGGCTGAGTAATATTCCACTGTGTGTGTGTATACACACACACACACACACACACACACCCCTTTTTATCCATTCATCTATCAATGGACACTTAAGTTGTTTCCATATCTTACTTATTTCATTTCTACTTATCTGACTACTCCTTTTCAGATGTTTTGCAAGCTTCTCTTTCTCTGCCCAGTCTTTAAATGCAGGTGTTCCTAAAAAGCTATCTTCTAGGTCTTATGCTTTTTTACTCTATGTGCTCCTCCTGGTTTAGCTCATATACTCACATGCCTTCACAAATTTAGCTTCATGCTTGACCTCTATTTTATGCTTTGCTTCAGTTTGTATATCTGACTAATTGGCATCTCCACTTGGACATCTTAAAGATAGCTTAAACTCCAAACTCTAATATTGAAATCATCTTCCTCCCCAAACCAGCTACTTGTCTTGCATTTCCTATCCTAATAAATGACATCACCACTGCCCCCCCCAGTAAGTTATGCAAACCAGAAACAAGGTGCTATCCTTGATTTTTTCTTCTCTGTTTTTCCATATCTAAGTTGAATATATTCTACTCTCAAATCTGCCCAGTCTGCTCTATCACCATACCATTACCCTAGCACAGGTCACCACCACCTGTAGCCTGCCCACTACAACAACAGGACCTTAACTCTTTTCCCCTCACCACTCCTTGCCCTTTTCCAATTAGTTCTGCCACACTGCAAAGTGGTTTTTTCCAAGTGCAATACTGATCATGTCACTCCTCTATTTATATTCAATACATGGCTTCCTGTTACCACATGATAAAGTCAAAGTTTTTAGAATGCATTACAAGGTTCCCCATTATCTATACTTTTTTTTTTTTTTTTACCTACTCAGTCCTATCTCTCACTACACTTCCCTTTATGTTCTATATTCCAGCTATGCTTGGGTATTTTTCAGTTTTTCAAAGTTGTCAGGTTCTTTCTTTCCCCTAAACTTTCATACCTGCCATCTTCTGGAAATAATCTCCTGCCCTACTCTACCTCTTTTCCTCTTAGCTTTCGTGATTCATCTGAGCTGCTATTTCCTCAGACTGTAAAATCTTCTTTCCCTTGCATAACAATTATTAAACTTTTATGTAATTATGTACTTGTTCTTCTGCTAAACTGTAACCTCCCTGAGGGTAGAAAACTTTTATGTCTCATTCACCACTTTATCACCAGTACCTAGCACAAATGCATAACAAACATTTGGTGAATGATTGGTTGACTGAATAAGGCAGTTATGGAAAAGGAGGTAGGAAAAAAGTGCTTACATATTCTTTTTTTTTTTTAAGTAGGCTCCACACCCTGTGTAGAACCCAACATGGGACTTGAACTCATGACCCTGAGATCAAGACCTGAGCTGAGATCAAGAGCCAGATGCTTAACTGACTGAGCCACCCAGGCACCCCAGGACTTTCATATTCTTTATCTTTGAAGAGTGGTTAATAGTTAATGAGAAATGCCAAGAGTTACTCAAATACTTCATGGTCATTTCTAGAGGAAATTGTTCTAATACTTGGAAAACTATAAACCCAAAAGAATAAGTCTACTTTGGATTGGAGATACAAAATAATTGTAATAATCAATCATGTGGACTACCTAAGGACATTTGAAAATGCTATGACCATGTAGTAGACTGGCTCTTCCAGAATCAAGGGCAGCAGAGCAAGAGTACAGGCAGTAGAAGTAGCTCATGAGCGGGGGATTGAAGGCATGGGTGAGTGCCCCTGTAACAGGGTAAGGACACCAGCTCCAGTGGTGGCAGAGAAATCAATAATGAGCTCAATAATCATCCAAAGCAAGAACTGCAAATGTTAATGTCATTGCAGTGGAAACTAAAGCCACTAGGAGCCTTTGATAAAGGGATGCTGATTTTTGGAGCTACTGGCATACCTCTGCAATAAAGAAAAAAAATTGTTTTGTGAAAGAGAAATTGTAGGAGAGTTTTTGTAGCTTGAATTCTGCTTAGGGCACTCTTAGTTCCATTCTCCATATATAGGGCATTCTTTGTTCCATTCTCCATACACAAATAGAGTAACCATTTTTTCTGAGTCAAGAGAAGATGGGCAAACCTTCCTTGATTGCTTATTCTCTTTCATCCATTGAGCTATCATGGATATGCTAGCTATCAGCTACTCCCTTCCCTTACTCAGTTTATGTCTGTAGCTAATACAAGCTTTTCAAAGAGGAATCACCCAATACCTTTCCCTAGATATAGTGATTTCTTACCTGCTGCTTACTTTCTAAACTCCAAATGGAAAAGAAAACAGGAAAAAAAAAAAAAACACTTCACATTGCAAAATAGTTGCTGAAAATGGTAAGGATATGGAAGAGAAATCAAACTTGGCACCTACACATTTCTGACTGAGCAACATACTTTCCCTTTATCTGAAGATATTTGATTTTGGAGCAACAAAGTTCTAGAGAATTCCAAACACCATATTGAGCATGTGTAATGCCATATTATCTTCTGTACCTCTACAAAGGCATGCTGAGCTGCTTTCCTTTGAATGTTCACACATGTGGTTATTTGAACATATGATTCAAAAGGAAGAGGAAAAAGAAACAGAAGGGAAAAGACCTTGAGGTGATATTAAGCACCATGAAGCAAAATTGATCTCCATCTCCCACGTTCCTTCCAGGAAGCTAGTATGCTCAACAACATTACCCAGAGCAGAAGCCAAATCACCTACACTTAACAGTTGGGCTCATCAGCTACAAAAAGCTTCCCAGAAGTTTCATAAAAGCAAGAAAATGAATTCAAATAATAACAAAAAACATTGTAGTCCTGGAAATTGCAACAGCAGCCATTTGAGATTCTACTTTTAGATCAAGTTCAGGAAAAAAAGATTGTCTTATTTCTCAATACTGTATTATGTTTCTAGCCTTAATTATTAAATATATTAATGATGTATCTGCCTACTTTTAAAATTATAATCAGTATTTCCCCTGAAAACAGCCATTTGTAAATAGCAAATGTCATCAAGAATGAGCAAATGTGGTGTTCATTTCCTACACATTCAGATTCCCCACAGCCATGAGCTAGTGTTCTGAGAAAATATATGTATATTGAGTGTTTTGTTTCACCATGATGCCATGTTGAAACAGCAAAAAATCCTACACTATGGTGATTGTAATTATTTTTATAACCTGGATTTTCATCTCCCTTTCTGTGCCTTTTCTGCTTTCGCAGTCTTCTCAGGATCTCTCCTTATCAATATAATTGTGGGTGTATCTGTGTGTGTCTATCTCTTTTTTCCTTTCTTTTCCTTCTTCCCCTTATAGTTGTATTTTTCTTATTCTGAAACATTTCCTTAGAATATGTATCTATCTCAGTCTTTCATTGGCTCTATTAGTCCCTTGTCTGCAAGCCTCTATACATCTAACTTTTTTCTGTCTTTCTTGGTGAATTTCTATTCGCCTTTCATGGACTAAGGGATAACTGACCTTCTCTGTAAACCTTTTCATGACACTTCATCACTACCCCTTTCCAACCCCCTATTTCCTTTACTTTCCTCTCTTACAGCCCTTTCACATCTGGAGTGGAATCTGCAATGAGAAGGGGCAGTATGATTGACCAGGTCTGCTCTCAGAGCCAGTCACACATAATATTTAATGTGATTGAAGAATACTGGAAGGAACCCCTGATATAAATGATCGCTACTCCAGTACTTCAATACTCATAAATTTACTGATGGAGCCTAACACATTTTGTTACTAAAAGGAGAAGGAAGATGTGCTTCTCTCTGTTCATAGTCTTGAATGATGGTTCTAAACCAATGGCCCATGTGGTGGCATAATAGATTCTAAGGTAACTTGTTGAGTAAAGGCATATGACTTTCTCTGAGTACACATCCCCAGCTCTCCAACACTACACTTACATGTTAGAATGATGTGCCTTAAACTTTATTGTGCATCAGAACTTCCTGGGGAAGCTTGTATAAAATACAAATGCCTATTATCTACAATAGCCAAATAATAGAAACAGCCCAAGTGTCCATCAACTGATGAATTGATAAAGAAGATGAATATATAATGGAATATTACTCATCCATAAAAAAGAACGAAATCTTGTCATTTGGAATGTGATGAATGAGCTAGAAATATGCTAAGGGAAATAAGTCAGTCAGAGAAAGACAAATACCATACAATTTCACTTATATATTGAATTTAAGGAACAAAACAAAGGGGCAAAGGACAAAAAAGGGGGGGGCAAACCATGAAACAGAGCCTTAACTGTAGAGAACAAACTGATGGTTACCAGTAGAGGGGTGGAAAGGGGGATGGTTTAAATAGGTGATGGGGATTAAGGAGTGCACTTGTTGTGATGAGCACTGGGTATTGTATGGAAGTGTTGAATCACTATATTGTACACTGGAAACTAATATTACACTGTATGTTAACTAACTGGAATTTAAATAAAAACTTAAAAATAAAAGAGAAGCTGGAAAAAATACAAATGCCTAGGTCATAGGCATTCAACCTTAGGGAGAGGAATGTTGGGTATTTGTATTTTTTTGAAGTTTAAGTATATATATGTATATATATATATATCACATCTTCCTTATCCATTCATCAGTCAATGGACACATGAGCTGATTCCATAGTTTGGCTACTGTAGATAATGCTGTTATAAACATTGGGATGCATGTATCCCTTCAAACTAATGTTTTTGTATTCTTTGGGTAAATACCTAATAATGCAATTGCTAGATCTTAGGGTACCTCTATTTTTAACTTTCTGAGGACCCTCCATACTATTTTCCAGAGTGGTTGCACCAGTTTTCATTCCCACTAATAGTGCAAGACGGTTAATCTTTCTCCACATCCTCACCAACACCTGTTGTTTCTTGCATTTTTTATTTTAGCCATTCTGACACATGTGAGGTGATATCTCATTGTAGTTTTGATTTGTATTTCCTTGATGATTAATGATGTTGAACATCTTTTCATGTGTCTGTTGGACATCTGTGTGTCTTCTTTGGAAAAATGTCTATTCATGTCTTTTGCCCATTTCTTAACTGGATTATTCAGGTTTGGGGTGTTGAGTTGTATAAGTTCTTCATATATTTTTGGATACTAACCCTTTATCAGATACCTCATTTGCAAATATCTTCTCCCTTTCATTAAGTGGCCTTTTAGTTTTGTTGTTTCCTTCATTGTGCAGAAGCTCTTTATTTGTTTGATGATTTGTTTTATTTGTTTGAAACAATGTTTGATGAAGTCCTAGTAGTTTATTTTTTTATTTTCCTTACCTCAGGAGACATACCTAGAAAGAAGTTGCTCTGGTGAATGTCAAAGAGATTACTGCCTGTGTTCTCCTTTAGGATTTTAATGGTTTCCTTTCTCACATTTAGGTCTTTCATCCATTTTGAATTTATTTTTGTATATGGTGTAAGAAAGTAGTCCAGTGTCGTTCTTTTGCATGTTGCTGTCCAATGTTTCCAACATCATTTGTTGAAGTGACTGTCATTTTCCCATTGGATAATCTGTCCTGCACTGATGAAGATTAATTGACCATATAGTTGTGGGATCATTTCTGGATTTTCTATTCTGTTTCCTTGATCTATGTGTATACCATATTGTTTTGATCATTACAGCTTTGTAATATAACTTGAAGTCTGGAATTGTGATGCCTCCAGCTTTGCTTTTCTTTTCCAAGATTGCTTAAGCTATTTGGGGTCTTTTGTGGCTCCATACAAATTTTAGGATTGTTTGTTCCAGTTCTGTGAAAAATGCTGGTGGTATTTTGATAGGGATTGCATTAAATGTGTAGATTGCTTTGGGTAGTATAGACATTTTAACAATGTTTGTTCTTCCAATCCATGAGCAGGCAGGGTTTTCCATTTATTTTTGTCATCTTCAATTTCTCTCTTCAGTGTTCTATAATTTTCAGTGTACAGATCTTTTGTCTCGTTTGTTAGGTTTATTCCTGGGTGTCTTATGGTTTTTAGTGCAATTTTAAATGGGATTGGTTGCTTGATTTCTCTTTCTGCTGCTTCATTATTGGTATATAGAAATGTAACAGGTTTCTGTATGTTAATTTTATATCCTAGGACTTTACTGAATTTGTATATCAGCTCTAGCAATTTCTTGATGGAATCTTTTGGGTTTTCTATATCACGTCATCTGCAAATAGAGAAAGTTTGCCTTCTTCCTTGCCTATTTGGATGCTTTTATTTTTTTTGTTGTTGCTGTCTGATTTCTGTGGCTAGGACTTCCAGTACTATGTTAAATAGCAGTAGTGAGAGTGGACGTTCCTGTCTTATTCCTGACCATAGAGGAAAAGCTCTCAGTTTTTCCCCACTGAGGATGATATTAGCTGGGGTTTTTCATATATAGCCTTTATTATGTTGAGGTATGTTCCCTCTAAACTTACTTTGTTGTGGGTTTTTATCATGAATGGATGCTGTACTTTGTCCAAAGCTTTTTCTAAATCTATTGAAATGATCACATGGTTCTTGTCCTTTCTTTTGTTAATGGGGTGTATCATGTTGATTGATTTGAGAATACTGAACTACACTTGCATCCCAGGAATAAATCTCACTTAATCGTGGTGAATGATTTTTTGATGTATTGTTGGATTTGGTTTGCTAGTATTTTATTGAGAATTTTTGCATCTGGGATATAGGCCTATAGTTCTCTTTTTTAGTGGAGTCTTTATCTGGTTTTGGTACCAGAGTAATGCTGGCCTCATAGAATGAATTTGGAAGTTTTCCTTCTATTTCTATTTTTTGGAATGGTTTGAGAAGAATAGGTATTAACTCTTCTTTAAATGTTGGTAGAATTTGCCTGTGATTCCATCTGGCCCTGGACTTTAGTTTCTTGGGAGTTTTTTGATTACTGATTCATATTCTTTGCTGGTTGTCCATCTGTTCAAGTTTTCTATTTCTTCCTGTTTCAGTTTTGGTAGTTTATATGTTTCCACAAATTTATCCATTTCTTTTAGGTTGTTCAAGTTGTTGGCATATAGTTTTTTCAATATTCTAGTATCACTGTTTCTATTTCTGTGTTGTTGGTTGTTATTTCTCCTCTCTCATTTGTGATTTTATTTATTTGGGTCATTTCTCTTTTAGTTTTGATAAGTCTGGCTAGAGGCTTACCAATATTAATAATTTTTTTTCAAAGAACCACCTCCTGGTCCGTTGATCTGTTCTATTGTGTCTTTAGTTTCTATATCATTCATTTCTGCTCTAATCTTTATTATTTCCTTTTGTCTGCTGGCTTTAGGCTTCATTTGTTTTTCTTTTTTTAGCTCCTTTAGGTATAAGATTAGGTTATTAATTTGAGATTTTTCTTGCTTCTTAAGTTAGACCTGTATTATTTTATACTTCCCTCTTAGGACCACTTTTGCTGTATCCGAACTGTTTCGAACTGTTGTGTTTTCATTTTCATTGGTCTCCATGTATTTTTTTATTTCCTCTTTGATTTCCTGGTTGACCCATTCATTGTTTACTAGCATGTTGTTTAACCTCCACGTATTTGTAGTCTTCCCAACTTTTTCCTTGACTTCTAATTTCATACGATTGTGCTCACAAAAGGTGCATGGTATGATTTCAATCTTTTTGCATTTGCTGAGGCCTGATTTGTGACCTAATATGTGATCTATTCTGGAGAATGTCCCATGTGCAGTTAAAAAGAATGTGTATTCTGCTGCTTTAGGATGAAATGTTCTGAATATATCTCAATGTGTCATTCAAAGCCATTGTTTCCTTGTTGATTTTCTGCTTAGATGATCTGTTTATTGATGTAAGTGGGGTGTTAACATCCCCTACTATTACAATTATTATCGACAAGTTCCTTTATGTTTATTATTAATTGTTTTATATATTTATGTTGTCCCATGTTGGGTGCATAAATATTTATAATTGTTAGATCTTCTTGTTGGATTGTCCCTTTTATTATGATGTAGTACCCTTCTTTATCTCTTGTTACAGTCTTTGGTTTAAAGTCTAGTTTGTCCAATAGAAGTAATGCTGCTCTGTCTTTCTTTTGACATCCATTTGAATGATAAATATTTCTCCATCTCCTCACTTTCAATCTGCAGGTGTTTTTAGGTCTAAAATGAGTCTCTTGTGGGTAGTATATAGATGGGTCTTATTTTTTTTATCCATTCTGACACCCTATGTCTTTTGGTTGGAGCTTTTAGTCCATATACATTCAAAGTAATTGTTGGCAGATATGTATTTAGTGCCATTTTATTACTTGATTTGTCATTGTTTCTGGAGATTTTCTTTGTTCTTTTCTTGTCTTTGTCACTTTTGGTCTTTCCTTTCCACTCAGAGTCTCCTTTATTATTTCTTGCAGGACTGGTTTAGTGCTCATGAACTCCTTTAGTTTTTGTTTGCCTGGGAGACTCTTTATCTCTCCTTCTATTCTTAATGGTAGCCTTGCTGGATAGAGTATTATTGGCTGCAGATTTTTCCCACTGAACACTTTGAATATATCACACTACTCCCTTCTGTCCTGCCAACTTTCTGTTGAGAAATCTCCAGGTAGCATTATGGGTCTTCCCTTGTAAGGTAAGGATTTCTTTTTTCTTGCTGATTTTAAGATTCTTTTCTTTATCACTGTATTTTGCAAATTTACTTACAATATGTCTTGGTGTTAGCCTGCTTTTGTTGATTTTGATGGGAGTTCTCTATGCCTCCTGAATCTAGATGTCTGTTTCCTTCCTCAGATGAGGGAAATTTTCAGCTATTATTTCCTCAAATAAATGTTCTGCCCTCTTTTCTCTCTTTCCTTCTTCTGGCACTCTTATAATATGAATGTTATTATGTTTGATAGAACCACTGAGTTCCTTGAGGTTATTCTTATGTTGTATAATTCTCCTTTTTCTCTTTTGTTCAGCTTCATTATTTTTCATTATTTTGCCTTCTAGGTCACTAATTCATTCCTCTGCTTCTTCCAGTCTTGTGTTCACTGCATGAAGCCAGTTTCCAATCTTGTTTGTTTCATTCTTCATCTCTGAATTATTCTTTGTTAACTCTTTTATCTCTGTGGTGTCTTATTGATGTCTTTTGTTCTTTTGTCAAGGCCAGTGAGTATCTTTATGATTATTGCTTTGAATTCTCCATTAGGCATATTACTTATATCTGTTTCACTTAAATCTTTGACCATGGCCTTTTCTTGTTCTTTCATTTGGGATGAATTCCTCTGTCTTGGCATTTTGTCTAAGTCTCTGCCTTCTTCTCTGTGTTAGAAAATCCACTTATGTCTCTTGCTTCTGAAAGTAATGGCTTTATGACAAAGAGGTCTGATTGTGTCCAGGGCCTGGTGCTTCATGGAGTGTCTCTGGTGTGTGCTGTGTGTGCTCTGCTGTTGTATTTTGGCTGCTCTACCTTCAGACTAGTGCTCTGCAGTCTCTCCTTATCTGCTGTATGTAGTGTTTGGTCCTTGTCCTGAATGTTGTGAGTTTTAACTAGGTGTACTCTGGTCTGCTTGCTAAATGAGACCTGATACTACTTCCATGAGAACTGAGGCCCTGCAGAACTCTATGGTCAGGAGACATGGTATGGGCAGGGGTTTCTGCTGGTCTTCTTGGGGAGGGGGCCCACCATGCTGGGACTGAGGTAAGCTTGACTGAGAGGGGCAGTCCCAACAGAGTGCAGGGGGATGGAGCTTGGTGTAAGCAAATTAGGCAGCCAGTATTGGTGCTGTGCTTATTCCTGCAGGTGGCTTTGTGTTTATGCTGAGGGGCAGGAAAAGGAAATGGCACCAATCAGCTTCCTTTTTCCTGGAGAGGCATCTCAGTGACAGCTGCCTCTCAGGGATGTGCTCCAAAAAGAGCTAATAATCTCCCTTCCCTGTACCTTAGGCATTCTTCAGATCCTGTTTCCATGCTGTCTGCCCCCGGGGTTGCTTGCCTGCCTTCTCTATAGGAGCAGGGCAGTGCCCTTGGGGTTCTATCCCAGCCAAGCCCACTGACCTTAAAAATTCCAAGCTTTAAGCACCTCTGGTGGCAAGAACTCATGAAATTTAGCCCCTTTCATCTTTCAAGCCAATAACTTTGGGGAAACATTCTCCTTGTGCATTACCCTGTATGCTCCCCCCCCCTTTCTCTCTCCCTTCACACCCACAGCTTCCTCCCCTCTGCAGCACCTGCAATAGGTTTCTCCCTTAAACCATGTCTCTGCACTTCCTACCTTCTTCAATGTGGCTTCTCCTATCCCTTTATTTGTGGAGTTTGTTCTATAAGTCTTCAGGTCAATTTCTGGAGTATTTAGGATAATTTGATAATTATCTAGTTGTGTTCATGTGATGAAACAAGCCTAGGGTCCTCATACTCCACCACCATTTTCCCTCTTCCTAAGTACTCATTCAGGTATTTTTTTAACATGCTTATTCAAAGTCAAAAATCAATCAGTAGAGAAGAATTTCTGTAGGTTAATTGATCTCCTCCTGGACCTCATTTAAAGTATAAATACTTCTAGAAGAGCATCACAGCAAGAAAGTAATGCCTTGGTATAAGTAAGTTTACTATAAAGTTCTTATAGGCATGGAAGAAAACAATAACATGTGTTTAGCACACATTGTGTCCTAGGCACTGTGATTCATACAGTATTCTGTTAGGAGAACCCTCCATCCCCATGGCCTTATGGGTAATGCTCCCTCAACTAGAGTAACATTCTTGAATTCTCTTCCAACCCTTACTCACTTTCATCCTATGGATAGGGTTGCCAGATAAAATACAGGATGCCGCATTAAATTTGAATTTCAGATAAATGATCAATAATGTTGGTGGTACCAGTATGCCTTAAATGCTACATGGGACATAATTATACTAAAAGTTATTCATTGTTTATCTGAAATACAAATTTACCTGTGTATTCTGTATTTTAATATGCTAAATCTGATAATCTTACCCATGGATAAAGTTGTGAATTATATGAGTAGATCCATTGGTCCATGTTTTGCAATTGGGGAGAACTAAGAGGATATTCTGCATAAGTTTGTCTGCTCTGCAGACCCAACTCTCCTTCAAGTGAGCGATCTCAAAGGCTAGAGGTGGGCAAGAGAGAACTACTAAGACCATTTGGCTGCATATAAAAGTTATATCCTTGATTTCATCATTATCAGTAATAAAGCTGATATTTTTATCTTCATTTACCATAAGCCGATGTCTTATTTCTCAGTTGGCTTTGAAATAAAATATTAATTTTTCCCTCCCCAACAACCACAATGGTTATGCTATTTACTTTAATCTTCACAGTACCTCTTTGAAGTTGGTGTTTTAATCCCCATTGTACAGTTTAAAAATGATGGGGAATATAAGTAGGCAATGGAAGGAGCAAAATTCAAACTTCCCAACACATGAGTTGGCCTCAAGCATTTGACTGGGGTATATATTTTCATCCCATAAAGTGAAACTGACAGCTGTATCTGTGTTTGATTTGGTTATTTAAAATATACTAGCCTTAAATCATGAGAAAAAAAGCCTTCAGTACTAATGATGCCTTAATCTAGTTTGACAAAAGGAAAAGTGAAGTATTGTCCTTTAACTTTCATTGTATGCTTGATGAATGCACAAATAATTTTTTTATAAACAACAAAGCCACTAACCAAGATAAAAAGCAGCATGTCTGAGGGAAAAATTTCCCTCTCCTCAAACATCAATTAGAAACGTTTATTAGTGGTGTTCCATTGACAGTTCACATTTATTTCTAGGAAAAGAGAATGAATCCTCTTTAGGCTAGATGCTTTAAAGGCTGTAGGTAGGATGTAGTGCTTCAGAGTAATTGCTAAAGACAAGTGACCTTTGGAATCTAGCATTAGTCAGTTTCAAGAAGAGAAAGAACATAGGCAAAAGACCTGTTCAAGGCTCATCTTTAGATTTATTCAGTGACCCTTTATTTTAAGCCATGAATATGTGTTATGCATAAGTATTAGCTTTCTAAATAAATTAAGGGAAGGTAGAAATAAACAGTCACTTGAAAAATTATTGTAAGCTACCTCTTGAATGTGGATCTGAATATGAGTCTATATATCCATGCTTGGATTTTTTTCTTTTTTTAATTGTTTTAATTTTTATTTAAATTCAATTTAATTATTATATTGTGTATTATTAGCTTCAGAGGTAGAATTTAGTGATTCATCAGTTGCATATAACACCCAGTGCTCATTCCATCAAGTGCCCTTCTTAATGCCCATCACCCAAGTACACCATCCCCCAACCACAGGCAGCAACCTCTTCAACCTCAGCCGCAGCAACTTATTCCTAGACACATCGCCAAAGGCAAGGGAAGCAAGGGCAAAAATGAACTATTGGGACTTCATCAAGATAAAAAGCTTTTGCACAGCAAAAGAAACAGTCAACAAAACCAAAAGACAACCGACAGAATGGGAGAAGATATTTGCAAACGACCTATCAGATAAAGGGCTAGTATCCAAAATCTATAAAGAACTTATTAAACTCAACACCGAAAGAACAAATGATCCAATCAAGAAATGGGCAGAAGACATGAACAGACATTTTTCCAAAGAAGTCATCCAAATGGCCAACAGACACATGAAAAAGTGCTCAACATCGCTTGGCATCAGGGAAATCCAAATCAAAACCTCAATGAGATACCACCTCACACCAGTCAGAATGGCTAAAATTAACAAGTCAGAAAATGACAGATGTTGGCGGGGATGCAGAGAAAGGGGAACCCTCCTACACTGTTGGTGGGAATGCAAGCTGGTACAGCCACTCTGGAAAACAGTATGGAGGTTCCTCAAAAAGTTGAAAATAGAGCTACCCTATGATCCAGCAATTGCACTACTGGGTATTTATCCCAAAGATACAAATGTAGGGATCCGAAGGGGTACGTGCACCCTGATGTTTATAGCAGCAATGTCCACAATAGCTAAGCTGTGGAAAGAACGAGGATGTCCATCAACAGATGAATGGATAAAGAAGAAGTGGTATATATATACAATGGAATATTATGCAGCCATCAGAAGGAATGACATCTTGCCATTTGCAATGACGTGGATGGAACTGGAGGGTATTATGCTGAGTGAAATAAGTCAATCAGAGAAAAACATGTATCATATGACCTCACTGATATGAGGAATTCTTTTTTTTTTTTTAATTTTATTTATTTATTTGACAGAGAGATAGAGAGAGAACACAAGTAGGCAGAGTGGCAGGCAGAGGGAGAGGGAGAAGCAGGCTCTCCGCTGAGCAGGGAGCTAGACGTGGGGCTTGATCCCAGGACCCCAGGATCATGACCTGAGCCGAGGGCAGCCACTTAACCGACTGAGCCACCCAGGCGCCCCAAGATATGAGGAATTCTTAATCTCAGGAAACAAACTGAGGGTTGCTGGAGTGGTGGGGGGTGGGAGGGATGGGGTGGCTGGGTGATAGACATTGGGGAGGGTATGTGCTATGGTGAGCGCTGTGAATTGTGTAAGACTGTTGAATCATAGACCTGTACCTCTGAAACAAATAATACATTATATGTTAAAAAAAAAAAAGAAAAGAAAAAGAAGATAGCAGGATGGGAAGAATGAAGGGGGAGAAATCGGAGGGGGAGACGAACCATGAGAGACTATGGACTCTGAGAAACAAACTGAGGGTTCTGGAGGGGCAGGGGGTGGGGGTATGGGTTAGCCTGGTGATGGGTATTAAAGAGGGCATGTATTGAATGGAGCACTGGGTGTTATATGCAAACAATGAATCATGGAACACTACATCAAAAACTAATGATGTAATGTATGGTGATTAACATAACATAATAATAAAAAAAAAAGAAAAAATATTAAGGAAAGAGAAAAAAAAAGAAGCAAGCCTGGTCTTATTTTCACTGGAAGCTGATGTTTTGGAGCTTTCTTTAATCAGTAGACTTGATAGATGCAGTGACCTGTATTGGTCTTCTGACGAGAGGCCTCTGGGCTGGCTCACAAGATGACTTGCCCTTGTAAAGATGCTCCTGCCAGGTGCAGGGGGGCAGGGTTTAGTGTAGGGGACTCCAGCCTCCAGTGGAGGTGCTGTGTTTCTCTGATTTCTGACTGTGCTGGTGGGTGGGAGAAGTGGGGGTGGAGGAGGTAGAATATGAGCTCACCTCACTCTCTGGAAGCCACGGAGGGAGCCGATGTTCAGGAGGCCCTCTTAGAAAAGTTAACAATCTCCTGTGTTCCTGGCTTTTCTCAGTTCCCTGCCCTAACTTGTCTGTGCCTAAGCCATCAGCATGCCCAGAGCCACCGATCTCCTGTATTTTATTGGCCAGTGGCTGGGATTCAAAACTCCTTGTTTTAAAGAGCCTGGTAAGGTGTATGCCCACTCCTGTCCCCAGTGGAGAGGCTCCAGGTATGCCCAGCACCGTCCTGTCCCCAAAAAGCTGCCACAGAGTGCATGCACAGAAGCTAGTTTATTGTAATGCTCAACAAAAAGCTGGAACCGGGTTATCAGCCCTCTGCACTCAACTCAGTCTCCTACTCCTACTCCCTTCTGTCCCAGAAAAGCCATCGCAGAGGCTTGAATCTATTGTGGCAGACAGCGAAAAGCAGTGGCCAGGTTATCCGCAAACTGCTCCAGTGTCTGCACTCTGCTCAGTTCAGCCCCAGGAAGGCAGCTGCTCAGCACACACACAGAGGTTTAAACCTATTGTGGCTCACAGTGAAAAGTTGTTAAGAGCTTTTCTGCTCTCTGCACGCACCTCTGACCCTGCTGCTGAGTTCCCCTCAATGGCTCCCCGGCTGGACTTTTGTCCTTGGAGAGGCAAAATATGCTCTTCCAAATGCCCTCTAAGAAGGGGAGCAATCTCTCACTGAATGACCCAGGGGATCTCACTACAGCTTATTGTGCAGTCCCAACCTGCTGCGCTCTTTCTCATTTTCTCCCTCTTCCTGACATTGGTCAGCGAAACAGGTTCCCTCCCCTTCCAAGCCATGTGGCTTTCCCCTCCTCCAATTCAGGGCTCTGAACCTTGCATCTGCCATGTTCTCTCCCTCCAACTGTGCAGATTGCTTCCTTAATCCTCCGATCCTCTTCCTAGTTGTTCAAAATAGTTGAATGTTGATCTACCTGTGTTTAAAGGATGAGGCAAGTTCAGGGACCCCTACTACTCTGCCATCTTAACTCTTCTCTTCCATGCCTGGATTTTTTAGTCAGAATACGGTTGTGTGTGTTCAGTTTCTATACATACCTGCTATGCTTGACCAAACAGCTATAGTTGTTTCTCTCTCCTCATCTATTACAGTACAAATAAAACAAAGACACCTGATGTCAGATCTGCTCACCTGGAGTTACTAATACAAGGTATCTGCAGGCTTAGCCCACCCAAGTTGTTAAGTTAGTCTTGACCAGGACAGAAAATATAGAACATTAGAAAATATTAGAAAGTTTCAACTATACTAATCAGTGGGGAATAAAGTTAGTTATCTCTTGTATTGGGCATGACCTTTGGACATCTGGGTGTTTCTTCCCTGCTCCATCTTTCAGATTGGACTTCTCCACTATCAATTCCTGCTGAACCAAGTCCAAGGTCACCATGCCTCCCTGGATAGTTTGCACTGGATTTTCAATTATTGTCTTCAGAAGTTAGTCCTATACCCCCCTCTTCTCTTATCATTTATTTCTTTATCATCTTGTGATTATTCTCCATTTTCTTTATATTAAATTCTATTATAGTTCTTCCCAGATGATCATTTCCCAATATCAGGTCTGTTGATGTGTATCACAGAGAGTTTTCACCCTTTCTTCCCCCAATTTTGTAAATGTCAGTACTTAAAGTACATGAGATTTTTGCCTCACCTATACAAAGCTCACTCATCATACATCTGTTGCTCTAGCTATTGTACAAATCCATATAATAGAAACATTCTGACTTACACAGACCTTGACATGGCATTTGCTGCCGTAGTAAGGGGCTTCTTTTGGTCTGTTGTGGTTTTAAGCACAAATAAGAATATCTTCTTGGCTAAGGAAGATTTTTCTCCATTCTTCAAATATCCTTTTGTGGTTGCTTCTCGCCTTTCCATAGGTTTGGGAAACCCAAGCTATGATTTTTCTTTACCACTGCATATATGGCATGAGTCTTGGGCAAATTGTGAAATATCTTTCTGTAGTGCCATCCACCCTCCTTCCTGGATAATAATAGCCACAAAGATAACTAATGTCTGTGATGTCTCCTAGATCTAGCTACCATGCTAAGTTCTTCATGTTCATTATCTCATTTAAGCCCCAGCACAATCCTAAAATGTAGAATTTAAGTTTAGGGGTGAAGACACCCTGTCTGGCTTATCTATAGTATCCCCAGTTTAAGCACAGAGTCTAAAACAGAGAAGGCCCTCAAATTTGTTGAATGAATAAATAAAGTAGGTTTTATTATTAGCCTCCTGTTTTACACATGAAGGAAATGAGTCTCAGGGAAATTCACTACCCCAATGTCACGCCACTAGTAAATGATACAGCCAGGACTGTGATACATCCATTTCACTTGAAAACCTGCATTCTTAGCCACTATGCTGTCCTGTGTTTCTTTTCAGTAAACCTATTTCCACCCATAGGGTACTCAACAGCCCCATGAACTCCACTAGAGAATCTCAATAAGGCTATCCATGTGAAGCAGTGTCCATGCTCCCTTTATGATTAGCAAAAGGATCTGCATCATGAATGCAATCATCTGTGTCAGCTTATTTATGCTAAGAAGCTCCTAGATTAACATTTCTGTTTGAACCTTAGGGTTTCAATCTAGTCAGTCAATGAAGGAGATAAGTAGGAGTGGCAATTCCAGGAGATATGGCAAGCCACTGAAGAAATATTTCTGATCCAGGACATTTCAACAGGACCTTTTGAATCACAACACATGAGTGTCCTAGTACTTAGGGACATCGTGAGGTACAATCACATTTTCCATACATTTAGCACAATAGTATAGAAATGTGGCATAGAATGAATCCCTAAGGTAAGAAGCAATGCACTGTTGTAAATTATCACGTGTGACAGGACACCATACAGGGTTCTGTCAGGGGGTGAGGAGGATAATGGTACAAAGCTGGATCAGGCAAGGTCCTTACCCTTCATAAGCTTACAATTTAGTCAAAGAGTTAAGGCAATTTAAGAGTAAAATCAATTCTGTAATACATGAGCTGTCACAAGGTTGTCTGTGATTAACTTCCAAATGAGTAGTCCAGTGAATGAAGGCTGAGCACAGAGGTATGAGACTTTAATATGGACTAGAAAAGGCTTCATTGCTGAGTTAACATCTCAGAAAATTGCTTCCTTGCCTTCTGGTATTTGGCCCATTATTTTCAAAGCACTTCCCCTCAAATGGTATCTTTTCTGAATGGACTTCAGAATATCTCTTTATTTAAAACAGCAGTTTGCCCCTGTGACAGAGCAACAAAGTAAACTTTAGCTGGTGACTTCCAGCTATAGATTCCATTTCTCTATATTAAAAGGAGAATCAATGCAGCTGTTGTCAAATTTGCATATTAGTTTCATTTTATAAATAAATACAGATTGCTGGGCCTAGTTCCGAACACACTGAATCAGAATTCCAGGAATTTGTAAACCTCTGAAAAAATAGGTGAAAAAAAATATATTTACATTTTGGAATATTTATGGATGAAATGTGCTTCAAAATAATCCAGGGAGTAGATGGATAAGATATGAATGAAACAAGATTGACTATGGGCATTTAACTATGGAGGTTTGGTGATGATTATCTAGGAATTCTTTTTTATATTCTCTCATTTTTTTATGTTTGAATTTTTCATAATAAAAAGTTTAATAAAATTAAAAACAAAACACTCTACATTTGTCAGAGGTCTCCCAGGTAATTCAGATGCAGGTGGTTTGAAAACTGGTATTTGGGTCTTTAGACAATATTATCTCTTTCAAGCTTTTTCAGATAAGACATACTGTTTTTGTACAAGGAAGATGAAATAGGACAAATCAAGAAATGCCTTCTTGGTTAAGGATATACGTTAGTTTTTCTAGGGATAAATTTAAATGTAACCATCAAAGTGGATACAGACACATAAAAAACATACTGGTTATTATTCTGCATAGATCTAAGGCCCAGGATAGAAAGTTGGTGGGGGTGTTGAAAAATAGAAGTCTTTCCAATCAAGGTAACCAGTAAGTTAGCAGCCAAAAGGCTCCTTTGGAACAGTTAGCAACAGCATCATTCAAATAAAAATGAAGAGTGATGATGCTAATACCTTGTAGCATCTTTCTAAATGCACCTACATTGTCCATTTGAAGCTCATACTTCACTCATGAGGTAAAGGAGGAGGCAAGATGAAATGATTTGAGGGAAGCATTTCCAACTTTCATGTTCTAGAATTCAGGAGGGTTATATTGCCATGGCAGGTTTTATTATTCTCGTTTTACAAATGTGGCCACAGGGCGCCTGGGTGGCTCAGATGCTTGGGCATCTGCCTTCAGCTCAGGTCATGATCCCGGGGTCCTGGGATTGAGTCCCGCATCAGGATCCCTGCTCCTTGGGGAGCCTGCTTCTCCCTCTGCCTCTGCCTCTCTCTCTGTGTGTCTCTCATGAATAAATAAATAAAATCTTTAAAACAAACAAACAAACAAAAACAAATGTGGCCACAGAGGTTCAAAGAAGTTGATTCAAAGTCTCTTTTAAGCTGCCTTGATTCTTTGGATTAGTTGAATCTACCAGTATTTGCAAAGTCTTAGACACTTCATAGTATATAAAAATTTTGCCGGAGTAGAGGGTGTAGAGTCTGAGAAATCAGCATCAGACATTAGATTTCTTTGGTTAATATAAGTAAAGCTTCTTTGTCTTGGAATAATAACTGCTAGAAAGTTGAGTCTTGGGTACTATCCCAAAAAGTAAGGGAAATGGTAGCACTGTCCCAAAACTTTGGACAGATCTGCCAGAAACAGATTCATCCAGAAGAGGTATATTTGGTAAAATCTAAACATACAAAGCATGTTTAAAAGCTTCTTTTGAAACTTTTGAGAAAAAGTGTTTCCCATTTGAAGAGTTAAGTGTGGTCTTGGGTGTGGGTTTCCCTCACGAGGGTTTTAAATGACCACATGGAGCTATTCTTCAACTAATTTCTAGGAATACCACTTTGTCAATCACATATTTTATATATATCAACCTGGAAATTCAACTGTCATCTTCTCAAATCATCATTATCAGCCTTTCCTATCCAAAAGACAGCACCATAGTGTTGATGCAGTTGATAGCAGCAAGTCTGAAGAAGGATAGTACCTCAACTATGAATTAACTTTTCCAGTAATTTAGGGCTAAAGATTTTCTGATAGGAATTAAAGTTTATTTTTCAAATACATGAGACTGGGAATGAGGAGACCTGAGTTCTTATCTTAGTTCAGCCTCTATTGGATCTACATTGACAACTGGACTTCAGATAATTTAAAAAGTTGATCTTTGGGTTAGGCACAGCCAAGTTACAAAGAATAGTGACATGATCAGCATATCTCAGTTAATGAAAGTTTATTGTAAATAAACAACCCACACAAGCTTTCCAAAGAATGTGACCATTGTTGATCATACAAAAATAAGCGGTCTTCTCACAAGAAGTGTTTTAGTACTCTATCTTCCACTTGGCTGGGAAGTTAGTTCTGTTATTCTGTCTCTGTCTCTGCTTCTCCCAATACTGACCAATGGACTGACTCTTTTTGAGTCTCAAATTCAAACTCCTTATGAGTAAGGATCTGGTTAGAGTTCTTATGCCGGTCAGCTTATAAATACTGCCGTTGAGTCTACTGTTCATCCATAACCCAGTTATCTATAGCAAAGTAGCTAGGTCATGTTGTAACTCATCATCTGATCTCACTTACCACTTCATTTTTGGAAAATCACACATGCTTTCAATGGAAGATTGGGAAAAGAGTAGGCAAGGAATAATGATATCAAGTAGCTACTTTCCAAACATTTTTCCAAATTAATTTTAGCAAATAGGGAGATTATTTTGTACAATAGATGGTTTTAATGAGGAACTTAAATTATATATTGAACAAAAATACCAAGGAAGGTATTTTCCAATAGGCATCCTGATCATAGAAACTACTGGAAAGATGTACAGAGGATTGGTTAAGAGTATCTGAAAAGTATAGCACTTTGACAAGATACTTCCTTTTTACATTTTCAGATTAACCCCACTAGGGCTTTTATTCCATTTGTCAGTTGTAACTAAAAAGGAAAAGCCATAGTGCATGTGTGCATGTGTGTGTGTGTGCACGCACACACACACACACACACACAACTCATTTGAAAAATCATTGTATTAAAATGGCTTTGCAAACACTGCAGAAAGCTACCTAAATTGCCCAGGATCCATAGGCCCTGCCACAGCATCTCAGTTGTTGAAGAATATCCCTTATTGCATGAGTTGAAAGAATATTTAAAATAGACACAATTGCCCCAAAAAATCCAAAGGCAGAATACTTCAGTAGATAGAGTAATTGTGAGGCCACTTTTATGCTCTTCCTGTGGCATGCCTTTTCTCAGATGGACTACAGTGACCCATGTGATATTGGAATGTTTGGAGAATTATGAGCAATTAGAAAATCATTTGAATTGTCCAGTTGTTCTGTAGTTAAGATTTTTACTGAGAGAAGCATTAGAATTATGTCTCCATCCAGAGTCATAGGATTTTATGTGGTACCTATGCTGGGAGCTAAGGAGCTTACTGACTCAATCTGAGTTTTTGTTTTTTGTTTTTTTTTAAATCTAGGTCTTCAATTATCACCTAGCCCAAATGTCCTGAACCTTTTTATGTTTATGATTTTACTAGTTGATTCATAAGCTTAGAGACAAGGATTTAATATATTTAAACTCTCAGACCCAGATGTGATTTGAGCTAAAGCTTTCCAGGTTGCTAGGGTGGCTCTTCCATCCAATGTTGGCTCCACTCTTATGTGAAGTTCTGAATGGTATCTGGTGCTAAGAAACAACACATATTACACTACATTAGTCACCTATCCCCATCACCATCACCAGCAATTTCTTGTTGCTGTTCCTCTTTACTTTCACTTCAAGATCTATAATACATGCATAACAGAAAGAGTGGGATGGATAACTGATGTAAAATTGTTAAATGTTTAGTGTAAGGGCATTTGCTGGTTAGGATGATAGCTAACAAGATTTGAGCATGCTGAGCAACAGCTTAATAACTTGAATAGGGATCTCATCATTACCATCCAATGCCTGGGCAGCTTCTAGGAAAAAGCCAACTATTTACTGCAGAGAACAATAGGCAGGAGGAGTATTCAGTGTCATGCTTGTTTGGTGCCCTGGCTGAGGAAGCTGACCTAAAGTTTAAAGATCAAGTGGGTAGGTTTTGAATCCTATTGCCTTGATTGGTGTCTTCCTTCTAGAGTTTGAACTCATGTCACTCACATGCTTTCACATAGAGAATCAGGATAGTGTTACCTTTGGGAGGAAAGATAGAGAGGTTTGGATGATTGTGGTCTTCTCTGGGAAGGAAGAGAAGGGATTCATCCTGTCAATTGACTTAAGTATTAAGTGCTTACTATATATGCTAGTCACTATGCTAGATGCCCAGGATATAGTGATGTGCTTTGGGTTCTCAGGGAGTTTACCATCTAGAAGATGAGATGGGCTTTAATCAAATAATCACATTAATGGTAATGATTGTATAATCACAACTGAGACAAGTATTCTGAGGAAAAGAAACATGATTTTCTGAAAGCATCTAGCAAAGGAAACTGACCTACAGTAGGGAGCTCAGGAAGTTTTTCTATGGTAGAGACATTCACATTCAAGCCAAGCTCCAAAAGATGAGTAAGGGTTAACTAAGTGTGTGTTTGTGTGGGTGTATGGGGTGGAAAAGGGATGCTGGGAAGAACATTCCAAATCCATAGAAGAGCATATGCCCAGGCTCTATAGCAGGAAGAAAGGGAGTCTGGTCACAGAACTTAAAGAAAGCTAGCATGTCTAAAGCAGAGAGAGCATAGGGGAGAGTGAAACAAGATGAGACTGGAGAGGTAGGCAGGACCAGACTATGCAGAGCCTTGTAGACCCTGATAAAGAGTTTAGTCTAAAAAAAAAAAAAGTTTAGTCTCTATCCTAAGATCAACAGGAAACCAGTGAAAGGTTTTATTTAGGCAGGTGATACAACCAGGATTTTATTTTTAAAGATTACACAGATATCTATGTGGAGAATAGGCTAATGGGCAACAAGAGTGGAAGTGGGGAGACCAGGTGAGAGGTTAGGGCAGTAATCCAAGTAAGAGAAAGTAGTAGATGAGGTCTTGAATGGACTAATCAAGGAACTTTCAGTTAATGAATAGATCAGCAAAGAATTACTTGGCACCTGTCTAAATATGCATGGCTGGCTCTACTCTTACCTTTTTTTTAGCAGCCCAGCTTCTGTCCAATGATCAAGAATTCCAATTAATGGAGCTGAGTTAATAAGGCGTTACTTTATTAAAAGTATTAGCATTTAAGGAAATCTCAAGAACGAATTGATTCAACTGTTGTTAACTAGTGTTCTCATATAAAACACTCTCAGTCTGTGATCCCCAAAAGTTAGTGTCTCAGAGTCTCCTGGGGGTTGGACGAGCAGAGAGGGGGAAGCCTATAAAAAAATCAAATTCCTGGGCCCTACCCCAGATCTACAAAATCAGAATTTTCAGGTGGAGCTCGGGAAAGGGCATATTTAACAGGCTTTCCAGGTGTTTCTGATGAACACTAAAGTCTGAGAATTGATTATAGATGCTAATTTAGAGACTGACTTTGAACAACTGACTGTGACAGAGAAGAAAGGAGTGGACATTCCAGATTGAAGGCAGCTGTGAGAAAATGTCAAGAAGTGAGAATCAGCCAGTTGAGCGCAAGGAAAGAGTAGTAAGTAGATTGACTTTGTTAGGGGGCCGGAGCCTTGTTGGGAGCAATGAAAAATCTCCTTGAGCAGGAGAAAGAAGAGAAGGGACAGCATACCTAAGAGAACAGTCCTACGAAACCTGAGATAGATTGAATGAAATGAGTTTTATAATCCTAGAGGTACTGGATGAGGGGTTTATGGGACTGCAAACTTGGAATTTCCCTCTCCCAGGAAATTAAGAGAATATTAATACCACTTACTGGTCACATAGCAATAGCCAACCTCACTGAGTTTGTACGATATGCTAGGCATTTCATGAAGTATTTAAAATGCATCATATCATTTAATCCTCCCAGCATCTCTATGAGATAGATACTATAATTATCCCCATTTTAGAGATAAAGAAATTGCACAGAGAGATAAAGTAACTTGCTTATGGTAACATAGCTGGTAAGTGGCTGGACCAGAATTCTAATTCAAATCTATCTCTTGAGATTATACCTTTAGTTACATGCTGGGCCACTCATGTCAATTATCATTTATGCCCACAAGGGTTGATAGTTCTCTAATTAAAGGTTCATCAGTTCTTTGGGGCACCTGTGTGGCTCAATTGGTTAAGCATCTGCCTTCGGCTTGGGTCATGATCCCATGGTCCTGGGATCGAGCCCCGCATGGGGCTTCCTGTTCAGCGGGGAGGTCTGCTCCCTCTCCCTCTGTCCCTCCTCCCTGCTTGTGTTTTCTCTCTCTCTATCTATCAAATAAATAAATAAAATCTTTTTTTTAAAAGGGTTAATTAGTTCTTTTGGACATGATAATCATGATGCGTAATGGAGGCTTGGCCCTACGGTCCAAAGACAATTCAGGCCATAATAAAGCTTAACCAAAAAAAGAAAATGAATAAACAAACAAAAAGCAGAATCTGACCTATAAATACAGAGAACAAACTGACGGTTGCCAGAAGGGAGGGTGGAGGGGAGTGGGCAAAATGGGTGAAGGGGAGTGGGAGATCCAAGCTTCCAGTTGTGGAATGAATAAATCATGAAAATAAAAGACACAGCATAAGGAATATAGTCAATGATGTTGTAATAGTGATGTACTGATATATTGGAACAGAGGGTAGCTACACTTGTGGTGAAAATAGCATAATATATATAAACTTGTCAAATCACAATGTTGTTCACCTGAAACTAATGTAACATTGTGTGTCAACTATACTCAAATTAAAAAAAATGTTTGGCTAAGGCCTGGATAAGCACACAATCTCATGCAGTACTCCTCACATCTTGCTTTGTAAATTAATGATGGTCTATGATGAGTTAGTGTAGCTGTTGAGAGGAAGCATTTGGGAACGTCACAGCAATTAGAGTACTTTTATGTCTGCTGATGTTAGCAAAGTAAATTGGGATTTTATTTTATTTTATTTTTTAAGATTTTATTTATTTATTTGAGAGAGAGAACGAGCACAAGCCAGGAAGAGAAGAGGAGGGAGAGGGAGACAGAGAAGCAGGCTCCCTGTTGAGCAGGGAGCCCAATGTGGGGCTGATCCCAGGACCCCAGGATCATGACCTGAGCCGAAGGAAGACACTCAACCGACTGAGCCACCCAGGCACCCCAAATGGGGCTTTTATTTTGCATGACTTTTTTTATTATCTTTTTCTAGTAATTTATTTTTATCATATTTTGTAGAACAAATCAAAACAAAAGTGTGGTTCTTCACTCCAGATAATTTGTGACACATGGGTCTCATGGCTATAAGAGAAATGTAAGCAACTAATAATACGAAGGTATTTTCAAGTTCAGGTGTGGGATGGTAAGCTGACCAGTGGAGCTAATCTGAACCTTCATTTTGACATGGCAGCCTCTTCTAAATTACAGAATCATCCCTCTTGAGGATCATTATGACAGATTACAGTGTGAAACCACTCCTTTTTTAGTAGGCTTAGATTTTTAGAGGTCATGCTTTTAATTCTGGACAATTACTGTCAGTTTAAACATTCAAGATGAAAGAAGAAGGCATATAATAATTAAGGAGAAGCATATAGAACCTGAGAAGTAAAAATTCAATGGCATAATAGATAGAATGAGGGAAATAGAAAGGGAACCCTTGTTTTCATTGACATAGGCATTCAGAGTCAGATGTGAAAGAATCTTGAATGCTTTCAATTTGTTCTTTTGCTAAAAATGGAATAAGACATAGGGGAAAATGACACAGTAGCATTAAACAAGTCTTCTGGCAGTGTTCATTCATTTGTTCAACAAATATTTAATGTGCGCCTATTACATACCTGTCACTCTGCTTGGCACTTATGGATACAAAGAACAACCAGATTGCATCCCCATCCTCAAGGAGGTCATAGTCTAGTAGACAGCCATGAAAACAACCATAAATATAATAAAATTTGATAAGTAAAAATAGTGTAGTGATTCTCAAGGGGCTGTTTCAGAATCAGAGTGGGAGAGAAGTATAGTAGTCCCTCCTTATCCACAGAGGATACATTCGAAGACCCCCAGTGGATGCCTGAAACTGTGGATAGTACCAAAGCCTATATACACTATGGTTTTTCCTATATATACATACCTATGATAGAATTTAATTAATAAATTAGGCACAGTAAGAGATTAACAATAATAATCAAATAGAACAATTTTAACAATATGTTGTAATAAAAGTTATATGAATGCAGTCTCTCTCTCTCAAAACATCTTATTGTACTACACTCACTCTTCTTGCAGTGATGTGAGACGATAAAATGTCTAGGAGATGAGAGAAAGTGCGGTGAATGACATAGGCATTTTGATGTACTGTTCAGTTACTATTGACCTGATGATGATACAATATATCAAAAGGAGGATCATCTGTTTTTTTGTTTTTTGTTTTTTGTTTTTGGCTTAAACAACAGAAATTTATTTCCTCACAGTTCTAGAGGTTGGAAGTCCAAGATCAAGGTGTCAGTAGGTTCAGTTTCTTCTGTGGCCTCTGTCCTTGGCTTGCAGTCTTCTCCCTGTGGCCTCACGTGGTCTCCCCTCTGTGCGTGTCTGTGTCCTAGCCTCCTCTCAGGAGGCTCTGTTTCATCTGTTTTTAAACTGTGGTTGACCATGGGTAACTTTAACCATGGAATGCAAAACCACGGATAAGGGGGGACTACTGTAGTTTGAAATATCATATCAATATTATATCACCTTATATGTAGCAAAAGAAAAAAGTAAGCATATTGGTTTCTTAGGACAGAAAATAAAGATCAGTAAAATTTGGCTGCTGGTAGAGATAAGATGATGGTTTTCCAGACTAAGAGTTATCTGGACTCTCAACTTGGTGTGAATGGCTATACCAGTGTCTTTGCAATGAGCAGGTAAGAGGGGAAGAATGGCAGGAAGAATGCAAGATGTTTATCAAAAAGGGGCATAAGTTTAAAAACTTGAGAAACACTTGTCAATCTAGGTATAAAGACTTATGGGAACTTGGAGGCTAAAATACTACTTGAGGTTGGAGGGAAGAAGACAGAGAATGCATTTAGGGTTGCAAACTTTCAATAAGGAGTCCAACTGTAAGCAATAAGGAATGAATGAGGCAGGTAAAGAAGGAGCCCCTGATGCCCCACTTCTGAAGCATAGAGTTATCCCCCTACATCCTTGGCAGTTCAAGAACAGGATGTACTACCCACAACAACAGCAGCACTGCCCTCGAAACCTCTTGGATGCCATTGGATCTAGAAGTCCAGGCTTTCAAACACTACTCTTTCACAAACTAGGCATGATAAACTCTGTAACCTCACAGATCTGCTGTGAGGCTCATACAAGATGCTAGATGTAAAAGCATTTTGTGAATTCTTAGAGAGCATGTGCTTGTATGTTGGCTCACTCTGCCCTCCCAGGCTTTCCTAAGGTAATCAAAAGCCCCCAAGGATAAGTGAGATAATCATTGTAGGAGGCATTAAGCACCTCAGAAGGAAAGTAGCATATGGAAATATTAATAATGACGATCCACATCTGTTTCTTCCTGTTAATTCCTTTCTTTCAAGGCTTGACACCAAGGGAGCCCACACACAATGCCTTCTACTATTGAAAGTGGGCTGCATTCCCATGTTTTTAGCTGCTGAGTACTTTGTTTCCAATTCAAAAGCAATGGTCCTTTTTTTAAGTTTAATGTTTCTTGCCAAAATCTGGAGACAGATTACTTATATGAATGTCATGTGCATACACTGATCATCATCTCCTATTGTTTGAAGCCATATACCAGATATCAGATGATGATGAACTATTGGTCACATCTGGCAGGGCCTTTCAGGAAACTTAAAAGACTGAAATCACTGGTGGAGCAGAGCTCACTGAGGGCAAAAGATGAACAGTGTGGTTTTTCTACAAGCAAAATAATGGGGAAATAACTCTTAGCAAAACATATTTGAATGCTAATGGTCCCTTACAGTGCAATTCCATTCTTCTGACTCAAAAGGGCTGCACCTGTCACTAGGGTCACCTCCTCTTGATCAGTGGCTCAGACCTGAGTCATTCATAAAGCAAAACCAGGCCTGACCTAGCCAGTCCCATCAAGGAGAGAAATGGGAAACCTCAAAGTAGGCTGGGGTGGGCAGGGGTGCCAGAAGCATAAAGAAATATTTCACAACACCTTAAATACCACTGACCTCCCTATTCTATGTGCTTTCTGGAGTGGTATAGGGGTCAATCCACAGCAAAAGTTAAAGTTGGCAGCCAGTAGGACTCTTCTGAACCATACCAGGAAGTAAGCAAAGGTGACCTCTGGAGACCTCAACCACCTTCTTCCTATCCTGGGCCCTCTCCTGGCCTTCCCAGCTGCCCACGTTTCAACCCGTTCCCTCTTCTCCTTTATATCGCCTGTCCTATGTCTTTTTCCTGAGTGCCTTCCTCAATTAAGTTCTGGTCTGGTCAATTTATTAGAGCTAAGAAATTAATAGCTTCTAATGCTTTTGCCTCTGAACTTGGGCTTTCTATCTTAAAAGCAAAAGAATGAGTAGAGACACAATTAGGTGTTGGGGTGGAGTGAGGAGCGGCTTCTGTATATCTCCCTGTCTATTGCATGGATGATACAGGTGATGGGCTGGCACTATAGGCCAGAAATTCCACTGTGATTCAGAGGTACAATATAGAGCATAGTGATATATTTTGCCTTTACCTTAGACCAAGAGAATTGAAAGAGTTAAACACTACAATTTAGTATACCAAGATTAAAGCAATTATTGTAAATTAGCTTAATCATTCCTTCATGCCCCTTTGGAGGCAGTTTTTTTTTTTTTATCCTATTGTCACTACCAAATAAATGGAGGCTTGTGAATACAGATAAACTTAATTTTTAAGGGATTATATATGCTCAAAGGTTCTGATGCTTTTAATTAAAAATTTCCTCATTATAGAAAGGAAAGTATCTGTGTTGTGGCAGTGTGAGATACCAGGAGAGCATGAATGAAATATGGGAAGGAGATGATGGCTAACATGTGGCTGTCTTTTCATTTCTCCAACATATTTTTATTTAAAGACAGCAAGATCTATTCTTAGGATGGCCTCTGACTGACTCTGGAACTCCTTAAAGCTAGAGAACAGGGAGCAGCTTAAATGATTCCCTCCTTTTCAAGCCATAGATTTTAGTCTTCTGTTTCTGGAACACTCCAGCAAGGAATCACTAAGGGAGTACTCCAGCAGATGGAGAGCAATGTGTCTCAAGCTTTAATGTGCATATAAATCACTTGAGAATCTTTTAAAATGCAGATTCTGATTCATTATCTTGGAGTAATGCCCAAGATGCTTCATTTCTAACAAGTTCCCTGGTGATGCTGATGCTGCTTGTCCATGGAACATATTTTGAGTCACAAGGAACATTCTAGATACAGAGTCTGGATACCGAGCCCTCTTTGGCTAGTTGCACTTTGAGTATGAAGAGGCTCAGTGGAAAAGTAGCACAGTTCTATCTGAACCAAGTGAGGGGCAAAGGAAACAAAAGGGAGGCAGACATGAGGCTGATTGTACTCATGCTCCTCAGATGTTCAAATAGATGGGTTTCAAGTAATACATACCAAAAAGGCAGTTGCTTTCTCAAGCTAAGGGAGAAAATATGCCCAGAGGTTAGGAGCATCTGTTCTGTAGTCATATTCCCTGGGTTCAAGTTTCACCTATATCATTTCCTAATAGAGATTTTGATCATGCTACCTTACATCCCCGAGCCTCAGTTTACTCTTCTAGTAAAATTTAAATAACAGAACCTATCTTAGAGTGGTTGTGAGGATTAAATGAAATAAAGAGTGTAAAACATTAGAATGGCACCCACTCAATAAGAGTCACCTCAAAAGCACACACACCCTCACAGGCACACCAAGTACCAGTGCACCCTGTGGCCCACTCAAATGGACACATAAAACTAACCATTGCCACAACTAAATGCTAATTGAGTGCTCAATAAGTGGTAGCTATTGTCATGCTTTTCCTCTTTGAGCTGATCTCATTTAAGTACTACTGGGCTTTATTAAAGTGTTAGCCAGCCATGGTAATGCCGTATCTGCTTTTGAGGGGACTCTTTTTATATGACCACCTTTGTCCCCATGGGAGAAAGAAAAGATCTTGTCATTTTTATTTCATCTCTTCCTCCCTCCATTTTTGCCTGAGTCTTATTTAAAGAAAATCCAAAACATCACATTACTTCATCTGTACATGCTTCAGAATGTTTCTCTAATAGTTGAAGTCTTTTTATTTCCCAACACATAACCATAATACCACTATTACAGCCCCAAGATTAAAAATAGTTTCTTATTATCATCTAATACCCAGTCTGTGAGCAATTGTCCCTGATTGTCAAAAATGTCTTTTTATGGCTTGTTTGTTCAAATCAGAAGCCAGGTAAGGCCCATGCATTGCATTTGCTTGGTATGTCTCTTAAGTCCCTCTCTCTATCAATTATTATTTTTAAAAAAGTAAATTTTAGTTTTTAGAATCGTTTTAGGCTTACAGAAAAATTGTGAAGATGGCACAGAGTTTCCATATACCACACCTAATTTCTCCTATTATTAACTTCTGATATTAGTGTGGTACATTTGTCCCAATTATTGAACCAATATTGACACATTATTATTAACTAAAATCCATACTTTGTTCAGATTTCCTTAATATTTCTCCAATGTCCTTTTCTCTCATAGGATCCCATACAGGACTCCACTTTGCATTTAGTTGTGGCAATGGTTAGTTTTCTGTGTCCATTTGAGTGGGCCACAGAGTGCACTGGTACTTGGTGTGCCTGTGAGGGTCTGTGTGCTTTTGAGGTGACTCTTAAAGCAGCTTCAATTGTCTGAGACTTAAGAAATTTGGTGATTTCAAATGTAAATAAATGGAATTCTAGATGAAAGCACGAAAATGGGAAGAAAAACTCCCTGGCAGGAGCAATGCTTATTTTTTGCTTTGACCCTGTTACTGTTTCTGCTTACAACTTCTCTGGCTTGAGAATCACTTGAACGAAGAAAGAATGATTTAAAAATAAAAATAGATTAGAGAAACAAATTGTCTTCTGTTTCTGCCAAAAGGAAATATGGAATCTGGGAAATTATCATCCATCATGGGGCAGTCCGGGCCGAAGAGAAAGAAAGGGAGAGAAGAAGTCCTGAAGAAAGACATTTCCAAATCCATCAACTATACATGGAGCATCATCAAGTTTTAGATATTGTCATGGGATAAATAAGGACATCAGACATAACCTCTGTTTCAGGAGTTTATGGTCTTAGTTAGGAAAATATTGGAATAAAATACATTCACACACACACACACAGAAGCAACCATAAATACCAACTTGTGTCAAAGTTCCAGTGAAGACACCTGTTGGTTAAAGAAAAGGGTGTGTCTCTGGGGAGTAAAGATTACTCTAGAAGGGAAGGTTGGGTCAGACTGCAAAGGTCCTTGAATGTGAAATGTATCCTGTGGGCAACTAGAAGTTAATGATGTTTTGATGGGGTTGGTGATACCATATGCAAAAGAGCATTTTAGCATGATCAATCTGGAACACTTTGAGCAATTCAATTCAACAAACATTTACTGAGTATTAAGCATAGTCCCAGAGTCCAAGGTGCAGAGCTATGTAAGGATATTTAAAAAAGACAAAATCTCTATCCTGTCAGGGAGACAGATAAACTTAATATACTAATATGGAATTATCTCCAATATAGATTTTTAAGTACAAACATGTAATGTATAGAATGATAAGTTTAATATACCACTATTTTTTTAAAAAGGATGGAGGGAAGAAATGTATGTTTGCAAATTTATTTATATATGTATAAGTTTTATTGGCAAGGATACACAAAAGTCTGATAATATTGCTTGCCTCCAGTGGAGACGATTAGGGTGGGTGGCAGGGAAATTGTACACATATTCTTTGGTACTCCGAGTTTTGAAACAAATGAATGTATTATCTACCCATAACATTTAGAGATATATAACAAAATGTTGTGTATGGTTGTATGGGAGAGGGAAAAGATGAATTTCAGTTGAGAGAATCTTTGAAGACTTCTTAGAGCATGTGGGCTATGAAGCTGTGTCTTTGGAAGGTAGCATTTCCACAGGTGACAGTTTGGGAAGTATTTCAAGCAGAGGACAAAGTTTGCATTGAGTCACAGGGTGGGGGCTAGGTCTATGCCATCTAATACAGTAGCCACTAGCCACATATGGCTACTAAGCATTGGAAATGTGGCTAGTGCATACAAATTGAGATGCACTGAAAGTGCAAACTGTTCATGGGCTTTTGAACAGATAGCATGAAAAAGAATATAAGGTGCTTCATTAATAACTTTTATATTGTTTACATGTTTAAAGGATAATATTTTAGATATACTGGCTTAAATTAAATATATTAAAATTAATGTCACTTGTTTTCACTTGTTTCTGTTTAGTTTTTAAAATGTAGCTACTAGATATTTAAAATTACATCTGTGGGTTGCATTGTATTTCTACTGGCCAGTGCTGATCTAGATAATGGAGATTTTTAGAGAATGGTGAGTTATGTTGTGATGGCTGCAGCAGAGATATATGGGTAAGAGTGAAAGGGAAGTTTGGGAAAAGTGAGCTAGGCCAAATTTTGGAGGATGTTCGCTACCGAGCCGAAGAATTTGGATTTTAAATTTGTATTCTTTGGTGAGCCACTGTGGGGATTTGAGTGTGGAGATCAGATAATCAAATGGCTGCTTTGGACAGGGGTGAAAGAATAGGCAGAAAGAACAGTTATTACAATAATCAAGGAGTGGGATCTGGATGTGGGTGGTGGCTTTGAAATCAGAAAGAGATCCATGTATACTACACTGTGAAGGGAGAATTGATAGAACTGAGTGGAGGTGTGGATGTCAAAAACAAAATGAAGTTTTGTTAACTCTGGTGATTAAGAAGCACATCAGTGCCAGTGATAAACACAATGAAGCCTGGAGTGGGAGCTGGATGGGAATTGCCTGGGAGAGAAGATAATTCTGAGTTTTGACATGGTGAGCTTGAGGTGGCCAGCTGAAATGTGGTATTAAGAGTATGAGAGAAACAGATGAGGCTTAGTAGAGGTGATCTTGGCAGTGAGATAAATATAATAATGATTATATTTGTATGGCATTATAATATACAAAATGTTCTCACATACATTATTTTACATAATTCTTACAATAGTCCAAGGCTCAAAGAGTTTAAGTAACTTGCCCAATGTAGCACAGCTACTTAGTGGCCAAGGTAGCATGCCAAAACTTGTTTTCTTTCTATTACTGTAATTGAAATAAAATGCCAAAGGAAAACATAGAGAAACCTTAGACTCTAGATTATACAATTTTTATTCCCCTAACCTGCTACCTTACTTGAGGGCCAGACCCAACCCTGGAAAACCCCATCTTAGGTTCTCTTCAGTTATTTTAAATATCACTTTTAGAGATGAGGAAACTGAGACCCTGGGAAATTAATGTCTATTAAAGGGATAGGTGGAAGTCAGACAAGGGCTCTGGTAGATTGCAATATTATTTCCAGGTATTAATTTTTCCTCCCTGTTAGAGAGCACATCTCTGCTTCCTGCCATGAACCCTGCCAAATTCATGTGGGCTTGGTCATAGAACTCGCTTTGGCCAATGGAATGTAAGCCAAAGTGACATTTACCACATATGATCAGAAGCTTTAAGAGCCACGGCACGGTTCAGATTTTTTTGCTCTTTTCCCTCTGATGTAAGAATGACATGTCCCAAATAAAGGCTCCTCCTTCAGCTATGATCCTTGAATGAAGAAGGCATATGAAACAACCACAGATGACCTGTAGTTGCCACATGGACTTTTGCTATGGTAATTGAGGTTTTATTGTTTGTAATAATAGTACAAACTAGCTAAAGCTGACTAATACATTACTCCATTGTATGTGTTTCGTTTCCCTTGTGTTTACACAAATGCTCTTTCACCTGGTAGGTCTCCAATTAAATATCACTTCTTTAGAGAGGTGGTTCTTGACCACCCAGTCTAATTTACGCCCCCCTCCCCACCACACACACATATGCCATTTTCTCCTATAATATTTGTATTCTTTCCTTCTTAGACACTTCACTCAATTGTAATCATGTATAGCTTAGTTTATCATTGGCATCTTCCACTCGACTGTAAGCTCCTGAAGACCTGAATCATGTCTATTTTTGCCCACTATTATATAATGCCTGTCACACAGTAGTTGCTCAGTGGATATTTGTGGAATAAGTAATGAACAAATAAATAGCTTGTTGTTAACATGGTTGTTGGATCATAAAGCAAAAAGGTGGGGGTATGCTATGATTAAGGGAAATAATGTTCCTGAAGAACCTCCTAGGTTCAAGGATTAACTATTTTTTTCTTTTTGGTCCTTCTCTTTCAAGGAAACTTTGAAAACAGTGGCCCTTTTTCAAAACCCTTAAAAATAAATTCACTCACCAACAGACTTCTGCAGCTTGGCAGATTAATACTAGGGAAGCCTGAGGAAGCCTCTAGATAGACTAGAAGGTCTCCTTTGTAAGAAAAGAGAACTGTTGCCATAAAATGCTTAGTTATATGGAATAAGTCACCTGCCTTTCCTGTTTGGAGTGGTTGATGAAATGTAGTGAGAAGCAAGAAGGAGGGGAAGAGAAAGAGATTACCTGGAAATGGGAATTATGGGCTGGTGTAGTGGATGCCTTTATGCTCCAAACCAGAAAAATCAGGGCTCCTTCCCCTCACTTTCACCTGCCAAGAGACCACTTAGGAGGTGTCTCTGGGCTGTATCACACTAAACTGGCAATCAAGAGTTTGAAGGTTTTGTGCAAAATTGTCAGCTTCTGTGTGACAGGGACATACACATATCTTCATGCTCAGGTGGTGGGAGGGAGGAGGAAGCAACTATTCTGTATTTTAGACTGTAAAGTTTCTTGTATGGAGAAACCCACAAGGTCCCACAACTTGAATTGCTGAAAAAACAGTGAAGCCTAATGTGGAGGATATAGTGTCAGTGGGTGGAGCCAATGACCCATGAATCTCTTTGCTACAGGATGCCCATTAATCCTTTGACTCTAAAGTTTCTGTGATCTGTGACTCCAGAACACATAGACAGGGTAGGTTACTTAGGCAGAGCAGAAGAGGAGACACTTATGAGGATATACTGCACTTTTACAAAGTAAAATAAATGTAATAAAAAGCAGGCAGCATAATTGCCATGACTTATACCCTATGACATTTGATAATAACAAGATTGGTACATTAAAAATAAGTTCCACATTTAGAACTCTGCCTTGATATTTACACTTATTAAATTGTTTAGGGAGGTGGTTCCTGGATGCTGGAGGCCCATATATAAAACATATTAGCATAATTGGAGTACAGCCAAATCCCTCAGTGTACATTGCAGATACTTGTTAAAAGCTTGACCTTGGAGGGAAAACCTTCCTCCTTGTCTTCAATCAGTCATCCGCTCCTGAAAGCACTCCTCTGAAATCAACTTCCAGTCATCCATAGTTGGGAGAGCTTGTCCTCAATGGTGACCTTAGGCAGGCCCTCAGTTTCCAGGACAATGATGAAGGCTATGTTCTCACCTGGGTGAGGAAATAAGTTGTGATTTTCCATTACCTGTACCAAACATTCCTTTTCATTTGTTTAATTCACTGAGCATTGATACTACACATTAGTTCATTGAGCAATTGCTTTGTGTAAAGGCCCAGAGATGAATGAGATAGTTGTTGCCATCAAGAAACATACTTTAGTCAAGGACACAGACAACTAACTCTAGTAAAAGGCAGAATGAAATAAAGGCCATAATAGGAGTATGAGCAAATTGCTGTGGGAGCATAGATAATACAATTTATTTTAATGAGGGAAGGAGAATTAAGGAATTCATAGGTTTGTTTATCATTGGCAAGCTCCAGTGAAAAATCCAGTGCAGCATGGCTGGAGGGATTGTGAAGAGGTTTGGAAGTTACATTTGAGTCTGTTCCTGGGAATTTTGAAGCCCATACTAGTTTTGTAATTAAGAAGAACAAAAATTTTTGAAGTGCGTCAAGAAAGGCAGTTTAGGAAGCAATCTCTAGTGGTATGAAAGGTTGAAGAAGTAAAAACTGAAACAGGGTGACCAACTTCTGTGCCTGACTGGATATTAGGGGATAGGGAATAATACAAGATGCTTCTGGTGTTTCTAGCCTTAGAGGCTAGGACAATATAGTACACATAATGGAAAGGGCGATCTAGATAGAAGGATCAGTTTGCTAGAGAACATATTTGGTTGGGACTGTACTGAGTTTAGTGTGTGAGATATCATTTACAGACTGAAGGTGGTTCAGGGGTTCAGAAGGAATTGCAGAGTCATCTGCTTGTAGGAAATTGTCAAAGCCATGGAAATGGCCAAGATGACCCTGGTACTGGGGAGAATACAAATGAATGCTGGAGATACTGCCTTTATTTATTTGAAGACAATCACTAATAAAGAGGACTGAGAGAAAAAAAAAAGAGGACTGAGAAATTTTCTGAGTGGTGGGAAGCGATAGGACTAGGTGTTCATTGTAGGAAAGTGGGAGAATTTAAGTGGGATGAGGATTAAGAGGAATTTATACTTGATAATTAGGTAGTTGTTGATAGTCTTGAAGGAGAGAGATTCATGGGAAAGTTGCTGCTGTTCTTTGATAGGATTCTTGAGGATGCTTGTAGACTAAGAGGAAAGGAGATGATGGAATGATGGACACAAAAAGTGAAAGTCCTGGGGCACCAGTTGGCTCAGTTGGTTAAGCGTCTGCCTTCAGCTCGTCATGTTCCCAGGGTCCTGGGATCGAGCCCCGCATCAGGCTCCCTGCTCAGCGGGGTGTTTGCTTCTCCCTCTCCCTCTGCCTGCCTCTCTCTGTCTACCTCTCTGTCAAATTAAAAAAAAAAGTGAAAGTCCTTAAAAAAAAAAGTACCACACACTATAAGATCACAGCAAGTCAGCTTTTTATCCCAGATGCTCTGGAGTTGAGAGTCATTGATATCTAACAAATGCTATGATTTTTATCATTATACTGAATTCTGCTGAGGGGCCTTATCCATGACCCTTCCCTTTCATTTCCTTTTCCTCCCTCCCCCAAGCACTGCCATAAGTGCTACCAGTTGTTTAACCAGGAAAAATACTCCATTACTTGATTTTTGTCAGGAAGTCTAGGCCACTGTGCTACTATGCCATAGGTTCCCAAAAACTATTCAAAGTGAAAATTCATAGTATTTGGGTATTTTCAATTTAATTCCTATTGTGATATTTGGGGTTTTGTAGGACAACAGAGGGACAATAACACAAGGTATTTGCTAGGGGTTGGGGGCAGGGGCAAGATGGAGCAGATTCATAAAACAGGTTCCCTTCCCAAACAAAAGAATATTAGCTAAAATAAAGTCATTCAGTGTTGCATGTATCTAGCAATTGAATGTATTGAGAAGGGAAGCCTTATGGTTCTTTGAGTAGAAAGGTATTTAGCATAAAGGGGACAGATTTGGGCACAGTTTGGAAGTCTGAGAGACTCCTGGGAAAATAGTAAAACGGGAGAATTTGTTGTTCTTTTAGAGAGTAATAATTGTTCCAGAACCTCTTAAATGTATGGTTTAAAATATTAACCAGACACTTGAGAAGTTCTACCTATGAACTAATGAAAGCTTTTTCCATAAATTATACTTCATCTAAATGCCTTTCTTTCCTGTATGAGTCCAAAACTGAATGAGTACATTTTAATGGCCACTCAATCTGTCAGTTTGTTTCTTTGAACAGCCATTCAGTGCTTTTCAGTATTAATTATTAAAAAGAAAAGAGAGAAAAATAGGAAAGGGAAAAAGAAGGAAAGAAAAATAACACAACATGGAGAGCCTACCTTTGCCCTTCTTACCATAATCACTATAATATCACTGAATAAGTTCCTGTTCAGAATCATGTTCTCCTGCCTGCTCTGTCTTTATGACTTGATGCTACTTGTATATAAGGCTTGTGTGAGCCATTCAACAGTACAGATAATAGGACTGTATCAAGTGTCAGAGCAGCAGCTGTGCATATCCATGGTATCATTGCAAAGATGAGCTATTCTTGTGTTAAATTTTTTGGTTGAAAGTAGCCCATCAGTCACTCAGGTCTAAAACCTCAGTGTCAGGTTTGTATTCTTCCTTTCCTCATACCCTCAACATCTAATCAATTGCCAGTTCTTTAGATGCCTCTTGGATCTGTCCCACTGATGCTACCTTAGCTTAGGCCCTCATTATTTATCAAAAGTATTGCAATAGCCTCCAACGAAGTTGGCCTTCTGTGACCTCTCCCTCTGTCCTACACAGAGCTTCCAGCATCATCTTCCTTAAGTGCCACATTATCATTGCTTTCCTCAAAATACCTCAGTATTAGCCTACCATTTATAAAATCAAGCCCCAAATACACAACCACTGCTGCCTTTCATGGACCTTACACTCTAGTCAAACTTAATTATTCAATATTCCCTGTGTATGCATATCAAAGTTCGTACTTTTGCTCATGCCTTCCCTCACTCCTCTCAGAAAAACCCTAAGCTTCATGAGAATAGGGACCACATCTATTTGGTTCACTGTTATGTTCTCAGAGTCTAGCATTGTGGTTAATACATGATAGGTGCTCATTAAAAACTGACTAAATAGGGGCGCCTGGGTGGCTCAGTCGTTAGGCGTCTGCCTTTGGCTCGGGTTGTGGTCCCAGCGTCCTGGGATTGAGCCCCATGTCAGGCTCCCTGTTCAGTGGGGAGCCTGCTTCTCCCTGTCCAGCTCCCCCCTGCTTATGTTCCCTGTCTCACTGTCTCTGTCAATAAATAAAATCTTTAAAAAAAACCCTGACTAAATAAGTTTCGTGTATCCAAACCTACTTACCCTTTAAATTTCAGTTGAAATATCACTGTGCCAAAAAGTCTATACTGATACCTGCTTCCCACCTCAATACCTATACCTCATCTCTCTAAAACTGATTTGTTTTTTTCCTTAACTCCCATAGGCCCTATCTATCCCATTCTTATGACATTGATCACTTTCTTCCACCTTGGATTACTATTCTTTTTGTACATGTCTCATCTCCCACTAGACTGTGAGACTCAAGGCAGGAGCTATGTTTAATTCGTAATTGTGCCCTAAAAAAGCAATGTTCACTGAATGGGCACTCAATGATTAGAATAGCCACACACGAGGCTTTAGCAAATCAGAGAAGTTAAGGGTTTATTATTATTTCTAATAATATGATAAGAGCTCTTCTGCTTTGCTCATAAACATCAAAAGGTGAAAATACTGTCTGGACTTCAATTAGCCAAAATATAGGTGAAAATATTGGCTGAACCTCCTATTAGCCAAGATATATGGTCATCATGGCTTGAGATTGAATTCTGGCTAATCTCCAAAAACTAGAAAGTCATGATTCACATAATTCATGAATTTGCAAGTTGTTTTCTCCTACAATGCTTATTAACTATAATAATATTTTATTTGGGACTCTCGACATCTAAATAAATTCAGTCTTTACATGGGATCTTTGGCTATACATTTCCTTTTAATTTAAATCAAAACTATATGCCATGTTACATGCATTGCATATATATCAATTTCCAGATTTCCACTTTCCTTTGAGTTCTTGGCATTAAGCTCAAATTCCCCTAGTTGGGGATACTAAGGTTTTCAGACTCCGTACTAAGGAATTTGCCTCTGGGGGAGAAAAGAAAAAAGCTAATGTATTTGATTCCTAGAGCAACCCAAAATTCCATGGGAAACAATTGTCTTGTCAGGTACTTTGGATCATATAATTTATAGATCTGGTTATTACCTTGTCTAACCCTCCATCTTCAAGTCAACCCACCCATGATGAGAGATTCTTTTGAAAGCCCTCCAGAGAATAATTATATACAATGCTTTATTACTCATTCCAGATTTTTACCCCTCTGAGCAGTTGAAGTCCATTTGCTTTCATTCTATAATCAAGACTAAAAAAAAAAAAAAAAAAAAAAAAATCCGAAACCAAAAAACAACTCTTTTCTGTATCAAGAGTTTCCCTGGAAGATATACATCACCCTTCTGACTTTTCTGGACTCTTAAGTTGTGCAAACATTTCTACACTACACTGGCAGGAAGTGTTAAAGAATACTTAAAGAAAATCTTATGATTCCCACAGGTATGTGTGTCTGAATATATTCCATGATTTCCTCCTGACCAGGTCCTTAAAGAAACACTCTTGTAGGGGCACCTGGGTGGCTCAGTCAGTTAAGCGTCTGCCTGCAGCTTGGGTTGTGGTCTCAGGGTCCTGGGATCGGGTCCCGCGTCTGGCTCCCTGCTCAGCGGGGAGTCTGCTTCTCCCTCTCCCTCTGCCCCTACCCCCTGCTCATGTTCTCTCTCAAATAAATAAAATCTTAAAAAAACAAACAAACCAGGAACACTCTTGTACTTCTGTTCAGTTGAACCTTCTCCTTCTAAAATGTTCTTATATCCTGTCTTTATACTTCAGTTTACGCCTTTTCACTCATCCTTAATATTATCATAGGCAGACAACATTTAATGTATTATCTTAACTTTATTTAATAAGTGAGTATGCATTACATATAGATTGCAAGTCATTCTTGGTCCTGTGAAGAGACAGGTGGTTAATCTGAAGCAAAATGAGAGCATGAATCCACAGTTCTAGTGCTACTGAAATACTTCTTCTGGGTGTCTTGTATGGGCACAGTCTCCCTCAATACCCATTCAACGCAGGCTTTGCTGTCACCTCTCCCTTCAGCTGAGGGATTCACAATATCTAAAGTCAGCTTGTAAAGAACCCTTCTGTATCAGAGGTAGTTTTATGCCTGCACTATAAATCACGGAAGACATTTGGTCAAAGACTCCATAAAAGGGGCAGAAGGTAAACACCAGAGCTCAGAGTTGGAACCAATTATTTTTTCAAGCTAAGCACTGGCCATAGTAGCAAAAGTATCAACCAAATTTTGGAATAGCCTGTTCAGCTATTTAACATCAAAGCATGCATAGCCTGTACAAACAATAGCTTTTTAGAGGAAACCTTGAGTTTGGCTTAAGCACCAAGAACACATTTTAAAAAGTGAAAAGTATATTTATGTGCAATGACTAGTGTAGTGAGCTAAATAATGGCTTCCCCCAAATATGCCCATGTTCTAATTCTTGGAACCTGTGACGTTACATTATTTGGAAAAAGGGTCTTCACAGATGTAATTCAGTTAGGAATACTGAGATGAGGAGATTTTTATGGATAAACCAGGTGGGTCCTAAATGCCACAAGTGTTCTTATAAGAGAGAGGCAGAGGTAGATTAGATATACAGAAGGAAAAGTAATGTAAAAACAGAGCAGAGAGAGATATGGCCACAAGCCAAGGAAGGAATGACAGTCACAAGAAACTGAAGAGACTAGGACCAGGTTTTCTTCTGGGGCTTCCAGAGGGAGTACAGACCTGCCAAGACCTCAATTTAGGACTCAATTTAAATTTCTGTTGTGTTAAGCTACCATGTTTTGTGTATTGTTATTACAGCAGCCACAGGAACCTAATACAGATTTTGGAAACAGGAAGTAAGGTACTCCTATAATGAATAACCAAAAATGTGGAAGTGGCTTTGGAGTGGATAATGGGTACCGGCTGGAAGAACTGTGAGGCATTTGATAGAAAAAACATACACTGCTATTAGAAATATGAATGTTAAAGGTGCTTCTGGTGAGCTCAGAAGGAACTGAGGAACATTTTATTGGAAACTAGAAGGAAGGTGATCCTTGTTATATAGTGGCAAAGAGCTTATCTGAATTGTTTCCAACAGTTGTATGGAAAGTAGAATTTGTAAGTGATGAACTTGGATATTTAATAGCTGAGATTTCCAAGCAAAGTGTTGGAGGTAGGGCCCATTTTCTTCTTGAGCTTACAGTAAAATACAAGAAGAAAGAGGTAAATTGAGGAAATAATTGTTATGCAGAAAGGAACCAGCACTTGGTAATTCAGGAAATTTTGAACCTGTTCAGATTCCAAAAGATGCTAAAATTAGCTGATGCACTATTAGGATAGTGTGCTCTGGAGATAAAGCCAACCTCTGGCTTGTGTTGAAGAGATTAGGCATTGACTCACGGATCCACTCGATCATCTCAACAGAAGCCAAGAATAGAGATGGCATTATCCAGCAAAGATCTGTGAGGACTCTTATCTCAATATTGAATCAATTTGACATGCATGGGAGGCCCACAAAGTTTTTGAGAAACAGTTCTAGCTTGGCCTGAAAAGGATCGAGACAGGACAAAATGAGAGAAAGTCGTCAGACTACCAAAGTTTTACAGGCAAGAAACAGGATGATAAAGCTGCAAACATGTGCTACCCTTCAATATAAAGGGTCATTCTTAGAGCAGAACTGCAGGTACAGAGGCAGAGGCCCAAGCAGGGGAGCAGAGGCAGAAGTGCAAACCATGGGCACAGAGACAGACTTGATCCATGGGCCAAGAGGCCAGAACTGCAGGCCTAAAGGGTGGGGTCCTGAAACAAGGAGGATTGTCAGGCCAAGAAACCTAGGGGGATTTTGCCTGGCTGAATTTTGAAAGTCATCAGGCCATGTGACTTCTTTCTATTTTCCATTTTCCCTGGTTTGAAATAGCAATGTCTATAACTCTTGCCCTATGCCTGTTCCACCATTGTGTTTTGGAAGCAGATAACTTGTTTTGCTTCATTTATTCACATTTGGAGAGGAATTTTGCCCCAGGATTTTCATCTATACCTGATTTAGATGATCTAGATGATGGGATTTGGGACTACTGAACTGATGATGTTTGGATGAGATTTTAGATTTAGAGTTGATGCTGTAATGGGTTGAGACTTTTGGGAATGTTGAGATGGGGTAAATATATTTTGCACATGGGACATATATAAATTTTGGGGGCCAGAGGGCAGACTGTAGTGGGCTGGGGGGGGGTGCCTCCAAAAAGGTATGTCCACATCCTAACTCCCAGAACCTGTGAATGGAACCTTATTAGGAAAAAGGATCTTATAAGAGAGGCATAGGAAGATTAGATACACAGAGGAGAGAGTGATGTGAAGATGGAGCAGAGACAGATGTAGCCATAACCCAAGGAAGGCCAATAGCCACTACATGCTGGAAGAGGCAAGGGAAGATTTTCCTCTAGAGACTTTGGAGGGAGCAGAGCCCTTCATTTTGGACATTTTGCCACAGGGACCATGAAAGAATACATTTCTGATGTGTTAAGCCAAGTTTGTGGTACTTTGTTACAGCAGCCAAAGGAAACTAATGCAACTACTAAACATTCTAAGGATTTTGTATTTTTAAAAATCATTTTGAAGAAAATTTGCATAAAATGGTGCTTCTCACTGTGGCAGTAATAAACCTAACAAAAGACTTTAGTGTAATTTGGTTCTACACTAAAAATGTTACTATGTACTTTTTCTGGTGATAATTTTCAATCTCAAACAAAACTGCAAATGGCTAAAGCAGGACCATTATAAATCTGGGAAGCAAAACCTTTAACTCAATTATTGGAACTTCATGAAAGACCCTGAAAGGTTCCATACTGTTTGTGAAAACCATGTGGCATTTCTCTAAATACAAATATATAATTTATCAATAATAGTATTTCATTCATTTTTTTTCACAAACTTAAAAATAAGGCAAGTTCACGTTTCGAAGAGGTGAATACTGTGTATCATCAGTATTTCTATCCTGACCATCTTTTTTTTTTTTTCTGACCATCTTCATAATACGGCATGGCAAATGCCCCTAAATTTTAGTCAGGATTAATATTTCAAAATATCATTTTCCTACAGCCTGAAAGGCTACCAAAAGACTCAGGCCATGCCATGAAGATTTCAGAAAAGATTTTGTGAAGTCAAAAATACACACATTAATTATTTACATAAATTTGTATATCTTTGTTGTTGTTGTTAAGAAAAAGTGTATGAAATTGATATGTCCCTCAAACTTGTTTGTGTATGCATATGTGTGTGTCTTAAGATAGGATAAAACCATAAAATCTCAGATACTGTTAGTCTTTTTGATTTCTCTATTGTAGCAGCTTCAGAGATTTTTTTTAAATATCATACCCAAGTAAGAATGCACTGGAGGAAAAGGTAGCAGTTTGAATCATTATACATCTATATAAAGGAGACTGAATTATTGGTCACTTGTTTACATTATTTCAAATGGTGACCTGCCAAGCCAGTTGTTTGTTCTTTCTGAACGTCTATAGTGTGCTTTGGAGAAGTAGAAATAGGATCTTCTATATAAGAAATATACATATAAGAAATTTTTTACAGTAATGACAATCATCTGCATGGATTAGTTTTAAAATTACACTCCAGAGAAGTTATACCACATTATTTCAATGCATATTTTAAAGTAATAGACAAGTTAAGTATAACTTCTATGCCTTCATCTATTTAAGAAATATGTAGAACATGTTTTTTCTCCTAGGGTTGTTTTGGCAGCATCATTTTAATTTATTAATATAAGGTAAGTAAGTATGATGATCACTGAGAAGTTCACTTAGTCACTGGGATGTGGAATTATTGTAGTAGGAGATATAAACATATACACATATATACACATACATACATATAATTTTTTTCTTCTTCAGACCACCAAGGCAGAATTAGAAAGGGGAGAAGAGAGGCAGATAAAACAGTTGACCTTTCAGACAGTTTTCTGCTGCCTGCAGAGAGAAATCTTTTTCCTCTCAGGTCTTTTAGAAACTCTATTCCCTACTTTCATGGGGGTCATGGGAGAAAGAAGCAATAGAAGAAATAAACCACAGAGAATAGGAATCAATATTTACCTTTAAAAAATCTTAATAAAGGTAATAGAATTTTCAGGTTCATCCCAGAATAAACATTAAAATGTGAGGTTTTTCTCAAAAAATAGTCATATGAAGTATTTGTATAAAGTAGATATATGTGCATAATTAGAAAATACCTCTTTAAATAAAGTTTAAATCACTTTCTCTAACTGCTTCTGTTAAACTCTAGTTTATTTTTAGCAATGATAAGTGCCTGCAACATCATGCTGAAACTCTAGATTAATGATAAGTTTAATTTCAGCCAAAGCAGATGAATCCATCAGCTTTCACTTGAGATAAGATTCTAAATAAATTCATGGGGTTGAAGCAGTACTTTTTTTTTTAGCTTCCAAAATGGATTCTCTTGCAGAGTACCTCTCCAAATCATTAATACACACATTTTCATTGGCCTTTTCTTTTTCTATGTAACAGGAATCGGAAGCAGACATTGAATAATTCTTTCTATTTCCTTTCTTTTCCTTTTTTTTGGGGGGGCGTGACCTGCAATTTGATTAACATTGTAATTTTTTGACAGACTGAATGTTTTTGAATTTCTTATACTTTTCATCATTACCATCAGGTCACACACAATAACAATACACATCTTTACACTAAAATGGAACACATGTTTTAAAATCCTTGTAATTGTGTTTGTATAATTGTGAAAGCATCTTGCAATAGCTGTAAAAATACATGCTATTTCACCCAGCTTAGCTTGATCCTTGCAGAAATGCATTTATTTCCTCTCTATCCCTTGAGTGGATATTTTGTTCTTCTCAAAATATATGATTTCTTTTACTTAAATATTTTCATATTCTTTGGCATCAGGATTCACTTAGATGAGATAGCTCCATTGTGGCGAGAGCGTGACCTTTCCAAAGGTACTCGTCTGTTATCTGTAAGACAAAGAGAAAAAGAACCAAAAACACGTGAGCTTTAGATCTTGGCTATTACACAATGTCAGGTCAAGAGAGGTTTTCGAATAGTCCTGAAAATCACTTCAAATGAATATGTAAATAAGTAACAAGGAGCCCAGATCTGAGGAGTTCATGCTGCAGCTCCCAGGCTGAGTTCAAGAGTCCTGCAATCAGCAATAAATAACTTTTCTTGGTAAGTGAAATCAGAGTGATGAAAGAAATGGAAGAATTTTCTCAAGCACAGTCCCCTTGGAAATTGCAGGTGACAACAAAATTCCTTGGTAAAGATGTCAGATTGAAAGGATCTATGTACAGAGCCCTTTGTTGGAAAGCACTTCAATTTTCAATTCCCCGTGAGTTTTCTTTTTCTTTTTTTTTCCCCCATGAGTTTTCACAATCTGTATATGGGCTACCTCTAGAGGACACCAGGGTAGGCAGAGCAGAAAAGAATTTTTATTTTTTTTAACAATGATGGCAATATGTGCCAATCAAACAAGCTACTGAATCTTTGCCTGACTGTATGATGTAAACATATTCAACACATTATATAAGTCATTATGGGAATGAATAATGAATAGGTCCTATTCCCCTCAGAGGAAGAATAATCACTGTAGAGGTAACTGTTGGCACAAAGCTTGGAAAGCAAAGTTTAAAAGCATTGATGGTTGCTCAAAAGAGTTTTAGCTTTAATAGAGAAAAGGTTTACAGCTCTGCATTGTGATGATCACTACTTTGTTATTATCACCTCTGTTTTATGCTCAGCTTAAATGCAATTGATGCGGATGAAAATCCCTTTCTGACAAAAGCATAATATACTTAGATTCTCTATTTAAAATGAGACTAGGTCCCTCAAAATAATGACAACCACCAGCACTTACATAAATGCTAACGCTTAACACCTGTTAATTTGCTAATTCACTCAACATCCCTGGGAGGTAAGTCCATTTCATTCTACCCTATTATTTCTGCTTTAGTGATGAAAGTTAAACAGCAAACCAGTAGTATGATGGGGGATTATAATGCAAAGTTAATGCCTAAGTATCAGGACTGCTTTGTTCAGAGGTAGATGTTGGGGCCTCCCAAGCTACTAACCATATCCTCCCTGAAATGATGATGCCCAAAGAACACATCCTGCCTGTCCCATGGGGAGGGGAGGATGGACTATGAGAAGTGCTGAGGTTCGCTGTGGTACCTTTCTGCTCTGTGCTAGTGTCTCTGGACTGATTCCTGGTAGTCTGTGGTCAGTTCACAGAACAAAACTAACTGGCTTCTATGACCTTGGTCTTGTTAACATCACATATGACTGCATTGAGCCAACCAGCCATAAGCTTAAAGTGCCTTAAAAATGCAATAGTATCACTGAGAGGTGAGAAAGAAAGGCATTTTCTCTATTCAGAGATATATCTGAGTGAAGGATTATTTGGGTATTCTTTTAAAGATACCATTTAAAAAAGTCATTAGTTTGTGATCTAGATCACAATTCAGCAAAAATGTGAAGATAACATTCCTAGATAAAGGGCTTATTACTTAGATGTCACTAGTTTGCATACAGATTGGTTTGGGACTTAGAAAACATTTAAAATGAGATTATAATATAATGGTTACCAATGATTTGCTAGTATTTAAACATTCAGTGTTAAAAGCCACCAAATATAAGAATGATGGTACCATTCTCAGAGGATTGTCTCAGCTCAAAAAAGGGCTTGTGCCTTGGTGGTCCTACACACTAAGGTCAACTGGCATTGCGCTCAGGAATGCCACTGGCTTCCCATACCATCACTCACAGCCCACTAGATTTAAGACAAGTACCACATTAAAAAAACCCAGACTCATAGCATTAAATGATGTGGTATCAGGATTCACTTATTGGTAGCATTTGGTATGAGAAAATAAACTTTCAGGTGAAAATGAACTGAGGAAAGGACATTGAAGCTTTTGGAAGACAGGATAAACACTGGCTCAGGGCCCAAATCTAGCTCTTGACATGCACAAGAGAGAATGATTCTACATTTCCTCCCTCTCTCCCTTCTCTCTCTTTATATATTTTTGGTACCGAACTGATCCCTATGTTAATGAGATAAGAGGAAGCAATTCTGAAAAAGTTACCACGTACTTTTGAAATGTCAATGTACAACCTTATTTATGGGGAAAAAATGCCATTAGAAACAATGGCAACAATGGCAACAATGACTAATCTGGATTTTGTGATCAAATTATAATTTTCTGCATTTATATTAAAACTATTTTAGGTGCAAAATATACTCTAGATTTGTACGGATCAAGCAGAAAGTGAAATTTAGAAGATAACATGTTTATAAATGTATATGACATGAATATCTATATTCATCTTTTTTCAGACTCTTAGTAGCTTGCAATCTAATGATGAAAACTTTTCATGCTCAAATGCATGTCTTCTTTGAGGCAAAGACTAAGAATCAGTGAATTTTTTGAAATAAAAATTCTATAATTATAGTATTAAATACTAACGGGTAAAAATCTGGCATGGCCCTCATAAGGTAAGGGCACTAATTGATATCAAATTTAGGAGAAAGCAAATGTTACATATTATTGCTGTCAGAGGTGATTAATTTGGGTGATTTGAGAGGGACTGTATTTCCTATTTGGAGATGTAGGTGGAGGAAGTGGATGCCCATGTGACGATTTGAGAGTTGTAGGAGACCCAGACTGAACCAAATTCACTTTTTTAAAGGTTTTATTTATTTGAGAGAGAGAGAGCACATGTGAAAGAGAGCACACGAGAGAGCACGAGCGGGGATGGGGCCCGCTGGGCAGAGAGGGAGGTTGAGAAGCAGGCTCCCCACTGAGCAGGGAGCCCAACGTGGGGCTCGATTCCAGGACCCTGGGATCATGACCTGAGCCAAGGGCAGATGCTTAACTGACTGAGCCACCCAGGTGTCCCCAAATTCACTTCTATAACTAGTCTTATTCTCCAACACTACTGATACTAGAATACTTTAGATGGCAAAAATAGGAGCCTCTCCTCCAAAAAGTCAATAGTTTAAAACATATGTACTCACCTGAGATCATGTGAGGGCTTTGTTAACAAATAGTGGCTTTCCTTTCCAATTTGCCTGTTGACTTTTTGGAAACCAAAGAAAGGAAGAAGGGGGGGAGGCATCTGTCTATGTTTGTATACTTGATGGGGATATGAGATACCGGAAAACACATTTTATTAGAGGATGGGGAGAACATGATTTGTCATAATCTTTCTCTGCTTTCATTTTCTTAATGTATGAGGTAACATATGATAGTGAATAAGAAAGCCTACAGTGTCTAATATATCCTCATGATCTAAGAATTCATTAAGAAATTCTATTGTTTGTAAAAACCAACAATTAATGCAGCATTAAAACCTGAAATGTCAGTCCCAAGATGTAACTTCCAAATCCACCATAGCTGGGTATTCTCTTTGATCATCAAAGGCTTGTCTTTGAAATATGCCCCATGTGAAGGTGAAAAGATTCTGATATTACAGAGAGTGTCCTGGTCATAACGTGAAGCTGGAGAGGGACACAGTTATATAAAAATGTGCATTCTATGGAGGAAGCATGATCAAAACTAAAACAATATTCCAATCTGTCATGAAAAGAGAATATGAATACATGGCCCAGCTTTAACATGCTTCTGCACATTCTGGGTATCAGGTTACCAGTTAAAACCAATGTCAAGGTTTCTCCACTGTCATAACAGCAATAATCTTTATGCTTTTTCTGAATATAAATATATTTGACATTCATCTCAAAACCTTCCCTACTGAATCCTACAGTAAATGGATTAAACCCATTACTGTATTGATCTAGAATTCATTCATGCAATCATTTATTCAGCAACTATGTACAAAGCACATCACCCAAGAAATACCTGAATGTTCCAAAGTTTCACACCAATAGCTAAATTTACATCACTAATGTTCTTCTTACTGAAAACTCTGTCAAGTGAAATAACTGAGGAATAAGCATATTATAGATAAAGCTTAACCAAACACAATGTGAGACAGACTAAAGTACTCAAGCCTATAGTATGTAACCTGAAAATGTACAATTAATCCTTCACCAAAGTGAGTGTATGCCAAAGGTACAAGGATATATCCTGTATATTTCATGAGTAGGACAAGTTGAGATTGAAAAACTGTGATAAAGGCCATGTTCATTATTCATTTCCCCTCAGATTAGGAGTCTATCTGTTGTCTATGGAAGAACAGTTTCCTTCCTGGTATTCATAGGCAATGTAGATGTATCAATGTTAACCTAACATGATGCACTTTCCCCTCCCAGCAGGATAACATAAAATAAATGTGTTTGGTATATACTGTATATTGTATTACTAAATATCCAATTTTAATGCGAGTAAACAAAGTAAAAGAAAACCTCTGTGATTTATGGTGAACTTTGTTTTCTCCAAAGCCCTTCAAAATTAATGGTGTGTAGATTGACCATCAATGGGTAGGCATTATTTCCAACAAATAGAGCAGAGGACTGGGTTTATGCAGCTTAGGCTAAGAAAACCAAGAAAACTAAAGATGCTTCAGGAAATGTCTACTGAGTAGATGTTTGCTTTCCAAATACTAATGAAAGAAGATAATTTATCTTAGACTGTAATACTAAAATTGTCTCATATAAACTTACATTTTTCCCCTTATGTCCCATGATTCCAAAGCTGTTTGGTTTATGTTTTTCTCTCTGATTTTGGGAATCCTAAATTGATAAAGTTTCTCATTCACTAGAATTGACTGTAAGGTAGCAGCTGAATTAGGCTTGGGCCTAATCTCTTGGTGGAAGACAGCCAACTGATCCATTAGTTGACCAGGTTTGTTCTCTTCACTCTTATCAGAATAGTGATAGTGTCTTTAAAATACATATTTTCTTTAAAGAGATAGAGCACACACATGCGAGTAGTGGGGAGGGGCAGAGGGAGAGGGAGACAGAGAATTTTAAGCAGGCTCCATGCCCAGTGGGGAGCCCAACGCGGGGCTTGATCTCTTGACCCTGAGCTTGATTTCATGACCCTGAGATCATGACCTGAGCAGAAACCAAAAGTCGGACACTTAACCAATTGAGCCATGCAGGCACCCCAAGATACATATATATTTTGAACTTAAACTATATGTGCAATTTGGTATTCTATATTTTCATTTAACATTTTATTGTAGAAATTTTCCATGTCATTAACCTCCTGAAACATGATATTGAAAACATGATTTTTAATGGTCACATAATCTTTTTATTTTATATAAATATACCACGATTTGGTTAACCATTTCTCTACTGCTAGATATTTAAGTTGTTCCCATTTTTTTCTATTATAAAAGCCTCACCATGAACATCCTTATATCTTTATATATACCATGTATGGAAGTGGGTTTGTTAAGTGTGCAAAATTAAGTCCAAATTGAATTCCAGAGTAGTTGTATTAATTTAAATCCAACTGGCAGTAAGTACATTAATTTGTGTTATCACATTGTTGGGTATTAACCTTTTTAAAATGTGTAATATGAAAAGTGATTAATGGTATCTGATTTACTCCTTTTGTATTTCTTCAAATCCTTGTAAAGTGGAATTTTCTATATGTTATTATCTATATATCTTCCTTTATTTTTTTTTTTTTTTTAAGATTTTATTTATTTATTTGAGAGAGAGAGAATGAGAGAGAGAGCATGAGAGGGGGGAGGGTCAGAGAGAGAAGCAGACTCCCTGCCGAGCAGGGAGCCCGATGCGGGACTCGATCCAGGGACTCCGGGATCATGACCTGAGCCGAAGGCAGTCGCTTAACCAACTGAGCCACCCAGGCGCCCTCTATATATCTTCCTTTAAATGCTGGCCAGGCCCCTTGGCCATTAATCTACTGGGGTCTTAGGTTTTGCTTTTGTTTTTATTTTGGAATCTACATATTAAAGATAGTAACCAATTTAAATATTTGTTAGAACTATTTTCTTAGTTTGTTGATTACCTATTTAGTTTGTGTTGTGGGTTTTTAGGAACATATGGTTTCTTTTTTTTCCCATTATACTCTATATTTTTTATTTTTATTACTGAATTATAGTTGACATACAATGTTAAATGTTTGAGGTATAAAACACAATGATTTGACAATTCTATACACTATGCAATGCTCACCATGATAAGTGTAGTTATCATCTATCACCATACAATGTTACTACAATATTATTGACTATATTTCCTATGCTGTATTTTTCATCCCCCTGACTTATTTATTTTGTAACTGGAAGTTTGTACCTCTTAATACTCTTCCCCTTTTTTGCCTATCTGCCTACTCCCCTCTGCTCTGGCAACACCAGTTTGTCCTCTGTATTTATGAGTTTGTTTCTATTTCTGCTTTTTCTTGTTCATTTGTTTTGTTTTGTAGATTCCACATATAAGTGAAATCACATGGTATATGTCTTTCTGACTTATTTCACTTTAGTGTAATACTCTATAGGTCCACCTATGTTGTCACAAATGGTGTGTTCTCATTCTTTTTATGGCTATTATTCCATTGTGTGTGTGTCTGTATATATATATTCTTTCTCCATTCATCAGGTGATGCATACCTAGGTTTCTTCCATATCTTGGGTATTGTAAATAATGCTGCAATAAACATAGGGGCTTATATCTTTTCAAATTAGTGTTTTCTTTTTCCTCATGTAAATACTCAGTAGTGGAATTACTGAACAGTATGGTACATGCAAATCAAGACCACAATGTGTTATGACCTAACACCAGTCACAATGGCTAGTATAAAGAAAGACAAGGAATAACAAGTGTTGGTGAGGATGTGAGAAAAGGGAACCCTTAGCACTGTTGGTGGAAATGTAAATTGGTATAGCCATTTTGGAAGACCGTATGGAGGCGCCTTTAAAAATGAAAAAGAAAAGAACTGCCTATCTTTTCTTTTAGGGGTTTTATGGTTTCAGGCCTGACATTTAGGTCTTCAATCAATTTTGACTTTATATTTTTGTATGGTGCAAGACAGTGGTCCAGTTTCATTCTTTTGCATGTTGTTGACCAGTTTTCCCGACACCTTTTTTGAAGAGACTGTCTTTTTCCCATTGCATATTCTTACCTCCTTTGACATAGGTTAACTGACCATATAAGCATAGGTATATTTCTGAGCTCTCTATTCTGTTCTATTGATCTATGTGTCTCTTTTTGTGCCAGTACCATACTGTTTTGATTACTATGGCTTTGTAGTATAGTTTGAAACCTGGAATTGTGATACCTCCAGCTTCATTTTTCTTTCTCAAGATTGTTGTGGCTATTTGGGGTTTTTTGTGATTCCATATAAATTTTAGGATTATTTGTTCTAGTTCTGTGAAAAAAATACCACTGGTTATTTGATAGGGATTACATTGAATCTGTAGATTGCTATAGGTAGTTATCAACATTTAAAAAATACTGGTTCTTCCAATCCATGAGCATAGAATATCTTTCCATTTGTTTGTGTTGTCTTCAATTTCTTTCATCAATGTTTTATAGTTTTCAAAGTACAAAGGTCTTTCACCTTGGTTAAATTTATTCCTCGGTGTTCTTTCTGGTGCAGTTGTAAATGGGATTGTTTTCTTAATTTCTCTTTCTGCTACTTTGTTATTAGTGTATAGAAATGCAATAGATTTCAGAGCACCTGGGTAGCCCAGTTGGTTGAGTGTCCAACTCTCAATTTCAGCTCAGGTCATGATCTCATGGGTCGTGAGATTGAGCCCTAAGTCGAGCTCACTGCTCAGCAGGGAGTCTGCTTAAAGATTCTCTCCCTCTGCCCCTACCCCTGGTCATGCTCTCTCTCTAAAATAAATACATAAATCTTAAAAAAAGAAATGCAATAGATTTCTATATATTAATTTTATATCCTGCAACTTCACCAAATTTATTTGTTATCTCATAGTTTTCTGGTGGAATCTTTAGAGTTGTCTATATATATAGTAATATGCCATCTGCAAATAATGATAGTTTTACTTATTCCTTACCAATTTGGACACATTTTATTTCTTTTTCTTGTATGGTTGCTGCAGCTAGGACTTCCAGTAGTCTGTTGAATATAAGTGACCAGAGTGGACACCCTTGTCTTGTTTCTGATATTAGAGGAAAAGCTTTCAGTTTTTCACCATTAGGTATGATGTTAATTATGCGTTTTTCAGATATGGCCTTTATTATGTTGACATATGCTCCCTCTAAACCTACTTTGTTGAGATTAGATTTTTTTATCATGAACAGTTGTTGAATTTTGTTAAATGCTTTTTCTGCATCTCTTGAAATAATCATATGGTCTTTATTCTTTCTCTTGTTACTATGATATATTACATTGATTGATTTGTGGATATTAAACCATTGTTGTATCACTAGATAACTCTACTTGATTGTGGAGAATAATTTTTTAACTATATTGTTGAATTTGATTTGCTAATATTTTGTTGAGGACTTTTGAATCTATGGTCATCAGGAATATTGGCCTGTAAGTTTTTTTGCAGTGTCTTTGTCAGGTTTTGGTATAAGGGTAATGCTAGCCTTGAAGAATGTATTTGGAAGCTTTCCTTTCTCTTCTATTTTTTGGGATAGTTTGAGAAGAATAGGTATTAACTCTTGTTAAAATGTTTGAGAGAATTCACCTGTGAAGACATCTGGCCCTGGACTTTTTTTGTTGCACATTTTAAAATTAATGATTTATTTTCATTATCAGTCTGTTCAGATTTTCTACTTCTTCCTCACTCAGTTTTGGAAGATTGTATGTTTCTAGGCATTTATCCATTTCTTCTAGGTTGTCCCATTTGTTGGCATATAACTTTTTGTAGTAGTCCCTTATAATCCTTTTTATTTCCATGGTGTTGGTTGTCACTTCTCTTTCATTTCTGATTTTGAGCCTTTATCTTTTTCTTTATGTGTCTGTCTAAGGGTTTATCAATCTTTTTTATCTTTTCAAAGAACAGCTCTTTGTTTCATTGATCTTTTAAATTTAAAATTTTTTAACACCCAAAAAACAAATAATCAAGTCAAAAAGTGGGCAGAAGATATGAAAAGACACTTCTCTGAAGAAGACATACAAATGGCTAACAGACACATGAAAAAATGTTCATCATCATTAGCCATCAGGGAAAGCCAAATCAAAACCACATTGAGATACCACCTTACACCAGTTAGAATAGCAAAAATGGACAGGGAAAGAAACAAGTGTTGGAGAGGTTGTGGAGAAAGGGGAACCCCCTTACACTGTTGGTGGGAATGCAAGTTGGTACAGCCACTTTGGAAAACAGTGTGGAGGTTCCTCAAAATTTTAAAAATAGAGCTACCCTATGACCCAGCAATTGCATTACTGGGTATTCACCCCAAAGACACAGATGTAGTGAAAAGAAGGGCCATATGCACCCCAATGTTCATAGCAGCAATGTCCGCAATAGCCAAACTGTGGAAAGAGCCGAGATGCCCTTCAACAGATGAATGGATAAAGAAGATGTGGTCCATACATACAATGGAATATTACTCAGCCATCAGAAAAGATGAATACCCAACTTTTACATCAACATGGATGGGATGGGAGGAGATTATGCTAAGTGAAATAAATCAAGCAGAGAAAGTCAATTATCATATGGTTTCACTTATTTGTGGAACATAAGGAATAGCATGGAGGACATGGAGAAGGAAGGGAAAAATAGGGGGGGGAATTGGAGGGAGAGATGAACCATGAGAGACTATGGACTCTGAGAAACAAACAGGGTTTTAGAGGGGAGGGGGGTGGGGGGATTGGTTAGCCGAGCGATGGGTATTAAGGAGGGCATGTACGGCATGGAGCACTGGGTGTTATATGAAAACAATGGATCGTGGATCACCACATCAAAAACCAATGATGTATTGTATGGTGACTAACATAACATAATAAAATTAAAAAAATAAATAAATAAATTTAAAAGTTTTTAGTCTATGTTTCATTTATTTCTACTCTAATTTTATTGTTTTCTTCCTTCTACTAATTTGGGTTTTGTTTGTTCTTCTTTTTCTATTTCCTTTAGGTATTAGGTTAGATTATTTATTTGAGATTTTTCTTATTTTTGAGGTAGGTTTGTATTGCTGTAAGCTTCCCTCAGAATTGCTTTGGGTGTGTCCCAAATATTTTGGACTGTTGTGTTTTCATTTTCATTTGTTCCCATGTATTTTTTTTATTTCCTCTTTGATTTCTTGGTTGACCCACTGGTTGTTTAGTAGCATGTTGTTTAGCCTCCATGAGTTTGGGTATTTTCCAGTATTTTTCTTGTAACTACTTCTAGTTTTATACGTTGTGGTCAGAAAAGACTCTTGATATGATTTGAATATTCTTAAATTTATTGAGACTTGGTTTGTGGCCCAACATGTGATGTATCCTGGAGAATGTTCCATGCACACTTGAAAGGAATGTGTATTCTGCTGTTTTTGGATGGAATGTTCTGTATATATCTGATAAGTTCATCTGGTCTAATGTGTTGTTCAAAGCTACTGTTCCCTTATTGATTTTCTGTCTGGATGATCTATCCATTTATGTAAATGGGGTGTTTAATAAGTCCCCTACTATTACTGTATTACTTTCAATTTCTCCCTTTATGTCTGTTAATAGTTGCTTTATGTACTTAGGTGCTCCTATGTTGGATGTATTGATATTTACAATTGTTATATCTTCTTGTTGGATCTTTACCATTATGTAATGTCCATCTTTGTCTCTTCTTACAGTCTTTGTTTTAAATTCTGTTTTGTCTGATAAAGTATTAATACCCCATTTTTTTCACTTTCATTTGAATGAAAGATCTTTATCCCTTCACTTCAGTCTGCATGTGTCTTTAGGTCTGAAGCGAGTCTATTGTAGGTAGCATATAAATAAGTGGGTTTTTTTGTATCCATTCCTTCACCCTATGTCTTTTGATTGGAGCATTTAGATCATTTATATTTAAAGTAATTATAGATAGGTATGTACTGTTGCCCTTTTGTTAACTGTTGTCTGATTGTTTTTGAATTTTTTCCCTGTTCCTTTCTTCTCTTGCTCTCTTCCCTTGTGATTGATGACCTTCTGTAGTCTTATGCTTGGATTTCTCTCTCTCTCTTTCTCTTTTTTTGTACCTACTATAGGTTTTTGGTTATCATGAGGTTCATTTATAACATCTTAAGTATATAGCAGTCTATATTAAGTTGTTGGTTGCTTGAGTTCAAACACATTCTAAAAGCATTACATTTTTACTCCCCCCTCCATGTTTTATGTATATGTCATATTTTATATCTTTTTATTTGTGAGTCCCTTAACTATTTTTTGATAAAATTATTTTTAAAGATTTTATTTTAAAGATTTTATTATTTTTTTTATTTATTTGACACAGAGAGAGACAGTGAGAGAGGGAACACAAGCAGGGGGAGTGGGAGAGGGAGAAGCAGGCTTCCCGCGGAGCAGGGAGCCTGATGCGGGGCTTGATCCCAGGACCCTGGGATCATGACCTGAGCTGAAGGCAGACACTTAATGACTGAACCCCCAGGTGCCCCTGATAAAATTAATTTTAATACGTTTGTCTTTTAGCCTATACTAGCTTTATAAGTGACTGATCTACTACCTTTACTCTGTTTGCTTTTACTCATGAAATTTTTTCCTTTCATAATTTTCTTCTAATTATGGCCTTTTCCTCTTAAAGAAGTCCCTTTAACATTTCTTGTAAAGCCAATTTAGTGGTGATGAACTCTCAGTTTTGTTTGTCTGAGAAACTATCTCTCCTTCAATTCTGAATGATAACCTTGCCAGGTAGAGCATTTCTGGCTGCAGGTTTTTACCTTTCAGCACTTTGAATATGTCGTACCATTCTCTTCTGACCTACAGAGTTTCTACTGCAAAATCAGCTATATGGGATTTCCCTTATATATAACTAGTTGCTTTTTCTTACAGCTTTTAGGATTCTCTCTTTAGCTTTAATTTTTGATGTTTTAATTATTACATGTCTTGGTGTGGACATCTTTGAGTTCATCTTGTTTGGGGGTTCTCTGTGATTTTTGGACCTGGATGTCTGTTTCTTTCCCCAGGTAGGGAAGTTTTCAGCTATTATTTCTTCAAATAAGCTTTCTGCCCCTTTTTTTTCTCTTATCTTCCTCTAGGACCCATATAATGTGATTGTATACCTGATGTTGTCCCAGAGTTCCCTTAACTTGTCCTCATTTTTAATTTTATTTTTTAAAAGATTTTATTTATTTATTTGACAGAGAGAGAGAGTGGGTGTGTGTGTGTGCATGCACAAGCAGCGTGAGCAGGAAAGGGAGAAGCAGGCTCCCCACTGTGCGGGAAGCCCAATGCGGGGCTCGATCCCAGGACCCTGGGATCATGACCTGAGCCAAAGGCAGACGCTTAACCAACTGAGCTACCCAGGTGCCCTACCTGTCCTCATTTTTTAAAATTATATTTTGTTTTTGCTGTTCAGCTTGGGTGCTTTCTATTACCCTGTCTTCCAGATCACTGATCTCTTCTTCTGCATACTCCAATCAGCTATTCATTCCCTCTAGTGTATTTTTCATTTCAGTTATTATATTCTTCAACTCTGATTGGTTCTTTTTTATATTTTCTATCTCTTTGTTGAAATTCTCACTAAGTTCATCCATTCTTCTCTCAAATCCAGTGAGCATCTTTAGGACCATTACTTTGAACTCTTTATTAGGTAGACTGCTTATCTCCAGTTCATGTAGCTATTTTTTTGAAGTTTTGTCTTGTTCTTTCATTTGGAGCATATTCCTCTGTCTCCTCATTTTGTTTTGACTTTCTGTGCTTGTTTCTATGAATTACATAGAACAGTTATTTATCCTAGTCTTAAAGGAAGGGCCTTGTGTAGGAAATCTCTGTGTGTACCTGGTTGCTTTGGCTGGCTGGCTGGAGCTGTAGCAGGCACCGATTGGGGGTCCTGGGGCCTATGCACCAGGGCCACCCTAGTGGGATGGCTGGAGCTAAAGTGGGCTAGGGGTCCCAGGGCTCTCTACACAGAGGGCATCTTGGCAGGACAGCTGGAGCCAAAGCAAGTGCAGGCTGGGGCTCCTGGGGCATTCCTCTTAAGGGCACTCTGGCAAGATGTCTGGAGCAGAAGCAGGCATGGGCCAGGAGGTTCCACGATGTTCTGTCCAGGCGGCTCCCTGGCTGGATGGCAGTAGCTGAGGCAGGAATGAGCTAGGTGGTCCTGGGGTGCTCCATGCAGGGGGTATCCTGGTGGAATGGGTGGAGCTCAGGTGGGCAAAGAGCAGGATGTCTTTGTGCAACTCCATGCAGGAGGTCCTTGGCTGGGAAGTCCTCAGATGCTCCATGCATGGGGTGTCATGGCAAGTCCTCTGGAGCTGAATTGGGTGCAGGCCTTCGGTGTCCCCGTATTTGCTTCACTGGGGCCACACTGAGGGGCTGGGGCTGATGTGGACTAGGGGCACAGGACTCACTGAGGTGGGAGGCTGGCTAGGGTACCTGGACCCTGCTTCTGTCTGCATTATCAAAGTGGAGAGGAAATGTAAATGTAAATGGCACTTGCCAGCACCTCTGACCCCAGAGGGTGTTCCAGCAGCTTCCCTGCCATTTGGCAGATGCTCTAGGGCTGGCTCCTTTATATTCTAGTTTCCCTTTTAAGCTGCAGCTTTTATTCTGTGCCCCAGAGTGGAGGAATCCTCTCCCAGTCCCTCAGTACTATCCCTCCCACTGCAGTTTGCAGCATCGGGGGTGGGGTTCTCATGATTACCATGCCTCCATCTCTCCTGCCATTCTCTATGTGGTCCCTCTGTCTTTTGTTGTGCATAAGTTGTTCAGTCAGCCTTCAGTTCTTCAGGAGGAATTGCTCTATATGTAGGTGTAGATTCAGGATGTCTCTGCAGGAGGTGAGCTCAGGGTCTTCCAATATAACTATCTCAGACTGGGACTCATTTTTATTCTTTATGTAGCTAAATCTATTGATCTTTTACACTGTGATCTGTTCCTTTATTTTTAAGTTTAGAAAGCCTTTCTCTAGCCAGAGACATCTGATTAACATTCAACTGTCTCTTGTTTTGTAAGGTTTGTTTTTTTCCACATTTATCTATTTAAATGATCTAGATTTTATTTTGTTGTACAATGTCAGGCAAGTTTCCACATTGATTTCTTGTTTTCTTTTTTTTTTTCTTTTCTTGCAGAGAGAAAATGGGTTGTCCCAGAACCCTTTGTTGAATAATCATGAATTTCTACAGATTCATGATATCTCTTTTCATGTTAAATTATCTATACTAGTGTACATTTCTGTTCCATTGACCTAAACATCTTTCCAACTATTTTTGTGCCAATACCTTCTGATTTCATTCATAATATATTTTAATATCTGGTGGAAATAATCTTCTATAATTTATATTTTCATTTCGAAGATGTATTTTTAGGAAACATTTTGGAACTCTACATCATGTTATAATCACACATCTTGAAAACAACACAGCTTGAAATATAAACCCAATGGGTACTAACTATGCTATCTTAGTAAGGATAGGCAGATGTCTATTTGTTGAGTGCCAATGAGTCAAGTGACTCTAAAGTCCCTAATGATGTTTTTAAGAGTTCTCTTTAGGTTTCTCATTTTCTTAAAGACTTAACAAGCCTCTTTCACTGTCTTCTGATCACTTTTTCCACCAGCTGACCACTTTTCTTCTGGAAATACAGCACAGGCCAGCACTAAGGAAAAGAGCAAAATCAATTCTATAAGAGATTTTCTAATATGCTTATTCTCATTATTTTTGCCTTGTCAAAAATTTGAATTGGAATTAAGGATACAGTTTTGTTGGCTGTTCAAAAAGTCTAGTGCTTCAAAGTTTGTAAACCTTATTTTCTCATATATTTTATAACATTTGACAAATTTGGCTTCCACCAGATACCAACACTATTAAACTATATCAACTTACTTTATTCCAATAAAATTGTATATATAGGTCACTGTGCAAAAATGGATGTCTAGAAGCCAATCAATTACCTCTACTTAAAAATTAAATAGTTCTAGCTCTATTCTAATCTCAATGACATCATAATGTTCTTGAAGCTAGAATCAGATCATGTTGTATAATCTATATCCTTCATCACATGCAAATAAATCCATGCAAAGAAAACAGAAACCCAGATTACTGTGGTAGTTCATGTTGGGAGAAGAGATGAAAAGCTATTTTAACGAGAATGGTAATGGAAAGCAATAATATTAAAGAAGTTCAGAGGCTACTGTGACTATAGATACACAACTCCCATTAAATGTAATTGGAGTTAAGCACATGTAATGATAACAAAATAGACCCCTAAATGTCTTTCCAATTGGAAAATAAGCAAATCTGTTCCAGAAAATAGCATGTTTTTGTGTGGAAAATACAGTATTCTAATTGAGATGCACAAATTATCATCATATTGATATTGCTCAGGGTATGATGTTGGTATTCTTCCTATGCTTAGGGATATAGATCTGGGAGAGGTAACATCTGTACAAAGAATATGTTTCTTTTTCTCTTCTTAATGCTCAGCATTCATTATGTTATTAAAGGAAAAGTCTCAATAGTTGCAATGGATTTATTAATTCAGTAGCTGGTTATCAGCATGAAACTCTGCTGTGCTAGGGGGAAAACAAATTATATTTTACAACATTGCAGTAGTGAGATTAAATCACTTTTCTATATTTCACTTTCTTCTTATCCTCCCTGCCAGGTAGTAACTCTATTCTCTACCTCTATTATGAACCTCATATTTTGCAAACTATCAAGTCTTGTAGTAATATAAAGGTACATTATCAAACAAACTCAATTATAGCAACTTTAGAAAGATTGAAATATGTGATAAAAGTAAAACCACTGAGTACAATAATACTATCTCAAGGCATTAAAAACAATCCATATTAAGCTACAAATGTGGAAAATATGCAAGGCTTACTTTTACCTATCACAAACGTGATATTTTCATAACATGTATAACCAACCTCCTGGGATTTTAAATGACTAGCATTTACATAATTGATAACTTGAGCATTTCAAAGGATTTTACAAAAATGTGGCTCAGAAGAAAAATCAGTATATTGTTCAGTATTTCAACTGCCATAGACCTTGCTATTGATTATCTTTGGACTCAATGTCAAACCTAGTGAATAGATTTTTTTTAAATGTCCTTGGTTTTGTACTTTAGCCATGCATTATGTTTGCTTCTTTACTAGGACATGCAATTGGGCTTTAAGACAAATTTTCTTTCTATGAGGTTGAAAGTCTGATAATGATGCCTACATATCTGGAAAATATGGGGAACAACAACATATAAAAATATGAATAGTGTTAGAAAAGAGTTAGAAAAATCCCCAAGCAAATCATATATGTGAAACTTACACTGAAGAACAAACCAATAGAAACCACACAAATGATAACAGAGCTGCTCAGGTGTCTTTCACAGTGGATTACACATAGCAATTTCTCAAAAACTGTCCATTGATTAAGTAATCATCCAATCTTTAGCAATGAATCAGGAACTGACCCTTCAATTCACCTTCTGCTACACTGCTTAACACACAGGGAATATAATTTGCCATTAATATAAAGAAAGGAAAGGAAACCTTTTCTCCCTGCCTCCCTCCTTCCCTTCCTTCCACCCACCTACAAATTTTTACTGCATAAACTATCTGCAGAGTACCATAATAGACACTCTTATAAGTTATTAGAGAAGAAAGGATAAATGTACAAACAACTATAACATAAAATATGTGGTTCTTATAGCATCTATTACAGTTTAAGTATGATGGCAGTTCAGAGAAGAGAAAAACCATAATCCCTTGAGTGCAGGAGTTGGGGGCCAGGGAAAACTTTGTCCCAATTAGGCTGTAAAGTATAGGTGGGATCTTAACAAGAAGAAATAGAAAGATAGCTGCTAATTTTTGATTAGAAAAAATGAGTTCTAGTTTCTTATATTGCTGACTATTTAACAAATTTTGCCTATGGGGGGGGCATGAAAAGCAATGGATGTATAAAGGAGGAATCAGAATGTCTATATATATTTAATCTTTTTTTCTAGGAAAAGGAAGAAAATAATAAAAGGACATATATTGAATTGGCCAGATTTGTAGTGATAGTTGTTTATATAAACACATGATTTTATTTTTAATATTTTTTGAAAAACAATCCTGAATGGTTTACAAAGACAGCAGTTCTGTTTAGAAAAACAAAACAAACCCAGGAAGAAAAAAACACCCAGCAGAAATGGGGCTCTCTGGAATCATCTGGTTAGGTTCTGTTGTTGAAGCCTAGATAGCACTATCAAGAGTGGCAGGAGAAGCACTGATTAAGGCATACACAGATTGCAGTGACCTGGGCCAAGAGTACTTGGCAAGGATGAGAGCTTGAGCAACCATTTGGGTTGGTGCAAATAAACTAGCTTTGAAATGACAGTGTGGATACAGGGTCAATTCATTCTTACCATCTGTCATCTCTGTGCCTTCCTACTCCATGTGTGACATAGATCCCTATGACTAAGATTATTAGGTATCAGCCATTTCTCCAACTTTGATTATATGATAGACAATACTCTGTCATTTTCTGTGGCAGTTGTTTGTGATCTGCCTGAGTTCTGTTGCTGATATGCTGACCTAGAATATACTCACCTGTCATCTGCTTTTGTTTCTGAATCACTACAAGATTATATATCTACTACGTTTGTTTTTAAAATGTACAACTTATCTCTTGGGTCTGAACTACCTACTTCTTGCTGAGGATGGAAGTTTTAGAGCAGTCAGCCCAACTCCACAGCTTCAGTAGCCCCAGGTACTCCTGGGTTATATGAGCTCACTGGCTTCTATAGTAAGGCAGGAATGGCAGGCTTTCCCCTGCATCATGCCTCTATTTCCCAACGCACCAGATTACAGAAAAATGCCACTGGCTATGATTTTGAGAAGAGAAGATATTAATCTACAACTTATAATTTGCGGGTCTATAAACAGGTGCTTTCCATTAGTTGTGTTCCCCATGTTAGCTTATACTTAATTACTTAACCAGTTGTATGGAGAAAGGCAACCTGTATGGTTAATATCACGGACACTTTAGCAGCTGCCAGTGCCATTGTTTTAAAACATAAACTGTCCCTTAAGGTAGAAGCCAGTCAGCAGTTGTTTTAAATACGAGCAATTAGGACCGAGTTAAAACACAGCTTGTTAATGTCATATTCATAACTGAGAGAAGTTCTTTTGTAATTTTAGTTTCTAAGACAATCTATGCACAACGTGAGTGCAGGCCAAGCCTATAGATGAGTAAAAATAGCTATTAACTAGCAACTTACTTCTCACATAAGAATTCTCAAAGAATCTTCCCTGATTTTTAAGTCTACTGGATAAAGCCAGTCCTTGCATTATCAGACAAATGCATAAATAGGGATGGCTGTACATCGGTGTTCTTTGCAACATTATTTATACTAGTGAAAATCATAAATAGCCTGTCCATCATGAGATTAGATAAAGGATGGAACCCACATACGTAGGGATACAATGAAGCCACTCTAAATTATCATACAGATCTATATGTGCTTGACAGAAAGAGGTCCACATTATAACGTGGAAAAGGCAAGTTACAAAAGAGCAAATTCTATTCTTTTTTTTTTAAAGATCTTATTTATTTATTTATTTATTTATTTAGTAAGCATGAGCTGGGGGAGGGGCAGAGGGAGAGGAGAGAGAGAATCGCAAGCAGACGCTTTACTGAGCACAGAGCCCGACACGGGGCTCAAACCCACAATCCTGAGATCATGATCTGAGCCGAAATCAAGAGTCTGATGCTTAACCAACTGAGCCACCCAGGTGCCCCTTATATTCTTATTTTTGAAAATAAGAATTACAACTTTTAGGAGTTTGGAAGAATATACACCAATAAAAGCAGTGGTTATCTCTGAATGGTGGGATCATGATTATTTTTTCCTTTTTTATATTTTTCCATGTCTGAATTTTTGGCATTGAGCATGATTAACTTGGCAAATTAGGGAAACAACCTATGTAGGATGTAAAATCTTCAGGTTTCAGATAAAAAGCACATACTGTTCTCAACTTAAAAAGCAGTCTAGGATTCAATAATCTGAATTAATTCATTGTTGATTATACTATCACTAAGTATACTATAATGGGAAAAGAAAGACAGAAATCAGGTACCATTTTCTGTCCTGCTTAAATAAGGGCCATAGAGTGTTCCCCGATCAGAAAGTAATGGCTTATAAGTCTGCTGGTTTTAGAGCACAAATACATTTGTCTTTATACACTGTTGTCATTTATGAAAGTATTTCATGAATTTTAGATTCAAAATTCTAAAAGTTCTATTCTTAAGAGGTAAACCTAGACATTGTCTCTCTCCAAGAAGATTAGTAAAAATACAGAAAGATAAGGAGGTATGTCATGACAGCATCTATATAGAGTTTTACTTCAATGGCAACATCAAATGGACTTAAAACTTGCTTTGTAGCAACATGTTACCTACAGATGAAAAATTAAAATAAGTCTGTCCTTTGATGGTAAACAATACTGACCCATTTTCAACAAGACATGCATACTGGGTTATTCTTCCTGGTTAATGTGTGGGGATGGAGAAGGGATTCTTGGCATAAAGCATTATACTCTTTCTTACCACGATTTGTACTGATACAAGATATAATGATGGAATAAAGTTAAGCTAACTGGTATATGTAGTCTTTGAACTTATTAATGTATATTACTAGACACAGTTTTTCTAATAAAATGGGCCACCCTCACATTTATGTATTTGCAAAATGAATTTTCCTAAGCATCAGTTTCCACATCTGCAAAATGATGATAATAATAGTACTTACATTGTAGAGTATCAACAGAATTACTTGGCCCATATTAATCTTTTGATAGACATGAAACACACACATACACACACACACACACACACACAAGAATTGGTCAGCAGTCCAAACAAAAAGTCATTTCTATCTCCAACAGGTATCCACACTTTATTACAGATAGAAGTTCAAATCTTTGTTCTGTCACTTAATAGCTATGTTTTCCTAAACTTATTTTCCCCTTTGTGAACATGAAAATAATTAAAAGAATAGTTACAAGGACTAAATGAGGCAATAATGTAAAAGGACCAGAATGGTACCTGATACAGACTAAATTTATATTTGATATTATAAGAGTCACATTACAAAGATTTCAGCATCAAGATGTTATATTTTTAAAAGTCTAGACAGCCTCATTATGGAGATGATGACATGTTTTAGTCAGTTTCGGGACATGAGAAAGAATCAAACAGAAAACAAAGTCTTTTCCAGATTAGCCTATAAAAACAAAGATCAGTTAGGAAATCAGAATTTATCAATGTTCAGAATTTTTATTTATTTCATAAAACATCATGGGCTGGGACATTTTTATGCCCTTGGGAAGCAAAGAAAATCTTTTAAAACAATTTATTTATTTTTCTCATTGTCATCCAGTGGGGAGAGAAATATTGCTGGGCTGCTTTCTATTACTTCTCTGCTTTAGCATTTCAGTTGTCTAAACAGATTTGTAGAGATTATTTCTAGAGATTCTAGCCTGGCTTGAATGATGTATCTAGTAAAACTGGTCACTCATTTTTTTTTTTTTTCTAGAGGTAATCCAATGACCTTTAATTTGGTTTCCCGAGTAGACTTATTCACTGGAAAGAAGGAGCCTTGCCATCATAACCAGGGTCTATTCCCATGTCAGGTAAACTTCCCTCTGCCCAAAAAATGGCCTGGAATTTATTTCAATAATCCTTTCTTGAATAGTGACTATGTGCCTCGCATAGTGCCAGAGATAAATGAGCCAGTCTCTTCTTTCAAGGGAGGTAGTATGAAGCGATTGTGGCCTTGTCATGTAGAAGTTAGTCTGATGAAATGTGTTAGGGCTTCTTCTATAGTCTGCTACACAGCTGTCAGTGAGTCAGTTTTAGAACCTAGATTATATTATATCCCCTGATATAAAAGTGAAAAGTCTCAGCCATTTCTCTCAAGATATTTTCACTTAAATGGGGGGGGGGTAGCATGTAAACCTAATTAGAATAGTTACAGTGAGTACTATGATTAGGGGTATACTTTTTAGGAGCACAGAAAAGGAACACTTAGCTAAGCCTTAGGGGAAGCATCTCTGAGAAGCCTTTCTAGAGAAGGCAATGTCCTAACCGATTTTTTAAAAAAGATTTTATTTTTAGAGAGAGAGAAAGAGCACGAGCATGGGGGAGGAGCAGAGGGAGAGGGAGAAGCAGACTCCCCACTGAGCAGGGAGCCCCACGTGGGGCTCGATCCCAGGACCCTGGATCATGATCTGAGCTGAAGGTAGAGATGCTTAACCGACTGAGCCACCCAGGCACCCCTGTCCTAACTGATTCTTAAAGGATGAGGATGAATTAGCCTGGATGAAAAGTATATTCCAGGCAAAGGAGACACTTGAAGGAATGGGAGAGAAAAGATGAAAAAAATGTGTGTGACTACAAGCAAATCAATGTTGATTAAAAGCAGGAGACTATGGGCTCAGGATAGAGAAGTAACATCCAGATAATGGATGGTCTCATGTGCCATCTTAAGGCTCTTGGACTTTACATGTACAATAAGGAGTGGAACTGTTAAGATAGTTCAATTTGGTGATCATGTAGTGGAGGGGCTTAAAGGTGACAAGACAAGAATTAGGGATTAACTGAATACTGAGAATAAAGAGTTCAAAATAATTCTAAAATTCTAGTTTATACATTTGGGAAAATGGTGGTCCCATTTTAGGGACATAGGGATAGGGCATACAGGAGGAGTTGTACTCAAGGAGAAGATGATGAGTTCAGTTCTAGAGATTCTAGCCTGGCTTGAATGATGTTTAAAATTGGAGATGCCCTTAAAATACCCATGTGGAGCTGTCCAGCAGGCAGCTAAATATTACAAGGCTGAAGTTCATGGGACAGGTCTGGAAAGAGTATGAGAGACTTGGGAGACTTATCATATAGATGGTAATTGAAGCTGTCACTCAGGAAAGTATGTAGAGTGAGAAGAGGAGTGGGCTGATGATCATTTCCTGGAAAACACTAATATTTAAGAGATGACCATAGAAAGAGAAGTCCATGAAGAAAACAGCAAGTATTCAGAGAGGTACAGAATGAAACGTTTGAGCACATGTTATGGAATCTAAGGGAGTAAATAGTTTGATAAATGCAATAAGCAATAGTATAAAATGCTGCAGAAAGATGCAGTAAAATAAAAATTGAAAACTATCAGCTTTATATCAGAAATACGAACATCATTAGAGACCATAATGAGAACAATTTCAGTAAAATAGGGGGAGGAGAGGCCATATTGCAGAAGGTTGAGGAGTAAGGGGAGGTAATGAATATAATTTATACTTCCATTTCCCATGATCATGAAAGAGGTGATATTTTCATAGAGGAAAAACACTTTACTCAGGTCATTATATCTGATATGCTTAACACCACTTCTAGGTGAAACTGTCATGCTCATAGTTTTTTACTTAGGGAAGCAGCACTGAATAGGCTTTTTTTTTTTTTTTTTTTTCCAAAAGAAGCCACTGAATGGACAATGATGGGCATCTGACCCCCTCAATGGCCGCTACTTCACTGGTTGGCTAGTAACACATGACATACCTTGTGATGAAAGGAACTACTCAATAGGGTAATAAACAGGCTGAAAGAGAAATAGAAAGGAATGAACAGACACACAGAAAGAAGTGAAATCCATTGTTTCTTAAGGTGTCCTGAATAAGTTTCTGCTCTGAAGGAGTTCAATATAACGAAGACATGCATTACATGACATAATTCCTAATGTTGGGGTCAACTTCATTCAAAAAGTAGTCAATAAATCTTACTAGGCCATTATTTCTTAATGCAAGGTATATTTGAAGTTTTGTACATTCCTTTTTATGTAAAAAAAGTTGACATAAGCATATTCTGTATTATTACTTTATAAGTAACCAGTGTATTGCTCATGGATATATACATTTGTTTGTATTACATGAAAACCAAGCAACATCATGGTGTACTGAACTAATGAAATTTCATAATTATATGATAAAATTTTTCAGAGTTGAGTCATCCCAGAATATGATACTATTTTCACACCATGGCATAGGTTAGCTGGACATATAAAGACCTGTGACAAAGAAGTCAATGCCACCTTCATGATGTAAGCAGAGCTATAATGAGAATGTGGTCTTTGTAGAGCAACTTGCAATTGTTTATTAGCTGTAAATAGAGGGGTAAACGTGCACTGAATGATTTTTTCTTTTTCTTTTTTTTTTTATAGATTTTATTTATTTATTTGAGAGAGAGAATGAGACAGAGAGAGCATGAGAGGGTCAGAGGGAGAAGCAGACTCCCTGCCGAGCAGGGAGCCCGATGTGGGACTCGATCCCGGGACTCCAGGATCATGACCTGAGCCGAAGGCAGTCGCTTAACCAACTGAGCCACCCAGGCGCCCCTTCTTTTTTTTTTAAAGATTTTATTTATTTATTTGACAGAGAGAGACACAGTGAGAGAGGGAACACAAGCAGGGGGAGTGGGAGAGGGAGAAGCAGGCTCCCCGCTGAGCAGGGAGCCCGATGTGGGACTCGATCCCAGGACCCTGGGATCATGACCTGAGCTGAAGGCAGACGCTTAATGAATGAGCCACCCAGGCGCCCCCAATGATTTTTTCTGTTCCCAATTCTAGCAATAAATGGATTAGATATCCGTATTATGAAAATTTCAATCCTACCTTTGTCTTCATGTGAGCAAGGCAACTTTACAAAATTATCAAGTTGACACCCTATTAAAACTGGAATTTGAGAACTGCTTGATACCAGAGTTTTTATTCAATGTGGTGTCTGATGATCCTAAGATGAGAAAGCCTTAAAGTTATTAATACCATTTTGTCCAGTCTACTTCTACAATAGAGACTCTGCATTAGTATCAGTGAAGTCAAAATATATAACTGGATCCAAATCTAAATCTTTCTACTATAAAATCTAGCATTGGGGTGCCTGGGTGGTGCAGTTGGTGAAGCATCCAACTCTGGGTTTCAGCTCAGGTTGTGATCCAAGGGTTGTGAGATCAAGCCCCGAGTCAGGCTCCACACTCAGTGCAGAGTCTGCTTGAGTTTCTCTCTCCCTTGCTCTCTGCCCCTCCCCCCTCTAAAATAAATACATAAATCTTAAAAAAACTAGCACCAGTAGACATATTAATGTTAATTTTATTTTTATCTGTTTTATAGTTTTATTAAAATTGTTAAGGCAGTTTATGCCTATTTTTATATTTGTTGATGTTTAAGTAATAATATATTAAGCATAGTTTTAACTCAATCACCAAAGACCGAAAAGAATTAGATTCCCATTAAAATAAATCTATAGATCTACTAATTTTACCACTACTAAAATCTGAGAAACAAGGTACTGGCTAGACTAATCACTACACCCAGACTTTCCTCCATTCAACTCATCTTCCAACATACCTTTCAAAACAGTCTTCCCAAAGAGACCTTACTCCCCAACTCAAAAAGCTACAGTGAATTTAAAACAAGACTAATTTGGCCTCAACTGAAATTTGAAGTGGTGAAAAAAAAAAAAGATGACAACACTAAAAATTGTAACCAGTTAACTCCCAAAAAGACTTTGGGGGGCTCACAGATTAAAATTCACTGCAAAGGCATATGAAAATAAAAGTGAACAGATTCACTCTAAAGGAAGTAGCTCAGGGATATGAGAATATATGTTGTACACCTGAAACTAATGTAACATTGTGTGTCAACTATACTTCAATTAAAAAAATATGTGCATAATAAATCTGACTCTAAAATTTGTGGCAGCTAAGTAAAGGAGAAATTTATGGATGATATACTTTCTATATTTGTTAGTTTGTTTTACACAAATCCTACTATACCCAACCTGATTTTCCCCTCTTTTCTACTACTCACCCTTAAATCTAGTTAGGCTAGCTTTATAATTTTTCCATGAAGACACCTATACATATTCCAGATTTTTATGTGTCCACCTCTGCCTTCTCCCTCCTCTCTATTAAACTCTACCCATCCTTCAAAGCTCAGTTCAAACCTCACCTTCCTGACCTCTCTGGCCTTCATTGATCTTTCTTTCCTCTAGACTCTGATATCACACAACTCAGCTTTTAATTTTAGCCAGTTTCACACTTTTCACTATCTTTCACTGCCTTTTCAAGAATGTGTCACTTTTATCTCTTTATTAGCTTTCTCAATACTAAATAGCCATTCAACATATACCTATTGGTTCCTTCTCTGAACAAAACTTTTATTGAGGACTTATAGATATAAATGTACCATTTGTTCCTCTATACACATATTTGTATGAAACAATAAATAGTCTCAGAACTCTACCTTACCTTTTCAATACTTTCTTTTACTAAAGGTCTAATTGTATAGCTTTGTGTTTTTAGGGGATTTGAGGGAAAAGGATATATATGGTTAGACTGGGGAGGAGTACATAAAATGACATTTAGCAGCACTGAGAGCTCCAATGTTGACCACATAAAAACAGACGACTTGATGGGAAACATTGTTCCTTAGAAGACTCTCTTCTGACCAACCACATCATAATCTCATTCTGAGAGGCTCTATTTTATCCTATTCTGAGCACTAGTTGCAAAATTCAATAACCATACATATCAGAATTTCAAATGCATTACTTCGTATGCATTACTTCTAAAACAGTAGTGAATACTTTCTTATAGATTAGAATAACTAGACCGTGTAAAAAATACAATTTCTATAAGTATAAAATGTTATACTATATAAACAAATGTATTCTTTTATTTTCTCTAGTAATACAAATAGAGTGAGATTCTATTGAAAATACTGGCTGTGTTCCATGATGACTGTATTTATGAATGGGTCTATTCTGAATTGATATCACATTCTTGCCTAAAGGATTAGGACTTTTCTTTCAATTGCTATTTTCCTCGACCTCACATGAAATTGTTGACAATTATTTCTTCCACAAAACTCTCTTCTCTCTTGGCTTGCATATTACCACTCTTTCTTAATTTTCAAATTACCTCTTTGCCTGGTCCTTTTCTGTTTCTTTTATAAACTACCATTCTTTTCCTTGTTCCTTATATGTTAGTAATTTTCAGGGTTTTATCCTTTGTGCTTTCCCATAGTACTCTATATACTTTCCATGAGCAATTCTCTATGGGTATATTCACCTACTTGCAAAACTTTAACTCTATCTACTCTACCTCCTTTATGCTAATGGATCTCAATTCTACATTCCTTGGGCTCTAGGCTACAGCTTCATTCACCTTCTAAATATTTTTCCTGATTGCTTTGAACCTACCTAATTTTCAAGATCCAAACTGAAATGATTTCCTTTTCTTTGATCCTATTCTCTCCTTCTCACGTCTCCTTATTTTGATGAATGGAACCATGATATGGATTGAATTGGGTCCCCACCCTCAAATTCTTATGTTGAAACCCTAGCCCCCCACGTTACCTTAGAATATGGCTTTATTTGAAAATAGGGTCTTTACAGAGGCAGTCAAGTTAAAATGAAGTCATTAGTGTAGGCTATAATCAACAATGATTGGTATTCTTATAAAAAGGAGAAATTTGGAAATAGACACTCACAAACAGAGAACACCATGTGAAGATGAAGGCAGAGATCAGGGTGATGCTTCTTTAAGCCAAAGAATGTCAAAGATTGCTAGCAAACCAGCAGAAGCTAAGAAGGCGGCCTGGAACAGATCTTTCCTTAGCACCTTCAGAGGGAGCATGGCCCTGCAACAACTTGATCTTGGACTTCTATCCTTCCAAGCTATGAGACAATAAATTTCTGTTGTTTAAACCACTTAGTTTGTGGTACTTTGTTATAGCAGGCCTAGAAAACTAATAGAGCCATCATACACCAAGTCATAAAAATGAAAACAAGAAGCCAAAAAAAACCCCAACCATCATCCTGGACTCCTTTCTTTTTTTCACCCTCATATTCAAGTGTTCAATAAGTTCAGTTCTTTCTAACTCCTGAAGTATTCTTGGATCAATTTCTTCATCATCATCATCTCCACTGCCATTTTTCTAGGGCAGGCCTTCTTCCATTGCCTAGGCTCATAATAGAGCCCTTTTGAATCTCTCCTGCCTCTAGCCTCATCCCCACCCCATCAGTATTACATGTTGTTAGGAGAGTCTGGAAAAGAAGCTGGAAATGGCTCCTTATCACCCATGCAATAAAGAAAAAAATCCAACTCCTTAGTATCCAAGGTCTTTTAAGACAATTCATTTTACCAGCTTCTCATACCTATGCTTTAGTAGTGCTGAGCTGCTTGCTCACCCTTGAATATATCATGCTCTCCTATTGCCTCCACACATGCTGTTTACTTTCTTGAAACATGCTTCTCTTCCTTTTTCCTTTCATGCCTAAGAAACTCCTACTAATCTGTTAAGATTAAGCTTGAACTTTATACTGTGACTGTCCTTGTGCTATCTGTCTCCCCCACTTTACTGTGAGCTCTAGAAAGGCAGGGATTGGCATTTGCATCTGTAACCTTGGTGCCTGGAAATATATTAGAATGAATACACAAATGAATATGTCCTTTTGTTTATCCACAAAGTGAAAATATTAGAGCATAATATTCATGAATAAGTTTGTGTGTGTGTATTAAAACTATTCTTTAGGGGCGCCTGGGTGGCTCAGTCGTTAAGCGTCTGCCTTCGGCTCAGGTCACGATCCCGGGGTCCCGGGATCGAGTCCCACATCGGGCTCCCTGCTCGGCGGGAAGCCTGCTTCTCCCTCTCCCACTCCCCCTGCTTGTGTTCCTGCTCTCTCTATCTCTCTCTGTCAAATAAATAAAATCTAAGAAAAAAAACAAAAAACAAAAAAAACAAAACTATTCTTTAGGGTAAGTTAATTCAGTTATGATTGTTTTTTGGTAAAGAGGGCTGGCCATATCTGTCTTTCATAGTTCAGTATATACTGCAAATCTTTTAGTTTTTCTGTGTGCTTTGAAACCTCCAATGAGACAGTTCTATTGAAGATCTGTTAGTTCAGTGGTCACTATAGGGTAGAGTTAAATTCATCTTTCTACTCTTTAGATCTTTAAAATTTTTTTTAGGTCTGTCAACTCTCCTCAGATATCTTGTAAAAGAATCAAAAGCAGTTAGTTTGCTGCTATAGTCATATAGTGACATAGGAGAAATGAAACACTGCATTACTACACAGAAGGCCTAGTTGCTACTTTCTACTTCAATAACCAAATGTTTGGTTATTGATACCACTTTATTTTGATACCACTTTATTTTATGAAGGGAAAGGGTTAAATGATCCTCATTTCTACTAGGTTGCATAAGTTGTTTAATAAAACTCCACTCTCCCCCAATCCAGTGAGTTCCCTTATCTTGTATTACTGCCTCCACGTAGCTAATGCTTGAGCACATTTTTATTATCTTTAAATAGTAAGAAAACCATTCCCAGTTATGCATATCTCCCTTTTCTTTCTCCCTAGGTAGGGACAGGGCACCAACATACACATTTAGAGCTTAGTTAACACATCACAAAAAACATATTGCCAAAAAATATTCAGGTTTTCTTGTGAAACAGTAGCAAGTCCCTTTGGACCACAGCATTGGAAGTGTTCCACTAAACCTTTAATGTGAATTTGCTCAATGGGACTGTGCATACAGGTGTAGAACAATTATTAGATTTGATATCTGAATGAGCTCAGGTTCCCATTAGAGTCTGACTGCTTCAATGACCCCATTATTTTGTTTCCACTGCTCCCAGAACTGATCAATTTAATTATTCTGACTAACGAAACATTTAGGACATGAATTTCTGATTTGTTTTAAACTATATGGGACATCTAAAAGTGCTTCACTTAAGGAAAATCACAACATAGAAGAAATGACTATGAGAATATGTTAGATGCTTAGAAGTAGGGCAGGGCCAAGATCCATACTGGGTACACAGATACTGTCTTTCCCGGAATGGTCCTCTCTTTAGGTTACTCCTAATGACCAGTTACATCTTAGCAATTTCATTCTTCCCTGGAATACTAAAAACAGAAAGCATTAATTTGGCATTGGGAGTAAGGGCACAGAGGCAGTTGAACTAAAATCATGTGCTCCCTGCTATAATACATTCAGATCCTTAAAACAGCTAATGTCCACAAGGGCAAATAAAACACTTTGCGGAGCAAGCCAATTACAGAGATTCTTTGGCAAGGAGAATATAGAACAAGAAAAGTAAGAAAATGGAACTAACTTTAGAGCTGATGTATAAGGACTATGGCCTTTTACAGGTAGAAAGTAAGATCAAATTATATTTCTTAATAAAAAGCATATCACCTTTGAAATACTGGATTTTGACATTAACTTTAGTTGAAGTGGTATATTAGGAATAGTATGTACCTTGGTAAGAAAAAAAATACACTATTTGACACAGACATATACTGATTCTGGTAAGTCACAGTTACTTCATAACTGGCATTCTTACAAGCAACTCTAACATCACCCATTCTTTCAGTTTATATTAATGAGTATTAAAAAGTTATGTGTTTACCTAAAGGAAAAGAAGGCATAAAAGTATTACTGGTCTCTAAAATTTTACAGATGTCAGTTTATTTCTCATCAGTGAATGCATCTGTCCTTAAAAAGAATCAAAGTGACATCAAAATGGTCCCCTTTACCCCTTGCATCCTTTCACTAATGATATGTAATGGCTGCTGAGCCTGCAATAAATGTGTTTGTGTCCAATCCTATTCCCATCATTTTACAATTCAATCTGATTTCTTTAAAAAAAAAAATGGAAGTCACAGGAAATGAGCACAAGTTCCTGCTTTGAGGCATTCCCTGACATTGGCCTTCACTTTGTACTTCTGCTCAAAGTGCCTAATTTGACAAAGCACACAGAGAGTCAGGAGATAATTCTCTTCACCTCCTTTCCGAAACTGTCTGACAGGAGTCAATAGTGACTCCAACAGCTACAATCTAACAATTTTATTTTATTTTATTTATTTATTTTTTTTTATTTTAAAGATTTTATTTATTTATTTGAGAGAGCGAGAATGAGAGAGAGAGAGAGCATATGAGAGGGAGGAGGGTCAGAGGGAGAAGCAGACTCCCTGCTGAGCAGGAAGCCCGATGCGGGACTCAATCCTGGGACTCCAGGATCATGACCTGAGCCGAAGGCAGTCGCTTAACCAACTGAGCCACCCAGGCGCCCTACAATCTAACAATTTTAGATGAAAATCTGGGGAAGCTTTCTAGCTATTCCTTACATTATTTTATTATAGAGGGGTGTAAAAATGCATTTGCCTCAGTGGGCTTATTCTCCTCCTCTGGTCCAACTCAATCCAATTTAACAGTTGGCAGTTTAAATAACAGAAGTTACAGGCTGCCGTGCACAGACGCTTTGCATGCCACTTGAAAGCAAAGGATTCAGAGATGGAAGCAAAAAATGGAAAGAAAAAAAGCAGCTTCTCTTCTATAAAAGAATTTCTTTAATAACAGCAGCTGGAAAAAAATTCTCTGAGCTTGTGTCCTTCCCCTACTGTTTTATATAAAGCAGCTATCATACTTTTTTCTCTAGGCTACATCTACCGACAGACTGTCAAAAGCAAACAACTTTTCACCTTATATTGCAATAATCATGCACTGTATTTTTAATGCACTCAAAACAAATTTTCTTATTATAACATCACAGTGACAATCCTCCCAAAATGCTCAATGTAAAATGATATATTTTAAATACGATAATCATAAAGGCAGCCTATCCATAATTACTATTTTTAGGTTAAGTAAAATATCAACATTTTTTATTCATGTTTAGATTAACATTTGCAATTCAGCTTTTTGCAATATTTAAATGGAATTGAATGTGTTATGGAAAAACTTTTAAGAAAAGAGCAAACGTTAAAACTTGTTCTTTCTTGAGTAGGTTGTCATCCTTACTGTCCACCTATGACTTTCATCATGTAACATTAGCGAAAAACTCAGATTTGATGCTAACTGGATGAGCCTATGATTTATTACATGTTAGCTAAGTCTATGTCCACCAACTGTGACTTAACTCAATTTTGAATTTACTTAATGATTATATAGAAAGAATGTCTATTTTTATACAATGTGCTACAATTACAAGGATTAATAGACAATTCACAAGCTTCTGACACATTCAGATTATAAATTGGTTAGTGTGAAGGAAGGGGAGGGATCAAATCTGTCATAGTATCTTAATACATATAAACTAATTACATATACATTTGCACATATAAACTAACTTTGGGAGCAATGATGATGTCTGTATCTTTAAATGCCAATATTCTATAGGCTAGGTCTGAGGGGAGGCATGGCTCAGAAAAATAAATTATTAATAAGTATATAAATAAATGCCTTAAGCGCCTTCCTGTTGAATTATGAGAAATAGCTCTAATCTTGCTATGCACTCCTCCCCTACTAGCTCAGTTTTTGACTCTCGGGCTTTGAAGCACTCTAGAAGGGAAATTAGTTGATATTTTGCACCACATGGCTACCTTCCCTAAGCATCTTCAGCTTCTATAGCATTTTTAGATGCACCATTACATTATCCACTCCAGGATTCGGTATAGTTTGCTCCCTCTTTGTCTGTCCTTCAGCAAGAGAGTTTTAACTAGTCACCATTTTATCATGAACCTGAAGACCAACTATCCCTGTACTTTTGCTTTTCTTGGGCTAAACATTTTCAAACATGTCCATCCCTCATCATAGATTCAAGCAAAAGAGGCACCTGGGTGGCTCAGTCTGTTAAGTGCCTGCCTTTGGCTCAGGTCATGATCCCAGGGTCCTGGGATCGAGCCCCTCACTGGGCTCTCCACTCAGCGGGGAGCGTGCTTCTCCCTCTGCCTCTGCTGCTCCCCCTGCTTGTGCTCGCTCTATCTCTCTGTCAAATAAATAAATAAAATCTTTAGAAAAAAGATTCAAGCAAAAAGGAGTTTTTGATACCACATCAGTTCTCAATCCATGCAGGTCACTAAAGTGGTTTTTTTTTTTTTTTTTTTTTTTTTTTTTGAGATATCTATTTCTAAAAAGAACCTCATGAACTTGTATAATAATTTGGGGATAACCATTGGAACATGGAATTTTAGAGCTGGAAGGGAATTTATGGATTACATGAAGATTACCCTCTCATTTTATAGATGATGATACTGACTTCCAGAAAAGAGAACTAACTTGTTGTAAATACTCTGCACAATGAAGATATGGAACTGAGAAGCTTAAAGTAGGGAAAGGGATGTAAGATAATGAACCATATGACCATAATTATTCTATCATTCATTTATTGGATAATATATAATCACAATTTTATAAAATATGTAGTCATGAAGAGAGATAATATGACAGATATTCTGATGATCCTGTATGATAACCATTCTAAAGAAAGTAATTAGGGAGTAACAGTAAGTTTAAAACTCCTGTAATTTTATAACACAACATTCAATATTTTAGTTCTTTGGTAAGGAAAAGTCCACTGGATCCTATATATAAATCTGATAATGATGATGTTTTATATATATCTCCTATAATTTGCATTTTGATGGCCCTAAAACATATTTATATCATGTACTGCTCACAAAGTCCTTAAAGTACACATTTACACAAAGACCTGAAAAGAAAAGAACACAGCTGTCTGGGCTAATGTCTTGGTGAGATACACTTTGGGATGGGTAGATATATGTACCTAGACACAAACACATGTAAATATATCTATATATGTATATATTTGATGTTTGGCCCCACATCTTTATTAAAAGGCATTAGATTTCTGTATAGTTTAGACTGAAAAGTTAAAAGCTCATCTACTTGCAAATTTAAGTTAGAAAAGTCACTGCACTGCCCTCTCTGGTAATTTCAACCTGTTCCACATTGTTGATGGAAGGAGCTCAGAGCTGCTGGTATCATGTTAATGTTCACTGTCATTGCTTTTTATCAATCTTTATCCTAATCTTAATGTTATTTACATACAATATGTGTTTTAGTATTTGAGATACTGTTTGTACGGTTTTGCTGTGAGCTGGGTATTTTAATTTAGGTTGAATGGTAATAAACTATGATTCAAAGCCAACTGTCAGAGGAAAAAGTTAAATGAGAGGTCTGTTTCATAAAGTCTCTATTTCCAATTATTCTCTGATAATGTACAGTGAGCTGTACATTATCAACAGAAGTATTTAGAACTTGACTAGAAAGCAATACCTTTTTTGCATGCATTCTTTATGCCACTTATTTTTGGATATCTGTTTTAAAATGCTATAAATGCTGTTCCTTTCACTGATTTTAACTCAAATTCTTTTTTTGTACAACTACCTTTTTTTTTTTTTAAAGATTTTATTTATTTATTTGACAGAGAGAGACACAGCGAGAGAGGGAACACAAGCAGAGGGAGTGGGAGAGGGAGAAGCAGGCTTCCCGCTGAGCAGAGAGCCAATGCTGGGCTTGATCCCAGGACCCTGGGATCATGACCTGAGCTGAAGGCAGACACTGAACGACTGAGCCACCCAGGCGCCCCTGTACAACTACCTTCTTATCAAGGTTTCTTACTCCTGTGAGCCACAAACATAGTGTGACTAAAAGCAAAAGAGGATGGAAGTCTGTGTATACATGGTTTACATATATGAATCTTATTACATTATAGTCACATTTCCTATTTCTAAAATATTTACCTTTCCTCCCAGACTCTTCCTTTTTTTGTTCAAATAAGACAGTTTTTCAATTCATCTTTCTATGTGCTTCATACAAGTACCCCCTCCTTCCCCCACCTTAAAATATGGGTTATCATCTGGTGCACATTTCCAATCTCAGTTAACATTCCAGCAGTCACATAGAAGCTAGTATTGCAATCATCCCAATGCAGCCTTAATAATATATGATGAGTCAGAAAACATTCTCATAGTTAATATACTTTATTGTACTAATTACCCCTTGATGCTTCTATTTAGTCCTTATCACTTGCTATTTATGATTTCCCACACCTTACTTCAAAAGTTTCCTTGTTTGCCTTACGTGTTGTATTATGTAATGCTATGTTAATTTCCTGTTGTAATTAGTCAGCATGTCAACATCATGCACTAATTTAAATAAAACTTCCAATTTTTTTATCAGCTCGTTTTATTTTTTAATTTTATTATGTAGCTCATAAGTTTTATTTAATTGAAATCATTAAGTAGACAATCTTGCTTCATGTTTGGATTCCACTTAAACTGCTTATATAATTTTGAATTGCTTTGTATCAAATCTTCTATATGCCCTTATAATAATTTTTATAGCAACAGTATACATTAAATGAGGAAAAGCAGCACACTTTTTTAAAAAAAGATTTCTCTTAAAAATATGCAGCTTTCTAAAAAATTATTGTGTATGTTAAAAACTATACTATGAGCCATAACACACAGTGTGCCTTCTTTTTGTTGGGAACTAGCCCCTTGAAAAGCACGATGGCAGAAAAGAGCAATGTCCTAGGCTCTGAAGAGAACTGCCTACTGAACTGATGCCTAGTTTTTGTCAAACAAGGATAGGGATAATATTTCAGACCTCACATGGTTACTATCAAGATCAAATAAAATCTTCTCTGTAGAGTACCAAGGAACAACGTGTGGTACATAGTAGGCATTCAATTCATTCAGTGTTAGCTGCATATAAATCTGAACCTTAGCTGTGTGTGCCAACCTGGGGGAAGGGAGAACAACTATCAACTGACAGGTAAAGGTCAAGAATGAGCTACTGAGTATTGAGAGGAAGGTAGAGAAAACAAGCAATAACAAGCTTACGCTTTGTGTATTTATTTAGTGGGGGAAAGAATTTATACAGAGGAAAGATTTAAAATGCAGATTGTCAGGATTTATGAGGAAAAGATTTCCTCTTTTCTCATTACTATAATAAACAGTGATCAAAAATGCCTCATCAGACTACGGAAGATAATGAAGGGAACTACAACTTCAATTACATCCCTGATTTATAGATAATGTTGCAACATCTCAAACACTGAACATCATATTTACCACGATCTATTTGCAAAGATGTGTGTATGTGTATGTGTTTTAGGGGTATGATGGGGAATCATTTTTCATTTCATTCTTTTCAAATTACAATGCACTTAAATAACTGTTCCAGAAAGAAAATGCAAATGCACATTAAACTATATTCCTTCAAATTCTCTTCTAATATGTCTCAACATACACACATTATAGATATAATCAGTGTTTATATACTCTCTTGTGATCTAATTCTTTTTTTTCCTTTTTTTAAAAAGATTATTTATTTATTTATTTGACACAGAGAGAGACAGATAGAGAGAGAGCACAAGCAGGGGGAGCAACAGAGGGAGAGAGAGAAGCAGGCTCTCTCCGCTGAGCAGGGAGCCCAACGCAGGGCTCGATCCCAGGACCTCGAGATCATGACCTGAGCCGAAGGCAGACGCTTAACCAACTGAGTCACCCAGGCGCCCCGTGATCTAATTCTTTCACTTAACATTGTTTTGTGTAGACATTTCCATGAATTGTCATGCGATGGAACCACCATCAAACTATTATTACCTGTTTCCCTACAGCTCTCCCAACACCTCACTTTCTGCTTAGACATTCTAATAGATATATGTTTCTACCTTACTATTGTTTTATTTTTGAGAGAGAGAGAGAGAATGTGAACTGGGGGGGGGGAAGGGGGAGGGGGAGAGAGAGACAGAATCTTAAGCAGGCTCCACACCCAGCATGGAGCCTGACGCAGGGCTTGAACCCAGGCCCCTGAGATCATGACCTGAGCCAAAATCAAGAGTTGGACGCTTAACCAACTGAGCCACCCAGGTACCCCTCCACCTTACTGTTATTTTAATTTGAGTTTCTTTACTTGATGGTGAAAGGTGTGTTTTTCCATGTGATGATTTATTGTGTATGGTTTTTTTCCCTGTAGACTTCCTCTCCTCACGTCTTTTTTTCCTTATGTGAACTGCCTTCTGAGCCACGTCTGCAAGCCCCTCACATATTATGTATAATATCAACATGGCCAAATTTGTTGATTACTCCACCAAAACTGTGTAACTAAATGATACAGCTATATACCTAATCATTGCCAATTCTTCAATGCTTTGAACCCCAATATCCAAATGGTCTCCAATTCCTCTGATAAGTCTCTAAAACTTTTCTCAATCTATTGTTCTCTCTCCCAGATGACTTTGGTCTCCTCACAGTTTTATTTACTTTTTAGTTGTTTTTTAAAATTATATTTGTAGAAAGAATTACTATCAGAGACCCTTGTGGTGTTAATGAAAGACTTGCCCCTCATGTAGCACACTACCTACACTTGTGGGTTCATCAGCCAGCCAGTAGCCTCAGCTGTAAGCTCTAAGGATGTGCAGTCACAGTTGGTTTTTACAATCTAGCCTAATCTCATTCACAGCCCAGCCTTGTATCACCATTGTTCCCATGAATTCTACATTACATCTAATTGGACTACTCATTGTTCCTGAATATTTCTTCTTGCTTTTCTTCTACCAGGTCTTTGTTCACATCATTTCACCCCCCTTATTAGGCTCTGGTCCCCTTTCTGACTACTCCAATGCCTGTCTTACACATCCTTTATATTTCATCTCAAATATGAATGACTTCCTAAAGCTTTTTCTGCTATTTCTCAACTGAATATGGCTTCTCCTATCTATGAACCCCAGAGCAGTTTGTAGCTTCTTTATTTTCCCAGGTAAGAATTATTTGTTTATTTGTTTTATCACCTTGGAACAGTTTGTAAGCTATTGAGGACAGAGGCTGCAACTCATATTTTTCTGCAAATGCTCTACACATAGTAGGTGTTCAGTATTTTTTCTTGAATTAAATATTCTCCAAGGTTTGAAAATTCTTATGACACCAAGAACACTGTTTCATATGTTTGCATCATCCCAGCACTTAACACATATATGGAATGAATAAAAATAAGAAACCTGAACGCTTTCAAGGTTATATAATTGGATATAACTTTCAAGAAAATATATATTCCTATCTTCCTAAATATAAGGCATGCCTCCCCACTTCAGTTATATCTCAGAAAAAAAGGGAAAATATCTTATATTCAAGTACTTAATAAATTCTTTAATTGTAAGGGGCCTTATCTAAATTATTTTATTTTTAATATTAAAGTACTCTTTAGAGAACACAGTCTGGGACCTCAATTAATAGGAGTTTTAGGTGATTATAGAGGCAAATTTACAGAATTGGGGGGGGTTAAAGGCAATGAAATGTAACATAGACCTAAGGATTATTTACAGGGTGTGACTTCATAGTATTAACTGTTGGATATCACTGAAAAAAAGACTTTGAAAGATCACTTAAAATTGCAATACAGTAAATACCTAGAGAAGATAAAAAAATACAGACATTTAGAATGAATGGAATAATCAACTTACCTAGCGTTATGCAAATGGATATTTGTGGCTTGACATCAAAATGACAGTGATGCTAGCATACACTGATTAGTGTTGTATCTTTACTTAACAACTTAGATGAACATGAATGTAGTGTCTTCCAGAAAGCTGTTAGGTGACTCAAAATTGGTTCTCACGCTTATAGAAACATTGATGTCAGAGATCTTTGTGAAGAATTTGAACAAAACTGATTTACAAAATGGGATGGTGGGGGAAGAAAGCAGGGGTTCTTCATGAAGATATTATTTTACACCATATGCAATTTGAATATATCTGTATAATTAAAATTGTTATCATAATTAGATATTTGAATCTCAGATCTGTACCTCTGAAACAAATAATGCAATATATGTTAAGAAAGAAAAAAAGAAGAAGAAGAATGTAGCAGGAGGGGAAGAATGAAGGGGGGGAAATCGGAGGGGGAGAAGAACCATGAGAGACGATGGACTCTGAAAAACAAACTGAGGGTTCTAGAGGGGAGGGGGGTGGGAGGATGGGTTAGCCTGGTGATGGGTATTGAGGAGGGCACGTTCTGCATGGAGCACTGGGTGTTATGCACAAACAATGAATCATGGAACACTAAATCTAAAACTAATGATGTAATGTATGGGGATTAACATAACAATAAAAAAATAAAAAAAAAAAATAATTAGATATTTTACTGTGTCATCTACATTTCCAAAAGGCTACCTATATTCAAAATGGTCAAAAAACTTAAAAAAATCATATTAGGAAAATGGAGGCACACCTTATCCATCACATCTCTTACAAGCTTTTGAATTCAGGATAATGCACATGGCTCTAAAGCCCACAATAACAGTAAGAACTGCCATTTACGTAGCGTTTACTAGGTGCCATGCACTTTGTTAAGTGACTTGCATATCTTACATATCACTGATTCTTCAATCAATCCTATAGGGTAGGTATTATGAGCCATTTTACAAATGAGTATGTGCCTCCAGGAAATTAAAAATCTTGCTCAAGACCATGCAGTTAATAAGGAGTGGACATCAGTGAAGTTTCAAACCCTATAACCTGAACCACTACACCATAGTGCCTCCACAAGCACTGAGCCTGAATTTCTAAGTCCATCATTTTGACAGGATGGTGTTTTATATAAACAAATGTGAAGTCATAAAAGTAGGACAAGAACAAGGAGTTTTGTAATCCAAAATGCATTACCATCTTCAATACTAACCCTTTTAATACATTTTTTATTTTTAATAAATTTTTAAACTAAAAACCTAAAGAATACCATACTCATAATCTATTTAGCCTCCCAATTCTATTTCCTGCGAGTCACCTCTATAGAAAAGAATGGTTTGTCCTCTGCTTCTCTAACCTTCTATTTGCTAACAATGTGTTTACAATGCATGAATTGACCTGGATTCCTTTACTTTTTAAAACATCCTATTTCTTTACAACTTCCAGGGTAACTTATTCCATAAGTCAGGTATAATTCTTCCCATTCCCCATTGTTTATCTCTGTAATCTTTCAGGGATACTCCTTAGTTCCAATACTCGGGTTTGGTAAACAGGTTTGTGTATATCCTATCCAAACCTTTTATGATGTTATGATTTGATGGACTCTGAGCATAGCCTCACTCAGCCATTATCTTTCCCAACAGAAGAGCCCTAATTTTTTACCCTTTCATAGCAGGGAATCCTCACTATTTGCTGGTTCAGTGCAAATGTTTTCTCTTATCTGATACAGCTTTTTAAAAAGAAGGGGCGGGAGAAAATATTTGCAAACAACATATCAGATAAAGGGCTAGTATCCAAAATCTATAAAGAACTTATCAAACTCAACACCCAAAGAACAAATGATCTGATCAAGAAATGTGCAAAAGACATGAACAGACATTTTTCCAAAGAAGACATCCAAATGGCCAACAGACACATGAAAAAGTGCTCAACATCGCTCAGCATCAGAGAAATCCAAATCAAAACTTCAATGAGATACCATCTCACACCAGTCAGAATGGCTAAAATTAACAAGTCAGGAAACGACAGATGTTGGCGAGGATGCGGAGAAAGGGCGACCCTCCTACACTGTTGGTGGGAATGCAAGCTGGTGCAGCCACTCTGGAAAACAGTATGGAGGTTCCTCAAAAAGTTGAAAATAGAGCTACCATACAACCCAGCAATTGCACTACTGGGTATTTACCCCAAAGATACAAATGTAGGGATCTGAAGGGGTACATGCACCCCGATGTTTATAGCAGCAATGTCCACAATAGCCTAACTATGGAAAGAGCCAAGATGTCCATCGACAGATGAATGGATAAAGAAGATGGGGTATATATATACCATGGAATATTATGCAGCCATCAAAAGGAATGAAATCTTGCCATTTGCAATGACATGGATGGAACTGGAGGGTATTATGCTGAGCGAAATAAGTCAATCAGAGAAAGACATGTATCATATGATCTCACTGATATGAGGAATTCTTAATCTCAGGAAACAAACTGAGGGTTGTTGGAGTGGTGGGGGGTGGGAGGGATGGGGTGACTGGGTGATAGACACTGGGGAAGGTATGTGCTATGGTGAGCGCTGTGAATTGTGCAAGACTGTTGAATCACAGACCTGTACCTCTGAAACAAATAATACATTATAAGTTAAAAAAAAAAAAGAAGAAGAAGAAGATAGCAGGAAGGAAAAAATGAAGGGGGGGAATCAGAGGGGGAGACGAACCATGAGAGACTATGGACTCTGAGAAACAAACTTAGGGTTCTAGAGGGGAGGGGGTAGGGGGATGGGTTAGCCTGGTGATGGGTATTAAGGAGGGCACGTACTGCATGGAGAACTGGGTGTTATATGCAAACAATGAATCATGGAACACTAAAAAAAAAAAAATGATAAAATAAAATTAAAAAAAAAAAGAAGGGGCAACCAGAATTACATTAAGTCTGGAGGACCTTAATCCTGTACTAAGGAAGTAGAATGTCTTCTGTTTAGATGCCAGTCTCCAGATGTTGACCAGCAAAATGTTGACCTTTGTGGGTACAGTACCTTCCTGAAATAATTTTTTTTCAGGGAAGAGTTACCAGTCACTGTTAGATCCCTTTTCAAGATTGGAACTGAGAAGCAGCAGCCTGCCAGCCTGTGAATGCAACCTGGCTTATTTAACCTTCATTTTTTTTTCCCCCTAAATGCATTACCTTACCCACACGTAACCTCATCTGCCACTTCTCAGCCCACTCATGAGCCTCAAGAGAGCTTCCTGTAGTTTATCCCTGGCAGTTTGGCATTTCACTTTCAGTGAACTCAGAACAGTTGAGTGTCAACTGCAAACTCCTACTTCAGTTTCCTTAACTTTTTGATAGAATAAACTATTTCCTTGAAGTAATTAAAGTGTTAATGTTTGAAATTGAAGGAGAAATGGTAAATGTAAAATTATCCTTCAATTAAAAAAATCCTCTACATAGTGATAGTTTTTTTTTTTTAATTTCACCTTTCTTCACAGTGTTGATGAAAAGTAGATGGTAATATAAGCCTAGATTTAGACATGCTACTGGCCTCATATCTCTGAAGGCATAAAACTAAAGGATTAATTTGCCAAATATCCTAAAATGCATTTACTTTCATTGTCATCAATCCTTCCAATTGGTCCCCCCCAGGTTGCTTTCTAATTCTATATCCCTCTTACATATTTAAAGAGCTTAATGTTTATTGTTACTTCATTTTTAAAACTTTTATTTCCTACTCTAGGAAGCCTTATTAATTTTTATAATACTCCCTTTACAGATTGTAAGATAAATAAAATAGATTTCTAGTCTTTTCAGATGTGCTTCAATTGTATGAGGGTTTATTATGAATTAAGAAAAAAATTAATTAGCAGAATGAAGACAAGAGTTTGAAATTTTGTCATAACTAATTTAGTACGTGAAGGAAATATAATTCTAAGGTTTGAGTTATTTTTGGATCCATACAAAATTAATTTGCATAATCCAATTATACTTACTTTTGGGTGTGTCTGTGTGAATGTGTACCACAAAGTGGTTATGTTGGAGTAGGTAATTATAACCGAGGTATTCCCTTTGCCTACAGCCTAGACTAACATGAACTGAATAATTACAGAGTTGCCTTAGTATCTACCTTAGTTTTAAGTTCTGTCCTGAATACAGGCTGCCTTGCCAGTTAAAGTTCCCGAATGATCTGCCTCAAATTTCATGTTGTAAGTAGATGTACCATGATATAGTGGAAAGAGCACAGAATTTGGACTCAGAGATCCTAGGCTCAAATTTTGCTTAGCATCATTCAAGCCAGGAAACTAGGAATGAGTCATTTAACCTCTCTAATCCTCAGTCTCCTCACCTGCAAAATGAGGAGAGAAGCTTTATCTTACGATGTTCACAGATTGTAAAATTAGTTAATAAATAATAGCATATCAGGTAACCATAAAGTTTTATTATAATTGGTATTATTAACTGTAAGGCTTATCTAAAGATAAACCCTCTTTCAAATGAGCCACTTTGTATCTTTTCTACTATTGATCACTTGAAAAATATTTATGATTTTATGGCTGTATTCATAATAAAAAAACAAAGTATTTTTTCCATGCCATCTTAATAAGCACAGAAGAAATAGCCTTGTTGTTTTTATTTTATGACTTTCTTCTTAGTTCAGATTCTTTAGCACAAGCCACTCTGATGATGTTTAAAACCAAGATATCAAATGACACTGTCATGATCTGGAAATGTCTGCAAAGTCCACTGGGAAGTCTTAGCAAATGTCAGAGTACCTCTAAGGCAAGGCAGATCTTCAGGATGGATAATGATTCAAGAGTTTAGTACTAAAGATACAGCAGGGTGCTGGGGAAAGGCCTGCTTGAGGCTCAAAGGTCAAGCAGTACAAGCTTAATGCCAAGTAAAGTAAAAGGTCACTTAGCATTGTGATTAGTGATGCTGAATGGGTGCAGGGTGATGTAACAGATATAGTCAACTAACACTTCCATTCCAGGAGGTGTCAGAATAGATACTTTCATCCATTCCCCTTCCTTTCTGGCAAGTAATTACTTAGAAAAGCCAACAACTGAAAATACATCCTAGGTAGCAGTTAACTGTTCAGTAGTCAGTAGTCTACCAGTGTTGAGTGCCTTAAACAAACTGAGGGTTCTAGAGGGGAGAGGGGTGGGGGATGGGTTAGCCTGGTGATGGGTATTAAGGAGGGCACATTCTGCATGGAGCACTGGGTGTTATACGCAAACAATGAATCATGGAACACTACATCAAAAACTAATGATGTAATGTATGGTGATTAACATAACATAATAATAAAAAAAAAGTACAATCTTCCAGTTACAAAATAAAAAGAAAAAAAAAAGGGCACTGTAGTGGAGATAACTCACAGACTTTAAGAGAAGAGAGATTATCTCTCCATATTTCTTAAGAATGGTCCTACTGATATGTCTATCACTGGCAATTTAATTGTTGATTTTTCTTCAAAAGCAAAACAAACACATACAGAAACCTGAAAAAGAAATTGATCCAAGTAGGTAACACTAAATCAAATAATACACAAAATAATATATGGCGGTTATATAATGATAAGCACTAAAGACACCAAGAAATCCCCATTAACACTATCCCAATGCCACTACCACCAATAACAAAGTATTCCCCAAAACAGAAAATTAAACGTTTTTTGCCCCCTCATCTGTCTCAAATAATTATAAGGAATGCTGAGATATATGGTAATGTGTGAAAGTTAGCCCTACATATTCATAATATGAAGGACTTGTTGCAATGGTTAGCATAATAAAATCCTTGTTAGTGTAAAGTATAATTAGAGTTGGACCTAAGGGTTCTTCATGTGGCATCTTCAAGGGCTGAAGTGAAATAAAAAATGACACAGTTGAGAAAGAGAATATACATTTTAATCTCAGTTTAATCTAGTCAGAGCATTAGAGGATTTACCCTCATAGCCAACTGGCTATTCATATGTATACTGTAGTAGACATACAGGTTAGACTGCAAGCTACTTGAGGATATCTTTCTGTCTTTAACACCTAACATGGGGCTTGCCACAAAGCTTGAGGCCAATGAAACTATGTTGAATTAAATTTATAGAAATTTTGCTGTCATTTGGACTTAAGAGTCTTACATGTAGAGGGAAAAAATGATTAGATAGCAAGTGAATGAAAACAGATGCTAGGAATTTAGAGGGAGACCCTCTTTTTCATGTTTGTATCTCTGGCATCTAGTGCTGGTACTGGCATGTGGGCAACCCTCAGAAAATGTTGAGATACCAGTGTGTCACAGAGAGAAGGTGAAATTTGATCTGGGTCCCGAGAGGCAGGTAGGATTTGAAGAGGTTTGTTCCCAACACTTCTTAGCAGCAGTTTCTAGGGATATCCCTCCTCCAACCCCATACAAATTTATATGAGTCTCTTCTTTGTTAAGGCATGACCTCTTTTACTATGATGTGATACCTATCCCAATTTTCTGGTAGGTCAGGTTTGTATAAATCAGAGTTGGACATTGGACTAGAAGACAAATGTCAGTGAATATCTGTCTTGCTGTAGAATAGAGCTACTTTTGACTTTAAATCCTCATGGTTTCATATTATTTATATATTTTTTTGCTTAAATTTTTACTTCGTTCTTGATTATTTTAATTCAGCAAATATTTGCCGTGTCTACTCTGCACATGGAAACAAAAAGTGAGCACATAAATTAGAGATGTAATACAACAGTATGGATGATTTTAGCATTTTTAAAAAGCTTTGAATGCCTCTATTTATGGTAAATTATGTGAGCTGTTGTCATTGTTGTCAGGGATTTTTCCCCCAGTATCTGTCCTTTCTATTTCTAGATCATTTCAACATAAGAGTGCCTTGACATGGCAAGGGGAGTTGCTTAAAACTTACTATTTACAACAACTTATCACTGCAAATCAGAATTGTCTCAATATGGTACACTAACAAATCAGATGCAATTGATGCTGAATCTGATATAACACAGAAGCTGTAATCTGTAACCCCCAATTATACACATTTTAGTTTGAAGCAGTCCTCATAGTAAATAAAAATTCTCTATTTGAATATATACATTTATTCTAATGAAATACCATTCTTACCTTTTCTCTTAGTTAGATATAAGATTTATTTGGACAAGTTTTCTCTGCATAAAGGAAAAAGTGTTTGAAAACCACTGCTCTAGTCTTTTCCTCCAAATTGCTTCCAGAGATATCTTTCTAAAACCTGTATTTGATCATGACCCTCTTCTGTTTAAAACCTGTCTGTGGATCCTATGCCATATAAAGGCTCAAACCCCTTGGTATCAGAACCCTTCTTGGCTGTTGTCTAAATCCCCCAACCCTATCTCTCTCCTTGCCCCTTCACATCTGTACCATAAACCATATATTTTTAATTTCTTGCAGTCCTAGGACCATGGCATAGGCTTCATTTCTCCCAACTTTTTATTTATTTTGAGAGAGAGCCCGCAAGTGGGGAAGGGGGGGCAGAGAGAGAGGGAGAGAGAGAATCTTAAGCAGGCTCCACGCCCAGTGCAGAGCTCAATGTGGGGCTCGATCTCATGACCCTGAGATAATGACCTGAGCCAAAATTAAGAGTTGGATGCTTAACCAACTGAATCACCCAGGCGCCCCTCTCCTAGCTTTTTAAAAACCTGTGCCCAATACCTAGGATACGGACTACACAGTCTGGCATCTTTATCTACTAGAAAAACCACTTTTTATCCTTCAAATTTCAACCTAAATATAAAGCCTTCCCTGATAGCCTGCTGCCTTCTGCCATAGTTCGTTTCTTTCTTCCACTGCATTCACCCAGCAACCTGTATACACTACCATTATCCAACTCAACAAATTTTAACGTGACCATTTGTTTCTACCTTGGTTTCCCCAACTAAATTGTCAGTTATATAGGGATAGTGATGTCTCCTGTCATATCTTTGAATCCTTGCTACGTAAGACAGAATCTAGTTCTTAGATGTTAAGTAATATATACTTGCTGAATAAATAAGAAGTGGCTAACTCAGAATTCATCAATTGCCCAGGGACTAGGGTTGATGTTATCTTTGTTTAGCAAACTCCTTCCCTGGAATCTAAACTTAATCGTAGAAATAAGATTATAAGGAGAATATTTAAAATGCTTAAGAGAACAAACTTTTCAAATTCTCTCAAGTACTTTATAAGCATTAATTTACATACAAGTGATATGCTAATTGCAATTTAGCCATATTTGTTCATTAATATTGGGTCCTTAAGGACCTCTACTAGATAATGGTTTGAATAACTGAATGTGTTAACTTAGAGCTCCTGAACATACTAGAGATAAATAAAAATTCATTTCCTTAAAATTATTCTATAATTCAAATAATTTTCTCTAAATCAAAATGGCCTTTCCAATTTTGCATGATGTTTTATTGACTACTGTTCATTTTTTCTATACTATTTAAATTCATTCCTTGTTACTTTAAGGATAAAAAATATTCACAAGGGTATTGATAGAGGCTTTCTATTATATATTACAAAACCCAAATTCTTTGGCATGAAATAGAAGGCCCTCTACCATCTACCACCTGTTCAATCTCTCATATGCATTCCACTTGTGTATCTTACCAATCCCTACAACTAACCCTATAGTCCAGTTACACCAACTCCTTGCCTTTCTTGAAGGATGCTAGGTCTTTCCATGACAACATATTTTTATACATATTCTTGCTTTTCTCTGGAATGTCCTTTGCACACTCACGGCCATGAATTCACCAAAGAACTCCAATATCCTTTATCCCATGCCTCAGAAGACAGTTCCATAACAAAGCATTTTTGTCACCTAAGACAGTGTAAGTCACCCTTTTCTGTGTTCCCACAGCATTTTGTTGAGACATACTATTTATGACACTATATTATAATTACATATTTATGTTCACCCCCATTCAAATGAAGTCTTTGAGTGCAGACACTGCATGCTATTCTTCTTTCTATCCCCAGCATCTAGCATTGTGTCTGGTACAAGGAAGGCACCTGTTGTTGGTTGAATTGTGTCTTCCAAAAAATATGCTGTAGTCCTAACCTGAGGTACCTGTGAATGTGACCTTATTTGGAAATAAGCTCTTTGCAGATGTAATCAAATTAAGATGAGGTCATACTGGATTAAGTTGGGGTCTTAGATCCAGTGACTGGTGTCCTTATTAGGAGAGAGTGATTTGGTGACACAGAGGACACACAGAGGGAAGAAGGCCATGCAACAAAAGAGGCAGAAATTTGAGTGATGCAGCTGAGCCAAGGAATGCCAACAATGGCTGGCAACCACTAGAAGCTAGTAGTGAGACACTGAACAGATTTTTCCCTCAGAGCCCCCAAAAGGAACCAACCCTGCCAACACCTTGATTTTGGACTTCTAGACTCTAGAACTGTGAGAGAATAAATTTCTGTAATGTTAAGCCACCAAATTTGTGATAATATATTATGGAAACCTTAGGAAACTAATATAGCACTCAATATATTTTTATTGAATGAGTAAATAAATGGGTGATGAATAACTTAACAGAGAAGATCCTTTTACTTGGTAGAGGATCTATGCCCAATGAATTCCCAAAAGCAGCTATCCTTTTCTGCCAATTAAGAGTCTCAGTAAGCATATGAAAAGTCCCTTTACAACTTCCATGCATGCTTAAGTCCAAGATGATTATGGCTGAAGGTAAGGAGACAGACAAAAGACCCATGGAAAATTGACTGCTTCCCTCTACCATCATTCCCACTTGGGACAGAGCATAGATCGCAAAGCCACAGCTGAAAGAATTAGGATCATGAATGACTCAATGAAATTACCTCTCTATTGTGGGATATTCCCTTTGAAGTTTTTGCTGATGTTTTGTGCTCTAAAGCAGGCCATACAATACTGGAAGTCTCATGTGAATGTTCCTGAGTCTGTGGTAGAATGGTAGAGTAGCAGAGATTGTTGCTATTACTGCTGTTGCTTACAAAAACTATTTTAGGGTAAGTTTGCAAGAAAAAAAATACAGTAATTCACACAGTGGATCCATATATAAAACCAGGTAAGATGTTATTTGTCTAGCCATTTCATTAACATGGTCTTTGCTATACAAACACCACCATCCCCTACTGTCATATAAAACATTATTGCCTACAAAACACTTTGATAGTCTTATTTAAGTCAAAATAAAATCCTTTTATTCATTTTTGTTCAGTGAAATTTTCCTTTTCTATCTTATGCTGACATTGATTTCCTAGTTTTTCATCGGAAGTCCTTTTCTTCATCTGTTTCTAATTTTCTTAATGAGGCTTTTTCCCACTTACCCTATTTACAACTATAGTCCATCACATTTAGCATAATGATGTCTCCATAAAAATATTTCAACTCTCACCTTTGCAGCTAGCTCTCTTTTCTTATCTCCCTTACTTGAAAAGTATAGAGTGAAATAAAACACAAAACTGAAGGTAAAGGAAGATTGAATTTCTTAAAGGTGGCCATATAACTACTTTCTTAAAGAATGTGGATCTGGTTTGCAGCCAATGGTCACACAAATATTTCTTTTTTGGCAGTATAGCTATCACCATAAAGAAGCATTATAACTCAATGAGACCCATATTCTTGCTCTCTTCCACTGACCGGTTTAAGTCAAAATAGACAAAGATGAGTAATGACAGAATGTAATCCAGGAAAGAGACATACATTAATAAGCAGACAAAGACATTGTAAAGCATCAAAGAAACATATACCAAATGTCCCACCAGTCTGTTTTATTTTTAAACTTCTTTAGAAAGAGCTTGGCTGAAACCAATTTATAATATGCTGTCTACTGATAAAACCCAACACAAATGCTGAGAGATCTACAGCTGCCATGTTGGGAGATCTCTACTAGGTTTATAGTGACTTTTGGTCTAAGACCTGTGTGGAACAGACTAGTTTTGGGGTCACTGTTTTAAGTGGCTAGGAGATGCCAGACATTATTAGATTTTATTTATGTTGCACACACTTACAATAAGTGCTGTAACTTACTTTGTGCCAGGAGCTGATTTAAGCATGTTACAAATATAAATTTACTTCATAACTCTATGAAGTATTTAATCTGATTACCTCCATCTTATACATGAGGAAAATGTGGCACAGAGAAGCCAAACAACTTGCCTAAGTCATACAAATATTAAATTGTAGACGTAGGATTCAAATCCAGGTAGCTTATCCTCTATAATCCAGGCACTAACCACTATTCTATGCTGCCTTCCAGTGATTAAGATGGATCCAGAGTAGGGAATGGAATTTCTTGGATTATGGGTTAGTTTTAGGATCCCATCAGACTTCATGATTTATTCAATGTCTAAAGTGTGAGAAGGCTTATAGCAGGCACTGTTGAAGTTGTATGAAGGAGGTATGTAGTTTTTGAATGAGTTAAGCATAAAGGCCATGTGTAGACCAAAGAAAAATTTAAGGACGTTTAAAAAGCTTTATATGTATCAAGAGATTTCTCAAATACTGAAAGGACTGGAAGGAAGGGCTTTGGATTCTATGCAACAATTCTCCTGTAGGTTAGAAGTAGCATCTGTGAGATAATCACTAGACATGCTGCTATGGATCCTCTGTCTGCTTATAGAAAGATGAACCATTTGAGATGGCTTTCTCCAGCAGAGCATGTCTTGGCTGGTTTATCCACCATGAGAGGACTAACCATTAGTTGAACTATATATATTCTAGTGGTATACCAAAGGGAGGCTGGAGAATATGAAAATCAAATTTAATATATGTACATATTATGTATGTGAATATATAATGTATATACAAGTAAACATATACACAGGCACATATAACTAATATACAACTAGAAATATATAACTAGAAATTGTTGAGAGTTTACTATATGCCAGACTCTGTGCTAAATGCTTTATGTAAATTATTAATCATCACACCAAGCCTATCATATAGGTATCATTATTTACCCCCTTTTACCGATGAGAAAAATGAGGTACAAAGAACTATAGTGAGTTAGTAAGTGGGAATTTACAGGATACAAACCCAGGCTGTCTAGCACCATAGCCACATAATCTATTGCATATAATTTGAGTTAGGTCTTATGATTCCTAATATTTTCTTAAAACTCTTTATCTTTACATTTTATCAATCTTTTTTTTAACCTACTCATTGCAAAAAGTCTTTTAAAGTCAGCCAGAGAATAGAATTAAGAATTTGGTAAAATGTTAAAAGTTGCAATTTTGTGTTTCAGCACGGGGTTATGCTGAAAATTTTCCCTCTTAGGATTTCTATTTCAGGTTTAAAAAACTGCTACATATATAATATCCCTAGTAAAAAGTCCATTGTGTTTGTAATTAAGGGAGTCTTAGAAGTTAAAGGCAATAAAGTCTATCCTTGCCACGCCAAAACCCAAAACAAAACAGAACAAAATCCTTAACAGAAAAAAATCCCAGAGAATGGTAAAAATATCCGGCTTATTGGCTAATGTGTGATATGTGAATGGCATCCAATTCTCTGTTACATTTAACAGAAAAAAAATCAAATGCTCTAAAAATGTTGTGAATATTTAATTATCATAATTAAGATGTATTTTGAAGCAATAAATTTCATATCTTTGGCACACTGTGATAAGCTGATACATGTATAAGGTAATTGTAAAATCAAAATTAAACACATTTAGTGCACAAAACAGTAGTAAGAAAAACATAAATTATGTTTATTATTATAGAAATAAACCTAGTGTTATGAGCTGAATTGTGTCCCTCCAAATTCCTATATTGAAACCCTAATCTCCAGTACCCTAGAATGTGATTGCATGTGGAAATAGGGCCTTTAAAGAGGCAATTAAGTTAAAAGTGGGTTTGTTAGGGTGGCCTTAGTCCAATATGACTTGTGCCCTATTAAGAAGAGAAAATCAGGGCATAGACAACAAAGAGAAAGGAATGACCATATGAAAACACAGTGAGACGGCAGCCATCTGCAAGCCAATGAAAAAGGCCACAGAAGATACTGAACCTGCCAATACCTTGATCTTGGACTTCTAGCTTCCAGAATTGTAAGGAAGAAAATTTCTGTTATTTGAGCCACTCAGTCTGTAGTATTTGTTAAGCAACCCTAGAAAACTGATACACATAGTAATAATAAACCAATAACTATTCCCAGCCCTGCAAATTTCTTTCAGTTAAAAGTTCTTTTTCTTTTGGGCTGTTCAGATAGGAGTATATATATTATTTTTCCATTCAGAATTGTATTATCACTAAGACAAACTCTAGCCATCCTGAGGTTTTCTTTTTACTTTATTTTATAGGAAAGAAATCTGTATTTTCAAAAAGAAAATCGTAGTAAGTGAAGAATGAAATGGAATACATCTGTATATCAGGGTGATGGTTCCAGAGCATAAAAACTTATTCCTCAAAGTAGGTATTCTCAAATAAAATTTAACCCTGAATGTTATGATTCCATACATTTGGAAGTCCATTATTTAATTGAGGTTACATTAATTGCTGATTCGATTTATTAAGTATTTCCAAAACTGATTTCCTGATTTTTCATGTAAACTTTTCACATTCTTTTCTCTGAATATGTACAAACAAAATAACTTAGATTCATTAAGATGTTTAGCTTTTTCATTTCTAAGAAATATGGTATATTTCATCAATAAATGAATGGAAAATTTTTCCCCCTTAAGTGGCTTTGTAGATTTCTATACTCAAAATCACTGAGTTTATAGCTAGGGAGAAAATATCAAATATCATCTAGTTCAACAACCTCATTTTATGCAAGGGGAGATTGCTGAGACCTAGAGAGCCTTAACGACCAGATCAAGGTCACACAGCTGTAGACTAAAATCAGTCTTAACTCAAGTCTATACTCTTACCATGATCACTAGGCTGAGTCAGTGCTACTTTAGCAAATCACTAAGTCAGAAATGTTTCATACGCAACGATGTAATATTTAACTCATTTTCCAGACTTCATGCTATAATTTGTCTGCCTTTGCCTTCACATTGCCATTTCTGTAGAATGGGAAGAAGAAAGACAAGATATTTAAAACAATGTCTTAGGAAGGAAGTTATATGAGGAATTGCCTGTATGGGAAACTTTATTCTTTGGAAATAACCAGAGTGAGAAATCTACCTAGGGTCTTCTAAAAATAGCCATTGGATGAAACAAATTATGAAGAAAAAATATTTAAAGAAAATAAACAACTACATGACTGTTTTTACTGAATCGTAACAATGCAGATATTAGTTTCAAAATTCATACAATCAGACAACACCCAGGAAGTGTTACTGATATCATTTATCATCACCTGCAGCTATGACAAACTCAAAACGAGGTTTGGACTACACAGACTGGTGTTACCAGGCAAAATTGCAAAGTAGGTGGCTTCCACCTATTTTGTAGCACTCTTTCACTACCTCTTAGAGGATGTATAGGGCATTCTTGCTACTCATAATTCCCTAGTATAAGTGCCCAAAGAGGTCCTCTCACCAAATACTCCCTTTTCTATATTACTTCTTCCATTATCCCTGTTCCTCAATGATATATTACATTCACTCAAAATCCATAAAGAAGTCAGAGTGGAGTAATTAATATGAAGGTCTAAAATATTGATAGCATTAGATGCTCTCATTTGAATTTTACAGGAAGATCTTGTTTAATGAAATGCAGGCTGAATTGGTAGATGATATGTGGAAGATCTTCTTGGGCAGATGAATCTTCATAATTCTGCTTATTTATCCCTCTTTAAAAGAAAGGTTCTAAGAATTTCTCATGCTATTTAGATCTCTCTTCTAGATTTTTGGGCTCAGAGTTAAGTGTTGTTGTCCCATGCATGGTAGTGGGAGATGGTTGCAAGGCAGAAGATAAGAAACAAAAGTAACCCTTGCTTCCAATCTGGATGACTTTTATTTATTTTTCTTATCTGACTGATGTGGCCAGGACTTCCATTACTATGTTGAATAAAAGTGGTGAGAGTGGACATCCTTGTCTTGTTCCCAATTTCAGAGGAAAAACTCTCTTTTTTACCATTGAGCATGATATTAGTTGTGGGTTTTTCACATATGGTCTTTATTATTTGGAGGTATATTCCCTCTAAACCCATTTTATTGAGAGTTTTTATCATGAATGGATGGTGTACTTTGTCAAATGCCTTTTCTACATCTATTGAGGTGATTGTATGGTTTTTAATCCTTCTCTTATTAATGTAATGTATCATGTTAATTGATTTGCAAATATTGAACCACCTTTGCATCCCTGGAATAAATCCCACTTAATTGTCTTGAATGATTTTTTAATGTATTGTTGGATTTAGTTTGCTATTATTTTGTTGAGGATTTTTACATCTATATTCACCACAGATATTGGCCTGTATTTCTCTTTTGCTATGATGTCTTTATCTGGTTTTAGTATCAGGGTAATGCTGGCTTCACAGAATGAATTTCAAAGATTTCCTTCCTCTTCTATTTTTTGAAATAGTTTGAGAAGAATAGTTATTAACTCTTCTTTAAACATTTGGTAGAATTCACCTGTGAAGCCATCTTGTCCTAGACTTTTTTGGGGGGGAGTTTTTTGATTACTGATTCAATTTCATTTCTATAAATTGGTCTGTCCAAATTTTATATTTCTGCCTGATTAAGTCTTGGGAGGATATGTGTATGTATGTGTGTGTGTGTATGTATATATATATATATATATATATATATATATATATATGTTGTCTGATTTGTTGGCATATAACTTTTCATAATCTTCTCTTATAATTTGTAATTCTTTGGTGTCAGCCATTACTTCTGCTCCTTCATTTCTGATTTTATTTTTTGAGTCATCTTCTTTTTTTAATGAGTTAGGCTAAAGGTTTATCAATTTTGTTGATGTTTTCAAAGAATCAGCTCCTGGCTTCATTGACCTGTTCTATTGTTTTGTTTGTCTCTGTTTCATTTACTTCTGGTCTAACCTTTATTATTTCCTTGCTTCTACTGGCTTTGGGCTTTGTTAGTTCTTCTTTTTCAAGCTCCTTTAAGTATGAGGTTAAATATTTGAGATTTTTCTTGTTTCTTGAGATAGCCCTGTATTGCTATAATCTTCTCTCTTAGAACATCTTATGCTGAATCCCAAAGATTCAGATCATTATGTTTTCATTTTCATTTGTTTCCATGTATTTTTTGATTTCCTCTTTGATATCTTGGTTGACTCATTCATTGTTTAGTAGCGTGTTATTTAGCCTCCAAGTATTTATGTTCTTTCCATTGGTAAAGAAGAAGTAAACTTCTCAGTATTTGTAGATGACATGATACTATATGTTTAAAAAAACCCTAAAGACTCCACCAAGAAACTACTAGAACCGATAAATGAATTCAGTAAAGGTGCAGGAAACAAAATTAATATATTGAAATCTGTTGCATTTCTATATACGAATAATGAAGTACTAGAAAGAGAAGTTAAGATAACAATCCCATTGACAATTGCACCAAAAAGAATAAAGTATCTAGGAATAAACTTAACCAAGTAAATGAAAGACCTGTACTGTGAAAACTATAAATCATTAATGAAAGGAACTGAAGAAGATACAAAGAAATTGAAGAACATTCCATGCTCATGGATTGGAAGAACAAATATTGTTAAAATGTCCATACTAGTCAAAGCAATCTACAGAATCAATGCAATCCCTATCAAAATATCAACAACATTTTTCACAGAACTAGAACAAATAATCCTAAAATGTGCATGGAACCAAAAGGCGCCAAATAGCCAAAGCTATCTTGAAAAAGAAGAACAAAGCTGGAGGTATCACAATCCCAGATGTCAAAGTATACTATAAAACTGCAGTAATCAGAACAGTATGATACTGGCACATAAGCAGACACGTAGATCAATGGAACAGAACAGAGCCCAAAGATAACCCCACACTAATATGGTCAATTAATCTACGACAAAGGAGGCAAGAATCTACAATGGGGAAAAGACAGTCTCTTCAACAAATGGTGTTGAGAAAACTGGACAGCTATGTGCAAAAGAATCAAACTGGACCACTTTTTTACACCATACACAAAAATAAGTAGTTTTACTTAACAGTAAATTAAACCCAAATACTAAAGTCATTTAGCAAGCCAGGCTATCTACAAATTGAATCATAGTAAGGTGAATAAAAGCAAACAAACTGAATAAAAAGCAAGTTAAAAATACAAAATATGTTAGAAGTGTTTTAAAATTAGTTTCTTTTCTTTTTCTCTTAAAGTTTAGATAAAATATTTTCTCAGCACTTGGGAAAATCTCTACCTATCACTTTATTATAAATGGGCATGTTTCTCAATATGGGCTTTAATGTATAAATAACTCAGCAAAATGCCGAAACAGATTCTCTTTAAAAATAATATATGAATTCCTTGTATTTCAGTTGCAGGTAAGTTAGTACTTTGGATGAACAAGCAAATTCTTATCGTGACAAGAACAAACTTTCAAAGCAACATAAAAGTTTACAGTCATCTTGGTCAATTAATTAAATCAAACCATATTCCAGAAGACCAAGTTACATTAGTTCTTTTACAGATTTTTTTTTCTTTTTTAAGGTATCATCTTGCACAGAGAATACAAGCAAAATTATATATGGCATATAAAAAAATTCACAAGAAATGAGCAAAACGTTACATTTTGCTTTAAAGGCACTATGAACTTTGGATAGGAATGGGTTTGTATTTAATCCCCAATGCCCATATCCCTGTACATTCAATTAAACTGGATTAGAAAACTGGGCCATGCCACTGATTAATAGTGACTTTTGATGACTAAGAAAAGCAACATGGCTCACAGAGCCCTCCTGACATACCATTCTTTCCAGCCAAAGGCCATGCCTGCTCTTTAGAGCATATCCAAAAAGAGGCACAAAGTGAGAACTCACAACAAAGGGCCACAAGGAGAGTCAGAGAGACTGAGTCACACTGCTGTGGGTAGGCTGTATGGCTATGTAATCAGGAAAGAAGAAAATAACAAATTCTCTAGGTCAAAAATGACCTTAAAAATTGTGTGTCCATCAAAAATTGTGTGTGTGTGTGTGTGTGTGTGTGTGAGAGAGAGAAAGAGAGAGAGAGAGAGAGAGAGAGTGTGTTAGAGGGGGCATTCAAGAGAGAATATGAATGAATAAATGACTAGAGAATTTGGCTTTGGATTGCACAAAGTACTCTAGCATCCTCAGGTCTGTTCTTTCTCCTAGAAGAGAGTGGTTTCTGCTGTCAGGTATTAGAGCATGGATTTGAACTTCAACCTATCACAGTGGTCACTTGAGCATTTCCATCAGCAATGTTTAGCCCAGACCAGTTCAAAAGAATTTATGCTAAACTTATTGCAACTTAGTATCAATATGATAGATACTTGTAGAAGGCAAATATAAATAAAATTCTGAATAGGAAAAGAAACAGTCAACAAAACCAAAAGACAACTGAGAGAGTGGGAGAAGATATTTGCAAATGACATATCAGATAAAGAGCTAGTATCCAAAATCTATAAAGAACTTCTTAAACTCAACACCCAAAGAACAAATGATCCAATCAAGAAATGGGCAGAAGACATGAACAGACATTTTTCCAAAGAAGACATCCAAATGGCCAACAGACACATGAAAAAGTGCTCAACATCACTCGGCATCATGGAAATCCAAATCAAAACCTCAATGAGATACCACCTCATGCCAGTCAGAATGGCTAAAATTAACAAGTCAGGAAATGACAGATGTTGGAGAGATGTGGAGAAAGGGGAACCCTCCTACACTGTTGGTGGGAATGCAAGCTGGTGCAGCCACTCTGGAAAACAGTATGGAGGTTCCTCAAAAAGTTGAAAATAGAGCTACCATAAGACCCAGCAATTGCACTACTGGGTATTTACCCCAAAAATACAAATGTAGGGATCCGAAGGGGTACTTGCACCCCGATGTTTATAACAGCAATGTCCACAATAGCCAAATTATGAAAAGAGCCAGGATGTCCATCAACAGATGAATGGATAAAGAAGATGGGGTATATATATACCATGGAATATTATGCAGCCATCAAAAGGAATGAAATCTTGCCATTTGCAACGACATGGATGGAACTGGAGGGTATTATGCTGAGCGAAATAAGTCAATCAGAGAAAGACATGTATCATATGACCTCACTGATATGAGGAATTCTTAATCTCAGGAAACAACCTGAGGGTTGCTGGAGTGGTGGGGGGTGGGAGGGATGGGGTGGCTGGGTGATAGACATTGGGGAGGGTATGTGCTATGGTGAGCGCTGTGAATTGTGCAAGACTGTTGAATCACAGAACTGTACCTCTGAAGCAAATAATACATTACATGTTAAAAAAAAAAAGAGTAAGATAGCAGGAGGGGAAGAATGAAGGGGGGAAATCGGAGGGGGAGACGAACCATGAGAGACGATGGACTCTGAAAAACAAACTGAGGGTTCTAGAGGGGAGGGGGGTGGGAGGATGGGTTAGCCTGGTGATGGGTATTAAAGAGGGCACGTTCTGCATGGAGCACTGGGTGTTATATGCAAATAATGAATCATGGAACACTACATCAAAAACTAATGATGTAATGTATGGGGATTAACATAACATAAAAAAAAAAATTCTGAATAGGAAGACAACATGGAACAACACAAAGACCAAAGGATTCAGAATTAGGCAAATCTGGGGCCAGTTTTTAACTATCATTTAGCAGATGTGTGACCTTAAGCAACTTACTTACCTTTTCTGGAATTCAACTGCTTCACCTACAAAATGAGGATTATGATATCTATCCTATCAAGATTCTTTGGGGATTAGATGAGTGATAGTTCTTGCCCCACATTGGTACAAAAAATGTTAGTTGTATTGGAGCAAAGACTGGAATGCTGTAAACTGAAATGAGGCATGGAAAAACTGAAGCCCCTTCCAAGGAAATGCTGGGGCTAGAGTTACTTCTAAGAAAAAAAGGGTTAGCATCTAATTGGAAGGCTGATTTTAAGCACAGACTTGGATAGAAATTCAAATAGCACCTATGCAAAGTAAAAGGCATGCTAGTCATGCTTCAACATCTTTTGAAGAAAAAGCTTAGGGATTTGCCGAAAACTCTCAGTTACCCACAGGTGATTATCTGGACTTTGGCCTTTATCCCCTGGCTTCTTCCTACTTCTTGTTCTATTCATCTTGTTCTGCTTATTGATATTTATACTTTCTTTTTTTTGCTCCAGGACAGCAAAAGTAGTTCTATTCAATTTAACCAGAGAAAATCTTCCATACCCAAAGTGGAGTTTGAGCTAGAAAAGTAATGTATCTGAGCTAGACAGAAGACAATTTCTTATAAAGTTTGATCATTGGTCTGAGAGGTGATACCACTGATCCCTAGCAAGAGTAGGGAAGCAGGGAGAAAGGATGAGGCATCCATGGGCATTCAGATCTTTCTGACCAGCATCCTTACAATTTGACCTCATTTTTTCATGTGAAGTATAATGACTGTCATGAACATGAGCCACATCTATATTCAAACACTTAGTATAGAATGGAGTTGTGAGTAGAAATAATTTGGAGTTATGTACATTACTACTTCCTCTTAACTTGCATGGAAGAACAGTTAACTTCAAGCAAACTGCTGCCTGGTATTTGAAAAAAAGTGGAAAAAAAGGTGAGTGGCACACATAAGGACATACTACACAGATAGAAATATACTTTTCACCTCATTGCCTCACTGAGAATGTGATTGCAATTCTGTACTGCCTAGTGAATGAACATCTTCTATCAGCAGCCTTATAACAGCTGGATGGATGGTACTGCTGGATGGTACATGACACAACTTGGGTTAGAAAAAACAGTGACTGGAGGGAAAAAAAAATAAAACCCACAAGGTTTTAAGTCTTTTTAACAATGTCTCTCAACCTTTTGTAATTTTAATGGACTTTCTCTTTTTTAAGATTTATGGATTAATTTTAGAGAGAGAGAAAGCACAATTGGGGGGAGGGGCAGAGGGAGAGGGAGAGAATCCTCAAGCCGACTCCATCCACTGAGCACGGAGCCTGACACAGGGCTCGCTATCACAACCCTGAGATCATGACGTGAGCTGAAATCAAGAGCTGGAGGCTTTACCTACTGAGCCATCCAGGTGCCCCAATTTTTTTTTAAAGATTTTATTTATTTGTCAGAGAGAGAGAGAGAGAGCACAAACAGGGAGAGGCAGCAGGCAGAGGGAGAAGCAGGCTCTCCGCTGAGCAGGGAGTCCGATGCGGGACTCGATCCCAGGACCCTGGGATCATGACCTGAGCTGAAGGCAGGCGCTTAACCGACTGAGCCACCCAGGCATCCCGAGGTGCCCCAATTTTAATGAACTTTCAATCTAAGGTCAAGTACACACATATGTAGCTAAAACTAAAAATTAAGAGCTATACTTTATTAGTTTGATGTACGTTAATATATTTTGGCATTAAGAGGGCAGTTTGCTTTTAGACTGAGTTGTGATTTCAATAACTATTAGTGCCAGCGTGTGACAATAAAATTCATTTGCGGGGGAAGGAGGAGAAGGATGCTTTGCTGGTAGAAAAAAAAAACAGTATTTAAATCTCATGCAAATCAATTTCTGTGTTGTTATACCAAATTTGTCTTTGATTTCCAGAGGATTACCTTATAAACTTAGCTATGTGGATTATCCATATATTAAGTCTCATTCGAATTTGAGAAACCTCTCCAAGTGAATGAAAATAGATTTTCTCCCCACCACCGAGAACAAAAACTATATCCTTCTATTTTCACTCATTTAAAGGGGGGGGATTATTAAAAAGGAAAGAACAGCTTCTGAATTCAATTCATTGTTTTTTTCCTATTAAGACTAAGTTGATTTGGATTTCCCTGATGCCGAGCAATGTTGAGCACTTTTTCATGTGTCTGTTGGCCATTTGGACCACCTCACACCAGTCAGAATGGCTAAAATTAACAAGTCAGGAAACGACAGATGTTGGCGGGGATGTGGAGAAAGGGGAACCCTCCTACACTGTTGGTGGGAATGCAAGCTGGTGCAGCCACTCTGGAAAACAGTATGGAGGTTCCTCAAAAAGTTGAAAATAGAGCTACCCTACGATCCAGCAATTGTACTACTGGGTATTTACCCCAAAGATACAAATGTAGGGATCCGAAGGGGTACTTGCACCCCGACGTTTATACCAGCAATGTCCACAATAGCCAAACTATGGAAAGAGCCAAGATGTCCATCGACAGATGAATGGATAAAGAAGATGGGGTATATATATACCATGGAATATTATGCAGCCATCAAAAGGAATGAAATCTTGCCATTTGCAATGACGTGGATGGAACTGGAGGGTATTATGCTGAGCGAAATAAGTCAATCAGAGAAAGACATGTATCATATGATCTCACTGATATGAGGAGTTCTTAATCTCAGGAAACAAACTGAGGGTTGCTGGAGTGGTGGGGGGTGGGAGGCATGGGGTGGCTGGGTGATAGACACTGGGGAGGGTATGTGCTATGGTGAGTGCTGTGAATTGTGCAAGACTGTTGAATCACAGACCTGTACCTCTGAAACAAATAATACATTATATGTTAAAAAAAAGAAGATAGTAGGAAGGGAAAAATGAAGGGGGGGAAATCGGAGGGGGAGACGAACCATGAGAGACTATGGACTCTGAGAAACAAACTGAGGGTTCTAGAGGGGAGGGGGTGGGGGGATGGGTTAGCCTGGTGATGGGTATTAAAGAGGGCATGTACTGAATGGACCACTGGGTGTTATACGGAAATAATGAATCATGGAACACTACATCAAAAACTAATGATGTAATGCATGGTGATTAACATAACATAATAAAAAAAAGACTAAGTTGAAAATTGGATATCCAATTTGCCACAGAGAGGGTATTCAAATATTTCTGTTCACTCCCCCATTGCTTCTAAATTCAAAGGCAAGATTATAAATTATTCGAGACAGAAAAGTCAAGATTTAATGAGCAGCTGACAGCCCTTAAGAATTACTAGGGAAATTAATATGACAGTTTTTTAAAAAAGATTTATTTATTTATTTGAGGGGGTGGGCAGGGGCAGAGGGAGAGATTCTTCAAGCAGACTCCCCGCTGAATATGGAGCCTGATGCAGGGCTCCATCCCACGACACATGAGATTATGACCCGAGCAGAAACCAGGAGTCAAACACTCAACTGACAGAGCTACCCAGGCACCCCTGATAGTTCTGACTAAATAATGAGATTTACATATATGAGGAACACATTATGCACATTAAGCAGAGTAATGAATATACAATAAATGTTAGTTTAGCTATTAAATTCTGGACAAGTGATTAATTTTATGGGAATATATATTTTGATCAAACTTCCAAGGAAAAAATGCTACCTCTTCTCCTACATTGCTACTAGATTATACATTTTACATTTTGGCAGATGGCCACAAAATTCTTTTGCATTCATTTTTAATTCAACTAAACAGCTATTTTGCCTCTTACTAAGTGGCAAGGATAGAGTGAAACTGTTTCTGCTTTCAGGATTTCAAATCTAGTGGGTGGTAGAGATAGGATACAAAGACAACTGTAACACAAATAAGAATTAAGTGCAATGGCAGAAGGACAAGGAGAAATAGCATTTAATTTGGGGGCAAGTGGGTGATAGTGGTATGTGTGTTCAGGAGGCAAGTCTTCATGAAAGAATTTGTATTCGAAGAGAGGATAGGGTGACAATGAGGAAAGCCATAGAGGTAGGAAAGGTAAGGTACAGGCACAGAAAAGGTAATCATTCAGTTAGGCTGGAGTGCAGGGTAAATGAGGGAAATAGTGGAAAATATAGACAGAAAAGGTCTAATGTAGGCAGTACCATGGAAGGCCTTGAATACCAAATTGGTGATTCCATAATTAAGTGTTCAGTTTGTCTAACTACCTCAGGCACAGAGACTGTTTCAATATGTCTTTGCTATTCCCATAGCAGTCAGGTGCAGCATGCTTGGTTACAGAGTAGGTCTGCAATATAGCCAGGGAATTTAATGGGTTATAAAATTATTTTTCAATTGATTTTTAAATTTTTGCTTTTTTTAAGCTTTTCTTTATTCATTTGAGAGAGAGAAAGCACAAGAGCAGGGTGAGGGGCAGAGGGAGAAGCAGACTCCCTGCTGAGCAGGAAGCCTGACATGGGGCTCGATCCCAGGACCCCAGGATAATGACCTGAGCCGAAGGCAGACACTTAACTGAGCCTCCCAGGCACCCTAAATTTTTGCTTTTGCTTACACTTTTTTTTTTCAGCTCTACTGGGAAATAATTGACATACATCACTATATAAGCTTAAGGCATACAGTCGATGGTTTGATTTACATATATTGTGAAATGAGTACCACAATAGGTTCAGCGAATGTCCATGTTCTCATATGGACATAATAAATAAAAAAGAAAAAAAATTATTTTTGTGATGAAAACTATTAGTATTTACTCTCTTAATTTTCCTATATATTGTACAGCAGTGTTAACCATAGTCATCATGGCCTACGTTATATCCCTAGTGCTTATCTATCTCACAACTGGAAGTCTGTTTGACTTTGACTACCTTCCTCCAATTTCTCCTCTCTCTACCCTTTGCCTCTGGTTACCACAAGTCTAATCTCTTTCTTTGGAGTTTTTTGTTTGTTTTTAAATTCCACATATAAGTGAGATTATATAGCATTTATCTTTTTCTGTCTGACTTGTTTCATTTAGCATTATGCCTTCAAGGTCCATCCATGTTGTCACAAATGGTAGGATTTGCTTTTCTCTGGCCAAATAATATTCTATTGTGGGTATATGTACACACACACATACCATATCTATATATAGATATAGGTAGACATATCTATATATACATACCATATATATATATATATGTATATATATATACATACATATATACCATATCTTCTTTATTCATTCATTGATGGACACTTACATTGTTTCTATGTCTTGGCTATTGTAAATAATGCTGCAATAAACATAGGGGTGCATATATCTTCTTAAATTAGAATTTTTGTTTTCTTTGGGTAAATACCCATTAGTAGAATTACTGGATCATACAGTCATTCTATTTTTAATTTTTTGAGGATCTTTATACTGTTTTTAATAGTAGCTGTACCAATTTACATTTCTACCAACAGGGTACAGGGTTCCCTTTTCTCCACATCTATCCCAGCACTTGTTATCTCTTATCTTATTGATGATAGCTATTCTAACAGGCATGAGGTGAAGGTGATATCTCACTGTGGTTTTAATTTGTACTTCCTAATAACTAGCGATGTTGAGCATCTTTTCATGTATCTCTTGGCCTTTCATATATTTTTTGGAGAAATGTCTATTTCAGGTTCTTTGCCCATTTTTGAATTGGGTTGTTTTTTCTGCTATTGAGCTGTGGGAGTTTTTTAAATTTTATTTTATTTTATTATGTTATGTTAGTCACCATACAATATATCACCAGTTTTTGATGCAGGGATCCACGATTCACTGTTTTCGTACAACGCCCAGTGCTCCATGCAGTACGTGCCCTCCTTAATACCCATCACCGGGCTAACCCATCCCCCCACCCTCCTCCCCTCTAGAACCCTCAGTTTGTTTCTCAGAGTCCATAGTCTCTCATGGTTCTTCTCTCTTTCCGATGTCCCCCCCCTTCATTTTTCCCTTCCTTCTCTTAATGTCCTCCATGCTATTCTGAGTTGTGGGAGTTTTTTTAAAATATATTTTGGCTATTAACCCCTTATCAGGTATATGGTCTGCAAATATTTTGTCCCATGCTGTAGGTTGTCTTTTTACTTTGTTGATGATTTCTTTTACTGTGCAGAAGTCGTTTAGTTTGATTTAACCCCACTTGTTTATTTTTTATTTTGTTGCTTGTGCTTTAGGTGTTATATCCAAAACATCATTACCAAGACCAATGTCGAGGAGCTTTATTCCTGTTTTTTTTTTTTTTTTCCTAGGAGTTTCATGGTTTCCAGTCTTACATTTAAATCTTTAATCTCTTTTGGGTAAATTTTGTGAGTGGTGTAAGATACGGGTCCAGTTTCATCCTTTTACATGTAAATATCCAATTATCCCACCACCATTTATTTATTTTTATTTTTTTAATTTTAATTTTAATTTTTTTTAAAGATTTTATTTATTTATTTGACAGGGAGAAACACAGCGAGAGAGGGAACACAAGCAAGGGGAGTGGGAGAGGGAGAAGCAGGCTTCCTGCAGAGCAGGGAGCCCGATGTGGGGCTCGATCCCAGGACCCTGGGACCATGACCTGAGCCGAAGGCAGACGCTTAATGACTAAGCCACCCAGGCGCCCCCCCCACACCATTTATTGAAGAGACTATCTTTTCTCCATTGAGTATTCTTGGCTCCACAGTCAAATATTGGCTAACAATATAACCTTGAGTCTATTTCTGTGCTTTTGATTCTGTTCCATCGGTCTATTTGTCTGTTTTTATGACAGCACCATACTGTTTTGATGATTATAATTTTATAGTATAGCTTAAAATCAGGAGGTGTGATGTTTCCTGCTTTATTTTCTCAGGATTTCTTTGGCTCTTTGGGATCCTTTGTGGTAAACCTCCTTTACAAAATAGACTTTAAGTTGCATTTCTAAGATGAAAACATGAATAGAATGTTAGCCCAATGATTCAGACATTATTAGAGTTCCATCTACAAGAATGCAGTTACTGAAGCTCAGGTGTCTGTACAGCCTGATGCCCCTTGAACCAAAACCATTCAAGTACTATAATAAGGTACATTTCATAGAACTGACTTCTAGTCCGGAAAAATGGCATGGTTTAGGTGATTTTTATATAGGAATTTAGCTTTCAGGTAGCCTTCATAGGGAAATAACATCAGACTAAAATTGGTGTGGAAAATAGAGATGCAGAAACATTGTATCTTCTGCATTGATTTATTTCTGGTCTCTGCTCTCCTTTGAAGAATATAACAAATTAAAAAGAAGCTAGTAACAATTCATTTATAAATTTCATTTTGTTTACTGTAATGACAATTGAATCACTTTGGTTTTAGACACACTACATAATGGCTAACTATCATATAAAATAATAATCAAGTATGTATATGATTGATTTAATATTCTACTAGCTTTCATTTCTAGGGAAGAGGATACGTTTTATATTCCTTGGAATGCAATTTAAACAAGCCCTACTAGTTTTCCCCTTCCCTTCCAGCTATAATCTCTGATATGATACTGTTTGAATCTCTGGGATAGTAGAAGAGTGACAACTGAAGGAGTTTGATAGGGAAGGATACCTTCTTATGTTTTCAATGAATAAATATAATATGAATTAATCTTTTTTCTATCAAGAGCCAGTAATGCGACTCGGGGAAAGATGGCGGAGGAGTAGGGGACCCTATTTCAACTGGTCCCGGAATTGAGCTGGATATCTACCAGACCACTCTGAGCACCCACGAAACCAGCCTGAGATGTCAGAAGATCTGGATCTCTACAAACAGAATATCGCAGGCGGTTGGATTTGAGGTACGAGGCAGGGAGCCGTGATTCCGCAGGCAGATATTGGAGGATAAACAGCAGCGGGAGGGTGCCTGGCCGTGGGGATCCTACACAGCCGGTGAGTGACAGCCTCGCGCGCTACGGACAGGCACAGACTCACAGACTGGTAGCAGCGGGGTCGCACCTGCGAACTGCAGCCCCCGGGACGGAAACCCAGAGCAGCGGGGTCGTGCGCGTGCGAACTGGGAGTGGCTGGGGGTTTTAGAAGCACAAAGGGCAGAGACGTGCCCCGACCTGGAGGCAGGACTGGGAGCGCTGTGGAGGGGCACACAACCCAGACGCTGCAGTTTATAGCAGCACGGACAGAAATGGAGACGGTGTGGCCTGGAGAGCTCACTGAAGAACAGACTGAGGTCACTCTGCTCTGAGGCAGAGGGTTGGAAATGGTCTCTTCTGCTCTGACTCGCGGAAGAAACGCGGAAAGCCACCAGGGAAAGCCACCAGAGAACAAAAGCCCCCAAAACTGATTCCCGCTGAGCCCATCCCCCGCCACAGGGGGGCAGGGAAACACTGCCCAAACAGGGTTGCCTGAGTAACAGCACGGCAGGCCCCTCCCGCAGAAGACAGGCTGGGAAAACAAGAGGCCAGCAACCCGAAGGTCCCAAGAAAACAGGTGCATCTTGCTTGGGTTCTGGTCAATAATTTGGACTCTATACATTCCCTCAACCACCCATCAACAGAATGACTAGGAGGAGGAGCTCCCAAAATAGAAAAGACTCAGAGATTATGACTTATGCTGCAGATTTACAAATGGATGCAGATATAACCAAGATGTCGGAGATTGAATTCAGGCTAGCAATTGTGAAGACAATGGCTAGAATGGAGAAATCAATTAATGGCAACATAGAGTCTCTAAGGGCAGAAATGAAAGCTGAATTGGCAGAACTTAAAAATGGTATCAATGAGATCCAATCCAATCTAGATAATCTAACAGCTAGGGTAACTGAGGCAGAAGAGCGAATAAGCGACCTGGAAGACAATATAATAGATAAAAAGGGAAAAGAGGAGGCCAGGGAAAAACAACTCAGAATCCATGAAAATAGAATCAGAGAAATAAGTGACATCATGAAGCGTTCCAATGTCAGAATAATTGGAATCTCAGAGGGAGTGGAGAGAGAGAGGACTAGAAGATGTATTTGAGCAAATCGTAGCTGAGAACTTCCCTAATCTGGGGAATGAAACAAACATTCATGTCCTAGAAGCAGAGAGGACCCCTCCCAAGATCAAGGAAAACAGGCCAACACCCCAGCATGTAATAGTAAACCTTGCAAATCTTAGAACCAAGGAAACCATCTTAAGGGCAGTTAGGGGGAAGAGAGTCCTTACGTACAGAGGGAGGAACATCAGAATAACGTCAGACCTATCCACAGAGACCTGGCAAGCCAGAAAGGCCCGGCAAGACATATTCAGGGTACTAAATGAGAAGAACATGCAGCCAAGAATACTTTATCCGGCAAGGCTTTCATTTAGAATGGATGGAGAGATGCAGAGCTTCCACCACGGGCAGAAACTGAAAGAATATGTGACCACTAAGCCAGCCCTGCAAGAAATATTAAGGGGGGTTCTACAAAAGGAGAAAGACCCCAAGAGTGATATACAACAGAAATATACAAGGACAATCTATAAAAACAATGTCTTCACAGGCAACATGATGACAATTAATTCATATCTTTCAATAATCACTCTCAACATGAATGGCCTAATCGCTCCCATAAAACGGCACAGGGTTGCAGATTGGATAAAAAGACAGGACCCATCCATATGCTGTCTACAAGAGACTCATTTTGAACCTAAAGATACATCCAGACTGAAAGTGAAGGGATGGAGATCCATCTTCCATGCCAGCGGACCTCAAAAGAAAGCTGGGGTAGCAATTCTTATATCAGACAAATTAGATTTTAAACTAAAGTCTGTAATAAGAGACACAGAAGGACACTATATCATTCTTAAAGGGTCTATCCAACAAGAAGATCTAACAATTGTAAATATCTATGCCCCCAACATGGGAGCAGCCATCTACAGAAGCCAACTGTTAACCAAAATAAAGAGTCATATTGATAACAATACATTAATTGTAGGAGACCTCAATACTCCACTCTCAGCAATGGACACATCATCTAAGCAGAAAATCAACAAGGAAACAAGAGCTTTGAATGATACATTGGACCAGATGGACCTCACAGATATTTACAGAACATTCCACCCTAAAACAACAGAATACTCATTCTTCTCGAGCGCACATGGAACTTTCTCCAGAATAGACCATATACTGGGTCACAAATCAGGTCTCAACCGATACCAAAAGATTGAGATTATTCCCTGCATATTCTGACCACAATGCTCTAAAACTGGAACTCAATTATAAGAAAAAATTTGGCAGAAATTCAAACACTTGGAAGCTACAGACCACTCTGCTCAAGAATGTTTGGGTCAACCAGGAAATCAAAGAAGAACTTAAACAATTCATGGAAATCAATGAGAACGAAAACACATCAGTCCAAAACCTATGGGATACTGCAAAGGTGGTCCTAAGGGGGAAATACATAGCCATCCAAGCCTCACTCAAAAAAATAGAAAAATCCCGAATTCACCAACTAACTCTACACCTTAAAGAACTAGAGAAAAAGCAACAAACGATGCCTAAGCCATGCATTAGAAGAGAAATAATTAAAATTAGAGCAGAAATCAATGAATTAGAAACCAGAAACACACTAGATCAGATCAACAAAACTAGAAGTTGGTTCTTTGAAAGAATTAATAAGATCGATAAACCACTGGCCAGACTTATCCAAAAGAAGAGAGAAAGGACCCAAATTAATAAAATTATGAATGAAAGGGGAGAGATCACGACTAACACCAAGGAAATAGAAACAATTATTAGAAATTATTATCAACAACTATATGCCAATAAACTGAGCAATCTGGATGAAATGGAGGCCTTCCTGGAAACCTATAAGCTGCCAAAACTGAAACAGGAAGAAATTGACAACCTGAATAGGCCAAGAACCAGTAACGAGATTGAAGCAGTGATCAAAACCTCCCAAAAAACAAGAGTCCAGGGCCTGATGGATTCCCTGGGGAATTCTACCAAACGTTCAAAGAAGAAATAATACCTATTCTACCGAAGCTGTGTCAAAAAATAGAAACAGAAGGAAAACTTCCAAACTCATTCTATGAGGCCAGCATTACCTTAATCCCCAAACCAGGCAAAGACTCCATCAAAAAGGAGAATTTCAGACCGATATCCCTGATGAATATGGATTCCAAAATCCTCAACAAGATCCTAGCTAATAGGATCGAACAATACATTAGAAGGATCATCCACCACGACCAAGTGGGATTTATCCCCGGGATGCAAGCGTGGTTCAACATTTGCAAATCAATGAATGCGATAGAACACATTAATAAGAGGAGGGAGAAGAACCATATGGTCCTCTCAATTGATGCAGAAAAAGCATTTGACAAAAAACAACATCCTTTCCTGATTAAAACTCTCCAGAGTATAGGGATAGAGGGAACATTCCTCAAGTTCATAAAATCCATCTATGAAAAACCCACAGCGAATATCATCCTCAATGGGGAAAAGCTGAGAGCCTTTCCCTTAAGATCACGAACACGTCAAGGATGACCACTCTCGCCACTACTGTTCAACATAGTACTAGAAGTCCTAGCAACAGCAATCAGACAACAAAAAGAAATAAAAGGTATTCAAATTGGCAAAGAAGAAGTCAAACTCTCTCTTTTCACAGACGACATGATACTTTATGTGGAAAACACAAAAGACTTAACCCCCAAATTACTAGAACTCATCCAGCAATTCAGTAATGTGGCAGGATACAAAATCAATACACAGAAATCAGTTGCTTTCTTATACACTAACAGTGCAACTGTAGAAAGAGAAATTAGAGAAACGATTCCATTTACAATAGCACCAAAAACCATAAGATACCTCGGAATAAACCTAACCAAAGAGGTAAAGGATCTATACTCTAGGAACTACATAACACTCATGAAAGAAATTGAAGAAGACACAAAAAGATGGAAAAATATTCCATGCTCATGGATCTGAAAAATCAACATTGTTAAAATGTCTATGCTGCTCAGAGCAATCTATACCTTCCATGCTATCCTGATCAAAATTCCAATGACATTTTTCAAAGTGCTGGAACAAACAATCCTAAAATTTTTATGGAATCAGAAAAGACCCCGAATCGCCAAGGAAATGTTGAAAAAGAAAAACAAAGCTGGGGGCATCACGTTGCCCGATTTCAAGCTATATTACAAAGCTGTGATCACCAAGACAGCATGGTACTGGCACAAAAACAGACATATAGACCAATGGAACAGAATAGAGAACCCAGATATGGACCCTCAACTCTATGGTCAAATAATCTTTGACAAAGCAGGAAAAAACATGCAATGGAAAAAAGACAGTCTCTTCAATAAATGGTGCTGGGAAAACTGGACAGCCACATGCAGAAGAATGAAACTTGACCATTCTCTAACACCATTCACAAAAATAAACTCAAAGTGGATGAAAGACCTCAATGTGAGACAGGAATCCATCCAAATCCTAGAGGAGAACATAGGCAGTAACCTCTTTGACATCGGCCACAGCAACTTCTTTCAAGAGACATCTCCAAAAGCTAGTGAAACAAAAGCAAAAATGAACTTTTGGGACTTCATCAAGATAAAAAGCTTCCGCACAGCAAAGCAAACAGTCAACAAAACAAAGAGGCAACCCACAGAATGGGAGAAGATATTTGCAAATGGCACTACAGATAAAGGGCTGGTATCCAAGATGTATAAAGAACTTCTCAAACTCAACACCCAAAAAACAGATAATCAAGTCAAAAAGTGGGCAGAAGAGATGAACAGACACTTCTCTGAAGAAGACATACAAATGGCTAACAGACACATGAAAAAATGTTCATCATCATTAGCCATCAGGGAAAGCCAAATCAAAACCACATTGAGATACCACCTTACACCAGTTAGAATGGCAAAAATGGACAGGGCAAGAAACAACAAATGTTGGAGAAGTTGTGGAGAAAGGGGAAGCCTCTTACACTGTTGGTGGGAATGCAAGTTGGTACAGCCACTTCGGAAAACAGTGTGGAGGTTCCTCAAAAATTTAAAAATAGAGCTACCCTATGACCCAGCAATTGCACTACTGGGTATTTACCCCAAAGACACAGATGTAGTGAAAAGAAGGGCCATATGCACCCCAATGTTCATAGCAGCAATGTCCGCAATAGCCAAACTGTGGAAAGAGCCGAGATGCCCTTCAACAGATGAATGGATAAAGAAGATGTGGTCCATATATACAATGGAATATTACTCAGCCATCAGAAAAGATGAATACCCAACTTTTACATCAACATGGATGGGACTGGAGGAGATTATGCTAAGTGAAATAAGTCAAGCAGAGAAAGTCAATTATCATATGGTTTCGCTTATTTGTGGAACATAAGGAATAGCATGGAGGACATGGAGAAGGAAGGGAAAAATGAAGGGGGGAATATCAGAGGGAGAGATGAACCATGAGAGACTATGGACTCTGAGAAACAAACAGGGTTTTAGAGGAGAGGGGGGAGGGGGGATTGGTTAGCCCGGTGATGGGTATTAAGGAGGGCACGTACCGCATGGAGCACTGGGTGTTATACGAAAACAATGGATCGTGGATCACCACATCAAAAACCAATGATGTATTGCATGGTGACTAACATAACATAATAAAATTAAAAAAAAAATTAAATTAAAAAAAAAAGAGTCAGTAATGCACCTGCAAAGACAGTTCAACAATCATTATAATAAAGCAGCAAAGAATCAATTTACATCTATGGTTGCTGATAGACCTGAGAGTGATAGATAAATTATAGTGCCTGACACCAACAGGTACTCAATGTTTATTGAATGAGTAAAATATAAATATTTCTCCTTACTAATAGCTTTCAAGAGATTCAAGTTAAAACATGTATAGACATTTAAAACTTTTAAGTACAGGCTCCATGAGGAATACTAGAAAATGGTGGATATTCAAAATGATTCCACTTAAGAATACGCAAACAATGAATCATGGACCACTACATCAAAAACTAATGATGTAATGTATGGTGATTAACATAACATAATAAAAAAAAAAGAATATGCAAGACTTGCCATGACTTTTTTCATAGACCTTTAAATTCTGTGATAGATTATGTATAAGCACATATTATGTGCACCTTCTCCCATCTACAGGTAGAATCTATTTCTCCATCCCTTTAATGTGGGATGGCTTTGTGACTTGCTTTGTCGATAGAATACAGTACAAATGACACTGTGTGGCTTCTGACCCAGGCCTCAAAAGACTGTGTAGCTTTCAGTTTTGACCTCTTGGAACAGTATACTGGCCATATGAAAAGTCTGAACTTACTTCTGGGAGGCCATGAGATTGGAAATGCTGGGTTGACAGTCCCAACTAACTACCAGGCATGTGAGCGAGTCCACCCTAGATCATCCATCTGGCCCCAGCAGAGCCTCAAAATCACTGTAGGTGCATGAGTGACTTTAGGTGAGACTAGTAGAACTATCCAGCTAAGGCCAGCCCAAATTTCAGAATCATGAATAATTGTTTTAAGCCATTAAATTTTGTGAATGCGTACACACACAGACACACACACACACGCACGAATGGACACCAAGAAAGAGAATCATCACTCTGGTTTTGTCTTCCCCTTCCCAGCTCAAGTGTATCATGGCATAGCAATGTAGAAATATTTGCATTCCCTTGGATATGGCAAGAATGGATAGAGTCACAAAAGAATTATTATAGAGCATTATATCTCTGTGTTGAGTACGTCAGTAATCTGCCCCCCTTTTCATTGCTTATGATATACAGGCACTGTTGACTAGAAAGATGACTGGAAAGATGACTTAAGAGAATGAAAGCTTGCTTTCCTCTATGATATGAATTTGCCTTCCTTTTCTCCAGCTTCAGTTACAATATTACAGTACTTTTTTGTGACCTTATAATGATTCCGTTAGTATTTGTAAAACTCATTTCATCCCAATTTTAAGAGTGCTAAAAGCAAATGCCACCCTGAAAAAGCACTGAATACCCTGGTAAGTATCTAGGTGAATTGGGACTCTTGCTAAATGTAATTAACTCTCTTTTCCTTATCTTCTTGACTCAATTTTTCTTTAATTTCCTTTGCTTCAGAAATAGAATTCTAGTTTGGCATTTAAATTTGAGAGGAAATGTCATGGTCAATTGGGGAGTTAAGTTACCCATGAGGAATGGGCAACTTTTATTATGCCTATAAGTAGTAAGTGGTTTTATTTTTCTTATTTCCCTGTTCATGCTCTTTCACTTTCTCACTCTCTTGATCACTTGTGCTTTCTCTCTCTCCTGAGAGCTCCAGAGAGACACATGGATATATCCCCTCTAGAAAGTTCAATGCAGTTGTATGAACAATTAGTGGAAAAGTTACAGACTTATTACAAATATAAAATTTTAAGTATGTTGCTAAACCACTGTTTTGCTTCTAGACTATTTTTACAGCTAATTATTATTTGTCAAGTGCTTGCCTTCATATTCTTAACATTCTGCAGGACCTACCATTTTATATATGACAGATTTGTATATTTGTATCTTATAATCACTGCATAATGATGCTCAACTATCTATTAATAACTTGGTGATATTAAGTTATTTAAGATTTTCTTTGTATTTTTAATTTACAACCTAGTTTTTAAAAACATGTAAAATAATTACATATGTTTTAAGTCTGTTAAACCATTCTGAAGTTAAATATTACTCCACTTAATCTCAGCAAGATGCTAATTACTAGAAAATTCTACCGTACATTTGGCAAATCAATTAAAACCCTTTTTTAAAATATATATATATTTTTATTATGTTATGTTAATCCCCATACATTACATCATTAGTTTTTGATGTAGTGTTCCATGATTCATTGTTTGCGTATAACACCCAGTGCTCCATGCAGTACGTGCCCTTTTTAATACCCATCACCAGGCTAACCCATCCTCCCAACCCCTCCCCTCTAGAACCCTCAGTTTGTTTTTCAGAGTCCATCGTCTCTCATGGTTCATCTCCCCCTCCGATTTCCCCCCCCTTCATTCTTCCCCTCCTGCTAACTTCTTTTTTTTTTTTTAACATATAATGTATTATTTGTTTCAGAGGTACAGATCTGTGATTCAACAGTCTTGCACAATTCACAGCGCTCACCATAGCACATACCCTCCCCAGTGTCTATCACCCAGCCACCCCATCCCTCCCACCCCCCACCACTCCAGCAACCCTCAGGTTGTTTCCTGAGATTAAGAATTCCTCATATCAGTCTTTAAAATCTGGTTTGATTTTGTGCATAAGAATTATCTCAACTCCTGTGAAAGTGTCCCTTTCCAATTGATATTTCCAACTTATAGAACTCCTCTTTGGGGCACCTGGGTGGCTCAGTCAGTTAACTACCTTCGGCTCAGGTCATGATCCCAGGGTCTTGGGATCGAGCCCATGTCCTAGGATCGAGCCCCAAGTCCCGGGATCAAGCCCCGAGTCGTGGGATCTAGCTCGAGTCCTGGGATTGAGCCTCGCATCAGCATCAGGCTCCCTGCTCAGTGGGAAATATGCTTCTCCCTCTCCCTGACCCCCCACTTGTGCTCTCCCTTAGCTATCTCTCTCTCAAATAAATAATCTTTAAAAAACACCCAACTCTTTGTTTAATGAAACACACACACACACACACACACACACAGCTTTGCTTAGAGTGGGAAAGAGGACAAAGATAAACAAAACAAAAGGAAATTGTGTCCATTCACCTAAGCCTTAAAAATTGTAAAGATTTTTCACTCAGATCTTATCAGTGATACATGGCAGTTCATATATTTCTCTCTTCTGGATCCTGACTTGAGCCATTTTGGGCAAATATTTGCTAATGCCAACAGTGTACTGAGGATGACAAGGATAGAAGACAAGCACTGTCTTTAGGGATCATTCCCTGTTAGAGCAGATGAATAATCATGAGCTAATTGCTTAAATTAATGCTTTGGAAAGCAAACTACATTATATCCAGTGGTATTTCTTCACTCATTTTTTTTTCATCTGTAAATTCAGCATAATCCTAAATAATCTATAATGGAATAAATATGTAATCCACTTCTTAATGAATGGGTTTTGTATCCTTATAATGTGGTGGGGTATATGAAGTATATGAAGTATAAATTTGTGTATATTTTCCTCTGTTTTCTCAACAGAGGAAATGGTACCACCCAGTAGGATAGGGTCTCAAGATAGAATTAAGATCAGCTACAAAAAATAAACAAAATTAAATTTTATATATCTGAGTTTGTGAATTTCAGACTCATACCTATTACATATGTCAAAAGTCTAATATTACTGAGTTCTTTTAAAACTTGAAAGCCAAAATTAAAGGAATAAACAAAATAATATGTCGAGAGAAGTTATCATATACATCTGTCCATACCAGGGAGTTCAATACAATTGCCAGGTCATCTGTGTCCTCTTCTTAGGCTGTTACTTTAAATATAAGTTATTCTGCTTTCAGAAAATAGCACAGGCTATGGTCTGGATAATATCTAATGAAACTCAAGTGAATTCTAATTTTGAACCTGCAAATTCTTCTAGGATTTGGCTTTTTAAAAACCCAATACATTTGAAAGTCAGTATCAAGAAAGGAAAGGAAGGACTATATTGTTTTAAGTCAGAATTTAGTAACCCCTTTTACCCTTTAGAGAACCTTGGATTTTTGCAGAGACCTCTTTGGAAGATCTACTCTAATCATAATTGAAAATCTGACTACATTTTTCCAGGCTACAATGCCTCATTGCCATGATTATAGCTTAGGCACCATAGAGAGTGGAAAAGACTGGAATCATTCTGACTGCTGACAAATATTTTTGTCCACTGATAGGGTTTTTTTTTTTTTTTGGTAACCTACAAATAAAGCTATTTAATCCTTTTGGTTGGATTACAAAACCAGTTGTCTTAATGCAGTGTTATTAGTTTTTCTTTCTTCTGAGTATATATACTATTCAGAAAATGAAAATGGTCAGTGGGTTATAAATGCAAACAAAGCAAAAAGCAAAAACTAAAAGCAAACTGATTAAATATACTTTAAAGTAATCTTGTAGTACCAAGGAACTGTGAGTACAGAATCTTGGTGGAGGCTTGAATCTATACATAGATGCAACTTTCTTTATTCAGTGTTTTGGAGACAGATCTACTTAGATAGAAATCAACCACAAAGGAAAAGTCAACTTAGTTTATCTTTGCTTTTGACTTTGAGAGGGAGTTTCTGTCTAGCACAGCATCTTTTTTCAATTTGTTTCAGTGTAATGTGCAGCAGATACACTTGATTAATGAACTGATTAGCAACTTCTTTAATTATTTTCCAGTACCTTTTTTTCATTATCAAAGCTGCAGCAAATCCTTCTAGTTACTATTCTTTACGGTACTGTAAAAACTTTAAAAACAGATAATATGAGAAATGTCTAATTTCAAAATAGGTTCCTAAGACTTCTCTTATATAGAAATCTTGTATCTTTCATTTCTCTAAAAGCTGTAAATGTTAAGGGATCACAAAGGATTTTGTGAATGAGCACTTTACACACAGCTCTAACAACTAGAATTATTACCAGAGGGGAAAAACTTCTACAAAAATATAATAGTTAAAATTATACAAAGCAATATAGAGAATATTCTGGATGTTATTAATAACCCAGTAATCTTTAAGCCATATGATATACAGAAATGACAGAAATGAAATACTGAATAATTTAACACAAGAACAAGCCAGGATAGATACTGGATTTGACCTACTATATTAGTTACCTATTGCTGCCTAACAATTTACCCTAAAATTTAGTGACTTAAAAATAAACATTTATTATCACACAGTTTCTACACGTTGAGAATCTGGCACAAGGTCTTCTATGTGGTTGCAGTCAAGCCATTGGCCAGGGCTTTGATTTTATCTGCAGGCTCAACCACACTGAGAGAGTGAGGCAGGATATTTTTTCCAAACTCACTAACATAGTTGCTGGCAGTCATCAATTCCTGGGCATGTGGGCCTTTCTGTAGACTGCCTAAGTGTCCTCACAATATGGCAGCTGGTAATCCATGAGAGAGAGAACACACATGACGGAAGCCAGATCTTTTTGTAACCTAATCTCAGAAGTGACATCCCATCAGTTTTTCTGTATTCTCTTGTAGAAGCAAATCACTAAGGCTGAGCTCACATTCAAAAGACATAAATACCAGGAGGTGCGGATCACGAGTGACCACCAGAGAGGCTTTTTACCACACACACTAACCTGTTAAAATTAAGCTAAGAAATCAACTTATATAAACTTGAGTCTTATTATTGCATCACCGAAGTGGTTTCTGTCCCTTCCATTTATCCATTTATGATTGCTCAACAGATCAGTCAAATATCAAGTGTGATTTTGAAATTCTACTGCTCAAAAACCTTTAATGGTTCCCCCATTGCATATAGGATGCTGTTAAAACTCCCCAGTCAGTTATCTGGTCTTCCATGGTCTGACTTCTTATTCTAGTTGCACTGGACTACTTGTAAACATTGAACATTTTTCTACTTTCATGTTCCCTCTGTTGGAAATATATTCCACCCCACATTTACTTTCCTCTTCTCCTATTCCATTTTACCTGTCCAAGTTTAACCCATTCATTTGGGACCTGGTTCAAATACTTTTTCTGCCATGAATGCTTCTAAGAGGTCCCTAGTAAAATTCAATCCTTCCTTCTTCTATATTTCCATATAATTTAATTTTTACTTCTATTATAGATGTATGAATCTGTATCATATTAAAATTATTTGCATGTATATTTGTCTCCTCCAATGAACTGTATGCTCCTTGAATACAGGGATCATGACTTATTCAGCTTTATTATTCAAATGTTACAGCACCTAGCACAGCGCCTTGCTTATAATTCAGCAGTAAGTAAATGTATTTTAGCCTTAATCACTTATGCATAATTTTTTATAATTTCTGTATAATGAAGGTCTCTTTTGAATCCCACTCAATCTGATGACATATTCTGTGGCAACAGTGTTTCATAAGGTTGCAGGGTATATGATTTTCAATCCAATATTTAGACATCCTTGAAAAGTGTGCAAGAGTGGGCTATTGGATTTATGGGGGAGAAGATGTAAAGCAAGATGCCATTGAAAGAAGAGGTAAATGATCTAGTGTAGAAATTCTACAAACAGGTATTCCTAGTGTGGAATATTTGAAGGCCTTGTTAATTTAATATACTCTGGTACAAATATTAAATGGCTATTTGTCTTTTAGGATATTTGTCATACCTTCAGAATGTTTTATTTAAAAAACAGCTGACCAAAATGTTGAGGATAATTTTCATGTAGTTATATTAAGATCAGACCAATAGAATTTTTTTTTAAATTAAAAAGCCGACTCAATATTTTTATTCTAAAGAGCCAGAAGTGCTAATGTAGCTTCATAAATCAATAACACATCTGAGTAGTTTGATGACTGGGGTTTTTATTTGTGAAAAGTTTTATATTGAGTATTAAGGTAAAAGATGGTATCAAGTTTTCAAAGAAATTTATTTAATCTTTGTCCATAAAATGCCACATATTGTAATAGCCAAGCCTTAGTTTCCATTGATACATTTGAAAACTTATCCTCTTTATAATTCATTTAGCTGTATTTTCCTCTAACTCCACATTTAGTAAACTCCTTGGATTTCTTGGTATTACAAGTGTTTTATTTGCATGGCATCTATATGAAATGTAAAGCAATGATCTCATTTAGATAGTGCTTTCCCTAAAGATGCAAAAGAAATTGGAATGAATATTTTATTCTCTGTTATTTGTGTAAATTATGTTTACCTATATTATCATGTATAGAGACCATAGTCTTTTAATCATTTTCTACTATTTTCATATTTTCTGTAACATAAAGTACTGGAAGTGCTGATTAATAGTAATCAATATATCAGTAAATATCAAATTATATTTATATGCCTAGTTATTTTAAAAATATAAAGCTAGATGATAGTGACCTTGGGCATTATCCATTCTTTCTGGACTGTCAATTAGGAAAAAGTATTATATTAATGATAAATTTCCTGAATTTGATAATTTTACTGTGGTTACCTAAGAGAATAATCTTGTTCTTAGAAAACAGCCACTGAAGTACTAAGGAGTAAAGGAGTATAACAAAACAAATGTGGCCAAAAGTTTAAATCAGTGAATCTAAGTAGAGTATACAGGAACTTTCAGTATTATTCTTGCAAATTTGCTTTGCATTTGTAATTATTGCAAATTAAAAAAATAGAAAAAAAAGATGAGCTTTGGGAACCAAATCCATCTGACTTGTCCACTAAACATAAAAATTTACTAATTACATATTTAATACGGCAGGTAAAACCAAACATTTCCATGTCTTGCTTCAATTGCTGGGCTAGCTCACTCTGCTGTAAGTCAACTGTCGTGTCCTCAGGACAATCGCACAGTCTATGGAGAGGCTACTCCTCCTCATGAGCAGGAACTAATAAGATAGATGTTATTTTATGCTAAGTGAGGGGAAAGAATATTGACCAGTTTGTTTCTACAGTATGCTAGTGAATTTTAGTTTACCTATAATAATTGTATAAATTTCTTCAAACAGGACCACAGAAGAAAAATAGTGCAGTTAAAGTTGCCTGTACTTTGGATTTGGGATTTACTTTTTGCATTTTGCTGACTTATTTCTAACTCTTTCACGTTTTTCATATTTGCCTGCTAGCAGAACCACTTCATTTGCTTCAAATCACCAGTTGGCCCAGTGTGGGGGAAAAGCCTTTCTGGGTATGACACTTGGCCACAATTCAAGATAGAATCAGATTTAGTGACACTTAAGATTTGCCTAGACTAGAATGCAAAATTAAATGTAGAAGTTTTACAAATTACCAAACTGCCTCTGCCCACACCCAGAAGAAAATGTTCCAAAGTGTTCAAGCTAGCTTTTCAGAAATATTGCAGTTGTAAAATCTGTGACACCAGTAATAGCTGTGCCAAACATGGGTTTTATTTTAGTAAGTTGTTTACCTATGCCAATGTTTAAGTGTATTTCTATGCAAAAAGATGTAGATAATACTTCTCTTTATAGAAAAATCAATGCACCCAAATAGTCATAAAATATAACAGTGTATACATATAATGCATTATGCAAGTACAAATAGATCTCCATTGGGCCAGATGTGATCTAATCATTCTGGACATTCTGTTTAGCTATATGATATTAAAACATGCCAAACAGGCTTTTTCCCTCAGAGTGAAGCCATACATTTCATATTACTACTAGCAAATGATATTTGACATGTAATTTTAAAATGAAGTTACTCTAAAGTAATAGTACAACAACAGAGATAAGTACTGAAACCTTTCATAAGACAAAATGGATTTTAAAATTCTAGAGAGTTTTAGTTACAGGTAATTAGAAATGCAATTTAGAGCACTTAAAATGTATTTCTTTCAATGGTTAATTACATTACAACAGCTATTGTTCCAAATGGTGATGGACTAATAAATTGTAATAATCACTGCTCTAAAAATTGGACTGCAACGTTTTAATAAGCAGTCTATATGACTAGAGAAGCCTATTTTTCCAACCCTGGAAGTTTATTTCAGTACTATGTTGGTAGGTACATGGATGCATATAGATACATTCATATAAAAAGATAAACATTATGTGTATGTATGTATATACGCATTTAATAGTGGTCTTGTAAAACAGAATGGAACTCTAAAAGGCATTTTAGGGGCACCTGAGTGGCTCAGTCGGTTAAGCATCTGACTCTTGATTTCGGCTCAGATCATGACCTCAGGGTTGAGAGATCAAGCCCCATGGGCTCCATGCTCAGCGTGGAGTCTGCTTGTCCCTCTCCCTCTGCTCCTACCCCCACTTGCCCTCTCTCTCTCTCAAATAAATAAATAAAATCTAAAAAAAGGCATTTTAATTGCAATGTATGCTGTCTTTAAAAATCCAGGTAGTAGAGGAGATTTTACTACAATACACATCACTTCTAAAAATCATCTCAGATTTATGATGGCATGGTTTGTGTCTATGTCTCTGTATACAGGCTCCCTCCTCTCAACCTACAAAAGTTATTCCTTATTAAGGACGGCACATACTGCATGGAGCACTGGGTGTTATACAAAAACCATGAATCATGGATCACTACATCAAAATCTAATGATGTATTGTATGGTGACTAACATAACATAATAAAATAAAATTTAAAAAAAAGAAACAAAGAAAAGGGAGGAACATAAAGGGGGTGGGAGAGGGAAGGAAATTCCCCGTGTCCCTGAAGGCTGTGAAAAGTCACTTACACTACGACACTGACCGTAACAATAAGAATAACGATCATTAGGAAAATGAACAACTTAAGATTTTGTCACCCTACAAATAATTTGAATTATTTTAATTTTTAAATCAAGGTCAAAAGTAAATGGTAGCTCTGTCAAAAAAGAATAGATAGTAATGAGAACATGATCATGAATTTGTTGTGCTTTTTAATGAAATCTTAACGAACACATATTTCTGGAGATTATTTTTCTACCCATATGGTTAGTACATCACATGCCCTCCATGGACACTTCTTCCACCCCCATCCTGCCCCCTACCCACATCTGTTTCATACTGACTCTAGACAACTCATTCAAGTGAGTAATTAAAACAAATTAAACTAACTCTACCCTCATAAATGATACATAGTAACTTCATGCTTCTTTGTCTATGACCACAACCTCCTGTGTTTCCAATTCTTTCACATAGTGACTCCTATATATATATATATATATATATACTCCTACTATACCTCTTCTTCAGTTTAAAAGGCATTTATTTCTGGACCCCCCCCCCAACTTTTTAGCTATCAGCCCCTTTTTGTCCTAACTTCTTTCCCTCTTCAGCCTAGAGTTCATAGTATATCTATTGTCTTGTTGCAGATATCAAGTGTTGGGTAACCCAACAACCACTGCCAAATTATGTTCTCCCTCATCCTTAGAGGTGAGTAAACTAAATGCCCACTTTACCAGCATCCTTTGCAACAAGGCATGCAATGCAGTTCTTGCTGATGCAATGCTATGAAAGTTTTCCTGATAAAAGCAACAGATAGAGCTGGAATTTTCCCCTTTCCCCATTATTCCTGCCTTGAATGCAGATAGGATGCCTGAAGCCATGGGAGCTATCTTGTGACCATCAAGGATTGGATTCTAACCCTAACACACTTAAACTACTGACACAAGAGGAAGAGACACCTACTTCCACACTTGTTATGTGAGAATAATAAATGCTTATTTGTTTAAGTCACTTTAAGTTGAGAAAGCTGTTATTTCCAACCCTTGCCCTACTGTACTTCTCTTAAACTTTGCTGACAAAATTCCAATTCTGAGTCAACCTAATAGTCCAACTGATCCCTACATTTCTACCCAAGTTTATTAGTGTTACTAGATAAAATTACAGAGCCATATATGTTGATGTCACTATAAATTCATGGACCACAACTTTAAGCCCATGGCACCCTCTGTTTACACAGTTATCCTCCTTACTCACTTCAAATCTATGTCTTTATCACCATTCTGGCTTCTATGTCCACCGCTCCACTGGAACTGTTTGCATCCAAGGTCACCAACAAACTATTTATAAAAGCCAAGGACTTCCCAATACTTACCCTCTTTGTTACTATATCCAAAGGACTTCTTTGTAGCATCACTCAGGATCAACTACTTATTTCCTTACTGAAACAATCTTCACTAATTTTGATGACACTCTCTTACCTTTCTGACTATTCTTTTATTACTTTAAATGAATTGCAGTTCCCTAGTGAAACTGTCCATATTGTCATCTATTTTCTTAAACATATTAATCATAATAACTTTTTAAATCATAGTAATTTTAAGGTCTATGAGAATACCAATATCTAGACCATTTGTAGGTCTATTTCTATTGTCTGATTTTTCCCTTGATCCAGGTTCTTCAAATGCCTATTAATGTTTGATTGAATATAGGCATTTTGTATGAATAAATGTAGAGACTCTGGACAGTATTTTCTTCCACAAAGGATTTGCCTTATCATTTGTAGGCAGCTAGAGGCAGATCACCTTAATCTAACCAAGGAGTAGAATGATTGTAAGTTGAACAGGTCTTTTAAAGTTTCGGTCTACCTGTAGTTCAACCCCATTCCCAGAGTACAGATTCTTCAGGTGTCCCAACTAAAATCCTGAGGTGTTTACAGGAGTTGCTCCTCCATGAAAGGTTGTGAATATTAACTGTTGTTTCTTTAGTAACTATGAGACTGGGGAAAATTCCACTCTGCTATCAACCATATTCTGCTTGACTAGTTTAGGCTTTCTCATGCCATGCAAAGCTTAATAATTTGGCAAATACTGGAGGGAAAAACTGCTTTTTTTTATTGTACTGTTGAATTCAGTTTGGTAGTATTTTGTTGAGGATTTTTGCATCTGTGGTCATCAGGAATATTGGCCTGTAGTTCTCTTTAGTGGACTCTTTATGTGGTTTTGCTATCAGGGTAATGTTGGTCTCATAGAATGAATTTGGAAATTTTCCTTCCTCTTTTATTTTCAGAACAGTTTAAGAATAATAGGTATTAATTCTTTATTTTTTTCTTTATTATTATTATTATTGTTTTTGGTAGGCTCCACACCCAGCATGGAGACTAACATGGGGCTCAAACTTACAACCATGAGATCAAGACCTGAGCTGAGATCAAGAGTCAGACGCTCAACTGAACAGCCACCCAGGTGCCCCAGGTATTAACTCTTAAGTGATTGGTAGAATTTGCCTGTGAAGCTGTCTGGTCCTAGACTTTTGTTTGTTGGAAGGTGTTTTTTTTTGTTTTTTTTTTTTAATTACTGATTCAATTTCTTTGCTGGTTATCGGTGTGTTCAAGTTTTCTATTTCTTCCTGTTTCAGTTTTGGTAGTTTATATGTCTCTAGGAATTTATCCATTTCTTCCAGATTGTCCAATTTGTTGGCATATAGTTTTTCATTAATATTCTCTTATAATTGTTTGCATTTCTATAGTGGTTATTTCTCCTCTCTCATCTGTGATTTTGTTTATTTTAGTCCTTTTCCCTTTTTTCTTGTGGAGTCTGGCTAAAGGTTTATCAATTTTATTGATTTTTTTCAAAGAATCAAATCCTGGTTCTATCGCTGTGTTCTATTGGTTTTTTGGGGTTTTTAAAATTTTTTTTGTCATTTATTTCTGCTCTCATCTTTATTATTTCCTTCCTGTGCTGGTTTGGGGTTTTGTTTTTCTTTGTATAGCTCCTTTAGGTGTAAGGATAGGTTGTTTATTTGAGATTTTTCTTGCTTCTTGAGGTAAGCCTCTATTGCTATAAACTGCCCTCTTAGAACTGCTTTTGCTGCATCCCAAAGGTTTTAGACCACTGTGTTTCCATTTTTGTTTGTCTCCATGTACTTTTTAATTTCTTCTTTGATTTCTTGGTTGACCCATTCAGTGATTAGCAGCATGTCATTTAACCTCCATGTATTTGTGGTCTTCTCTAATTTTTTCTTGTGACTGATTTCTAGTTTCATAGTGTTGGGTCAGAAAAGATGCATAGTATGACTTTGATCTTTCTGAATTTGTTGAGACTTGTCTTGTGGCCTAATATATGATGTATTCTACAGAATGTTCTATGTGCACTTGAAAAAAATGTGTTTTCTGCTGTATTGAGATGGAATGTTCTTATATCTGTTAAATCCACTTTATCCTGTTTGTCATTCAAAGCCACTCTTTCCTTGTTGATTTTCTGCTTGGATATCTTCCCATTAATGTAAGTGGGGTGTTAAAGTCCCCTACTATCATTGTATTATTATTGATCAGTTCCTTTATGTTTCTTAATAACTGTTGTATGCATTTTGTGTTCCCATGTTGGGTGCATAAATATTTGCAATTGTTATATCTTTGTGTTCAATTGTACAGTTTATGATTATATAGTGTCCTTGTCCCTTTTTACAACCATTGTTTTAAAGTCTATATTGTCCAATATAAGTATGGCTACCCAGCATTCTTTTGACATCCACTTGGATAACTGTTTCTTTATTCCCTCACTTTCAATCAGCAGTTGTCTTTAGGTCTGAAATGAGTCTCTTGTAGGCAGCATATAGATGGGTCTTGTTTTTTCATCCACTCTGTCACCCTATGTCTTTTGATTGGAGCATTTAGTCCACTTATATTCAAAGTAATTATTGATAGATATGTATTTATTGACTTTTTTTTACTTGTTTTGTGGTTGTTTCTATAGTTTTTCTCTGATCTTTTCTTCTTTTACTCTCTTTCATGGTTTGCTGGTTTTCTTTAGTGATATACTTGGATTCTTTACTCTTTATTCTTTATCTCTTACTGGTTTTTGATTTCTGGTTAACATTAAGTTTGTATATAACATCTTCTGCATATAGCAGTCTATAATATGTTGATGGTCGCTTAAGTTTGACCCCATTCTTTATCTCTCTCCCCTGCCACATTTTAGGTATATGGTGTCATATTTTACATCCTTTTATTTTATGACTCCCTTGACTTATTTTTACAGATATACTTATTTTTTATATTGTCACTTTTGGTCTTTCCTTTCCAAGGAGTTCCCTTTAGTATTTCTTGCAGGGCTGGTTTAGTGGTCATGAACTCCTTTAGTTTTCTTTGTCTACGAAACTCTTTATCTTTCCTTCTATTCTGAATGATAGATGATAGCCTTGTTGGGATAGTCTTCTTGACTGCAGATTTTTCCCTCTCAGTCCTTTGAATATGTCATACCACTCCCTCCTAACCTGCAAAGTTTCTGCTGAAAAATCTGTTGATAGCCTTATGGGGTTTCCCTGGTATGTAACTACCTTCTTTCCTCTTGTTGATTTAATTTTTTTCTTTATCATCTTTTTTCTTTAATTTTTTTTCTTGCCATTTTAATTACTATGTATCTTGGCGTAGAACTCCTTGGGTTGATTTTTTGGGGAATCTCTGTGCCTCCTAGGTCTGGATATCTGCTTCCTTCCCCAGATAAGGGAAGTTTTCATGTATTATTTATTCAAATAAATTTTCTTCCCCCTTTGCTCTCTCCTCTTCTTCTGGGATCCCTATAATGCGAATGTTATTACACTTGATGGAGTTGCTGAGTTCCCTAAGACTATCCTAAATTTGCATATTTTTCCTATCATTTGCTCAGCTTGGTTACTTTCCATTACTCTGACTTCCAGGATATTTAGTTAATTCCTCTGCTTCATCTAGACTGCTATTTATTCCATCAGGCATATTTTTAATTTCATTTATTATGTTCTTCATCCCTGATTGGTTCTTTTTTCTCTCTTTGTTAGGGTCTCACTGATGTCCTCCACTCTTCTCAAGTCCAGTGAGTAGCTTTATGATCATTACTTTAAATTCCCTACCAGGCATATTACTTATATCTGTTTCACTTAAGTCACTTCCTGCCTGTGGTTTGGGATATATTTCTCTGTCTCCTCATTTTGTCTAAGTCTCTGTCTGTTTCTATGTGTTAGGAAAGTCAGCTGCATCTCCTGCCCTTGAAGGTAATGGCCTTATGAAGAAGAGGTCCTGAAATGCCCTGCAGTGCAGTGTCCCCTGTTTCTCAGGACCTGGCCCTTCAGTGAGTAACTCCTGTTTATGTTGTGTATGCCCTATTTTGTTTTTGTCACTTTTCCCTTCAGTCCAGTTGTCTGCAGTGGCTCTTTTTGCCTGTTGTGGGCAGTGTTTGGTCCCTGGCAGGGGTAGGGTGTGTTTTATCAAGGTACATGCTGGTCGGCTTGCTAATGAGACCTGGAGCAGCTGCTCCTGGGACAGGTTCAGCCTAAAAGGATTTCCAAAGAGCATGTGGGCTGGGCATGCACTTTTAAGGTGTACTTCAGGCTTCTGAAGCACCCAACACTGCCACCAGGGCTGAGGCCCCACAAAAGACATGGGTTGGGAGACACAGTGCTGGCAAGGTTTTAGCTGGTCTTCAGGGGCAGGGGCCCTGTAGCACTGGGACTGAAACAAGCGTGACTAGCGAGAGTAGATCTAGTGATGGGGGGGAGGGGGCTTCTTGCAAGCAAGTTAGGTAGTGAGTGTAGGTGCTGCTCTGGTTCCCGTGTTTATTCTGGGGGGTGGGGGAGGGAAATGGCGCCTGCCAGCTCCTTTGTTCCTGGAGGGATCTCTCTGAGACCCCTATCTCTCTGGGACATGCTCTGTGATGAGTAAATGCTCCTGTGTGTCCCAGGCATTTTTCAAACTGCTAGTTCTAAGCTATATCTGCGGGGCCTGTTTGTCCTGCTGTCTCTTTAAGGGCAGGGACTTTGCTTCCTAATGGCCTCAGGGCTCTCCCAGAGCCCAGCCAGCCAATTTTTAGAATTTCAGGTTTTAAGTCCCACTGGTTGTAAGAACTCATGAAATTTGGTCCCTTTCGCTTTCAAAGCCAAATATTCATCTGTTTCTCACCCTTCATCGCATTCCCTGCTCCCTCCAATCTGTGGATGGTCACAGTTTGTTTAGGTCTCAAATTGTGTCTCTGCCTTTCCTACCTTCTTTGATGTGGCGTCTACCTTTGGTTGTGGAGTTCATTCTGCCAGTCTTTGTGTCATTTTCTGGGTTATTTATGCTGATGTGAGTGTTATTTAGTTGCATCCATGGGATGAGGTGAGCTTAGGGTCCTCCTATTCTACCATCATCCCTTCCAAAAACTACATATGATTGAGTCTTAAATATTATTTCTTCTGCTATGAACATTTGCCTCTCACCTCCTCTTTTCCTGTTTCACTCATATCCATCTTTTATGTATCAGCTTAGAACACTCTAGGAAGTATTTTCTAGTTGCTAAAGTTTGAGTTAGATGACATTTCTATAAATTTCCTTAATACTCAATAGTACTTCCACATTAGCACATAATACAATTCTTTATAATTTCCGATTTACTTATCTGTACCTGCCTCCCATGTGAAGGCAGAGACAGTATGTTTACCACTATTTCCCAGAACTTTTTCCACTGTATCTCCAAGCACTTAACCCAGTGCTTAGCACATAGCCCAATAAATATTTTTTGAATGACTTAACGTCCTTCCTCTATTACCCTTCTTTTCTCTCTTCAAAGTAAGCATGCTATGAGTAGTTCCTTATCTTCTTTTCCTGACAGCTCAATTAATGATTTTGGGAAATCTATTGCACCTGTATAACTTGAATAAAGCCAAGCTACCCCTATAGTTCCCTACTGGCATGGAGCTGCATGCAAGTAAAAATCAATCTGAATAAAACATGACTGGAAAACCATGTAGGTACTGAATTCTCTCTGAGGACCCCAAAGAAGGATTCCATTTATAATGTGCAACAAAACTGAAAAAAAATTTCCATTATTTTTCTCTGACTCAACCTTTCACACTCGAGGTAGCACATTCCCAGTGTTTCTTCCTCCTTTCCAGTGTCTATCCTATACAACAACAAAAAGCAAATAAATAGCTGTCTCCCTGCCAAAACTAATGCAAGCTCTGTAGTTTACTATTTTCTCTCTATATCTTCTTTTTATAGTGTGACTCAGCTTAGCCTAATGTATTTCAACTTTCCTATTTAGTGTACACAAACACACATGCATATGTGTGTGTGTGTATATATATATATATATATATGTATATGCATATGTATATGTATATAGGATAGACTGGGAACTTAAGAAACAGGCAAGAACCCCCTTTCTTTTGGAAAAGATATGTATACACACACTTTCATATGTACATATATATTTATTTATCTATCTTTCATATTTGTATATGTCTCTTCTTTTCAAAATTTTTCTCTGGCAGTGTTATCTCCATCCTCCCTCTCTTGTTTTCTTTTGATCTTTAGTCAATAACTGATCTCAATCATAGTATAGTAGTCCCATTATAAAACTCCATTGACAAAAAAAGGGAATCAGAAGTTCACAAGTTTTAAAATTCACTTAGGTTTGATGAAGAACATGTGTCATTTAAAGTCTTTAAAAATGCCGGGCTCCCTGCTCGGCGGGGAGTCTGCTTCTCCCTCTGACCCTCCTCCCTCTCATGCTCTCTGTCTCTCATTCTCTCTCTCGCAAATAAATAAAATCTTAAAAAAAAAAAAAAAAAGGGGGGCGCCTGGGTGGCTCAGTTGGTTAAAGTCTTTAAAAATGCTTATAAGTAAAAAAAAAAAAAATGCCTGAGTCCTAGTCTGAGACTTTACAATCTCAATCTACTTCTTCATCCTCTTATAATTAAACCTGTTTTTACTCAAGTATCATCATTCATGCCAAAAATATAAAATTCTCTTATTCAATGTTATTATTTTTGTTTAATTATTAGTATAACAAAAGTGTTTGCCACTATACCTCTGCAAATGTATAGGATTCTAGGGACATTATTGGCTATCCTGGGAGAAGCCCAAAAACCATTTTTAATATTGCTTTTGTGGCAGTATTTTGTGGCTTTCTAGATTCCAAACAACTGACATCCAAACAAAGTTTTCCTACTTGAATAATCAGGATTCAAACAATAATATGCCCTACATCTGTTCCAAGTCATTTGTAAGATGGGGACTGCCTGTATTTGAAAGACACATGCTTGTATGTGGTCTTAATCATGGAATAATATATATATTAAGATGATGAGATTCCATGCCTGAATTTTTCTTCCTAGTTTTCAATTACATTCCTCTATTCTATCAGATTAGACTCATGTAAATCCTTAAGAAAATTTTGTCAGCACAACAGATGTTCTATTTTTTTTTATCTTTTTAGAATGATTTTCAACATGTAAACCAACAGTTAAGCATTCAGCTTACAGAAACCTCTCAGTAATTACAGAACCAGGCGGATATACTGGGACAGATATTTTGTTTCCAAAATTCTATCTAATAAATTAAAATTTTTTCTTTCATTAGCAATGAACCTAATCAACATACTACTTTTGAATGTCTTTGCCTACTAGCACAAATTAGTATGGAGGCTAATAGAGGACAAAACTGTCAGTGATTATTTTTAGGGTTAGTGATTTTAAAGCCAAGAGTAACTGAAGAATTGGTTAAAGAGTGAATGAGGAGTACTCTTGAGTATAGGGCTAAAATGACTGACAACAGAGGGGTGCCTGAGTGGCTTAGTTGGTTAAGCGTCTGACTCTTGATTTTGGCTCAGGTCACGATCTCAGGGTTGTGAGATCAAGCTGTGTGTTGGGCTGTGCGCTCAGTGGGGAGTCTGCTTGAGATTCTCTCTCTCCTTCTCCTGCTGCCCCTCCCCCCTGGCCTCTCAAATAAATAATCTTAAAAAAATGACTGACAGTAGAGTCATAGTTGTGTAGGGACAGAAATGAGAACAAGAGGGAAAACAAATGGGACAAAGGCTTATAGAACACCACATGGAAAAGCACAAGTACAATGGGTATGACAGGCTATGAAAGATGGAAGGAGAGGTGGCTGTGTTCAAGTAAGAGAATTTTAGAGTACCTGGAGGTACAGCAGTTTCAAGTGATAAAGTCTAAATAGGTGATCAATGGATCTAGGGGATCAATGAGAGGCTTGAGTCAAAGTTGATTTCAAGGGTTTTAAACTAGGTGACTAGGCTCTTTAGAGACAGAGGAGCAGAAGGCTCAACATGCTTTGGAGGGAAGACTACTCAACATTGTGCTGGAATGGATATTGAAAATGGTATAAAATTCAATGCCTATTTTTAGCTTTTTGTTAACAAGTGACAAATGGATATGATAACATTGGTTTTTGTTTTGCATTCTTATTCTCAAGTGGCCTGATCACTAAACCTTCCCATTCCCATGAATTCAATGAGAAGATACTCTATTTTAAGATCTCAAGAACAGTGGCATTTACCCTTTTGTTTGATGGGTCACTTTAACCGTTCAAATCTCTAATGTTAATGTCACAGTCATCTGTATAAAGTAACCTCTGCATGACTGCTTCAAAGACATTTGTGGAGGTTCTGATTTGCTCAGGGGAAGAAAAGTTTTCTCAGAAAAACTACACTTGAGTTCATTTTTATTAGGAAACAGGTCTGATAAGGCCCTACTGGTACTAACTCAACCTACCATACCAGGGTATAGTTGTATAAAGATGATGATGAACTTTTTTGGACAGTCAAAATTTGAAGTGATTGCTAGAGGCCTGGGGTTTGGTGACACTGATCAAAGTCAGATTTATGTATTTGAAGGAGGAACTAAGAAGCATTTTTCATGTATAGCAGTCATGCAAATTAGGCCAACAGTCAAGGGACATACATGGAACCAAGCCATGGGCAAAAGAGTTTCTAACAAAATATTCAACATGTATTCCAGAGCACTAGGAGTTTGTTTAAGCCCAGATACTCTCTGTAACATTACTGTCAAATGGGTCAAAACAGATCAAACAGTAGTGGAACGTAAGACTGTATGTGAGCTGGAATATTATAGCCCTTTCACGTGTTTGTTTTTCCTAATCAATTTATAAGATTGATATCTAAAGTAGAAAGAATATAATTGTATATTCTTTGATATCCTAATATTGCACCTTAAAGCCACCCTTTGTTTGCCTGTTTGTTCTTTTGTTCATTCACCTATTAATTTATTCAAACATTTCTGAGGGGCCTATTAATTTTCAAGTGACATACTTAATGCTTGATCTACAAACATGAATAAGACATTGTGACCTTGGAGAGTTCATTGTGTAATAAGAGAGACAGGGAGGTAAAGAAACCAACATAAAGCAGTGTGGGAATTTAGTGAGGGCAATGTGCTGAAAGTATCATGGGAAGACTGAGGAGGTATATTCAGTGCTGTGGTTGTAGGGACAAACTGAGTTTCAAAGGATGAGCAGGAGTAAATCAGGTGAAAAGAATAAAGGAGAGCAGTGCAGGAAGAAGGCCACAGTGAGCAAAATTATGAAAAGATGCATGTTGAGTTGATAAACAAGATTGGAAGTTGGAAGTACTGTTTAAAAGATTGCTATAGTAGTTTTCACCAAGGATGGAGAAAGAAATGGGGCAATGGCAGTGAGGATGGCACAAAGGTGACAGGTTAAAGAACTATTTAGGAGGGAAAACAGGCAGGATGTGGAGATTGTGAGATGTGGAGATTTATAGAAAAGGAAGAATCAAGATTCATGCTCAGTTCCAAGCCAAAGTGACTGGCTAGATAGTGGTACTGTCTATGAAGAGTCAAAAAATGAAGAGATTTTAGAGAAAAAAGCAGAGTTAAGATTTGGACAAGTTGAATTGAAGATGCCTGTGAGATATCCAAGTAGAAATGTCTAGCAGGCATTTGGCTATGCAAGTCTGAAGTTCCAGGTAGAACTGTGGGCTACAGCTACAGAGTTGGGAACATTTGCATGATAGTTAAAAACATGAGAGTGGGTAAGGTCACACAGAGAGAATCTCAAGTAGAGTGAGAAGAGAAAGGGCTAAGGGTGGAAACTGGGTCAATGAGAACATTTCACACGCAGGGAGAAAAGGAAACATCAATGACAGAGGAGAAATAAGAAGGTAACAGGAAAAGGGTGGTGTCACAAAAACAACTCTGAAGTACAATTTTGTAAAGAAATACACAAACAACTATGAAGATGGCAGAGATTCTGAATTTTTTTTTTCTGGAATAACGTTCTAATGGAATTACAGCAATGATGAATTATCTTAATTGTCTCTATGTCTCTCTTTCTGGACTAGTGTCTGGCTCACTGTAAGTTCTGAATGGATATTTAATGAATGAATGAAAGAATGTCAATGTGAAGACTGTATATTGTCAAATAAAATATAAAGGCATGTGGACATGGAAAGCACTTAAACTTTTTTATTATGGTACCTAGGGTACCATCATGTTGACAGTCAAATGGCCAATGAAGATAATGGTAACTATCCAATCTGGGGGAGATTTCTCAGGCACGCAGAATATTCATCCCAGCACTTGAAATGGGCAAATGGTACAGCTCATGCATACTAATCATTGATTCAACAAATATTGAACAATTACTATAAATATTTGCCAGACTATTCTAGGCACTGGGGAGTCTTTGGATGATTAGAAGAGTCAAAACTTTCTTCTCTCATGGAGTTTACATTTCAGTGGGGGAGGAAGAGACAGACAATGAACAAATAACTAGACAGCAGGTGGTGAAAAATGCTATGAAGAAAAATGAAGCAGGATAAGGGGGCAAAAAGTAGAGATACCAGTTTACAGTTTACACTAAGATACAGTTATTTCTTATTTTTAATAGAAAGATGATTAGAAGTTTTATGAAAAATAATATAGAAAATGAATTTAAGAACCAAGTAATATTGGGTAAATTATAATATTAGTAATAGCTTCAAATATTTTTAAGTAACTTAGAAAATAGAAATGAAATGGGTAAAAAAAAAGCAAAAGGAAGCAATAGCTGCTGTTTCAAATATATTTTGAATGCATAAATTTGGTTTTATAACTGCTTCAACTTTATTTCAATGAGTTCTGGCCCCAGATCTTTTTCTTTTTTTTTTTTTCCTTTTTTTCAAATATTGTCCAAACAGGGAGGGTAGGTGTTGGACAAGAGAAACTACGTCCATCCACAGAGCTTTCACAAAGTGAACTCTGGGAGTTGTGGAAGCAGAGGAAATAATTTCCCTTGGCAGGGTGTATTATTATCAGTACTGTCATCCTTTGGCTAATTGGAATTCCAAAGGACAAACATAACCACTTAAATAAAACAGGATTATGAATTGGAATTGATATGAATGAGATGTTCAGTCAATTTAATCTTGGTCATTATCTCAGGCTTGTATCTAAGGTTAGTTAGAATTCTTTCAAATGCATTTAAAAATTTTTTTTATTTAAATTCAATTTAATTAACATACTGTATTCTTAGTTTCAGAGGTAGACTTTAGTGATTCATCACTTGCATACAACACCCGGTGCTCATTACTTCAAGTGTCCTCTTTGATGCCAATCACCCACTTACCCCATCCCCCTCCCCCACCTCCTCTCTAGGAACCCTCTGTTTGTTTCCTAGGGTTAAGAGTCTCTTATGATTTGCCTCCCTCTCTGTTTTTGTCTTATTTTATTTTTCCTTCCCTTCTCCTATGTTCATCCATTTGTTTCTTAAATTCCACATATGAGTGAAATCATATATTTCTCTTTATCTGACTGACTTATTTCGCTTAGCGTAATACCCCCTAGTTCCATCCATGTCGTTGCAAATGGCAAGATTTCATTCTTTTTGATGGCTGAGTAATATTCCAGTGTGTGTGTGTGTGTGTGTGTATAAATCACATCTTCTAATTCATTTTTATACATATTAGGAAGGGAGAACATTCTAGCATTCTAGATAGAAGTCAGGAACAAAGGAATCCCCCATCAATATATTTGCCACTATCTGGTCTCAAAAATATTGGGGAGGGGTTGAGATGGAGATGCACCAGGACAGAGAGAAGAGACTATCCAAATTTTCCACTATTTGATTTCAAAGTTTATAGGCAACAAAAACAGAAGTCCTATAAGAATAGACATCCTCTTTGCCTCTTAGGCTGAAATGAATTGCCCTTGTTTGTGAAATCTCTCTGAGACAGAGGTTTTACTCAACTAGCTGCCCTTTCCCTGGGATCTCTAAAGGCATGAAAGGAAAATAGCAACACCTCAGATAATAAAGCAGGTACACTCTGCCTGAATCTGCCTGTAAAAGATTAAAAAGCCTTCCATTCTTTTCTTGCGATCACCAGCTTTACTTTCTTGTGGCCTCAGTTCAGGACTGCTGCTGGTGAACAGACAGGCCACTAGGGAAGCCATTAAGCAGTGAACAATCAAAATCTTCATATAGTTCCCCAAGTAGAGAAAGGAGTGGTCAGGGCAGGAGAGATATATATTTACTGTTTGTGGTAATGCAGTGATACTGCTCTTAGTAAAAGCAAGAGCACATAGAATATTAAAAATAAGGACAAAAGTCAAGGTTCTATTTGACTAAAAGGCATACTATACCTCAATTATCAGTAAAACCCAGTTCCTGATTTTGCCTCTCTGAAATACAGAATTAGAGTAATTAAAGTGCTAATGAAAGCAGCCATGAGTTTTAACCAAATGGGCCTCAAATTACTAACTATATTTTTCAGAAACATTTGTTGACTGAATGCATCAAAGACTCATTAATCTGCCATACAGACAATTTCATTATGGAACTTAAAAACCGAGAGTCTATACGATAATCAGGAATACAAATTCTGTATAGAGAGGGAAAAGACATTATGAGGTTTGGGTTTGTCACATATGGGGATGCAACCGCAAACTGAATGCATATATAATCCTACAAATCTATAATATGGTATAGTAGAAAAAGTGCTAGAATGGTCATCAAAGGATGTGAGTCCAGCATCAACTCCTCTACTAACAAGGTAAGTGAGCCTGCACAAGTCCTTAACCTTTATGTAAAAGGAAGGGGTTGGTAAATGTACATTATTTCCACCTTTAAATCTTTATGATTCTAGGACTGATATGCAAATGACTTCTATTGGCCGATATGCCAATAGTTATTAATCACAAACTCCATCTGAAAAGGCTTTCTGGTTAAATAGCTATAGGGTTAACATTTCCTCTACATTTGAAATCATTTATAATTTGAAAAAAGAGAGATGCAAATGATGGTGCTTGGCATGCTTGCAAGTGGAATTAAGATTTTATAACTGAGAAATAAATGAAATTTTTCAAGTCCCCAAACTTTTACCAAGCACTTAACTTTGAGGGTAGGAAAAGGAAAGAAATGTGTATGTGGGGAAAGGTGAGTGAGGAGTTGGAAGGGAACTTATTCCAAAATGAATACTGTTTTCTACAACATCTTGCACATGTATTCCACAAGTGCAGTGATATTTAATTGTGCTTCATAAGTGAACAAACACAGTCAAAGGTAATATGAAAGTGGCTTGTTGATGAAACAAATGACCATGAAGAACATTTCTGTATCATCTGTATTTTAGAGATGAATTTGTTTCATCTCTCTCTCTCTCTAGCTTGTACCTCAAACTGCTATTGAAGAAAATGCTGTTCTTTGTCTTCCATTTTAAACTGCCTTCATTTTGTCATAATGAGAACTATAAAATATATCATGTTTTTCTTTCTGTCTTGGCTTCTAGGAAACCCATAGCTATATTTAATGCTCAACAGCATAGGGAATATAGTCAGTGATATTGTAATAGTGTTATAGGGTGATGACAGATGATAACTACACTTGTGGTGAGCACAGCCTAATGTATAGAGAAGTTGAATCACTATGTTTTACACCTGAAACTAATGTAACATTGTATGTCAACTATACTCAAAAAATTTTGAAAAATAAACACAGGGAAAAATAAACTTAATGCTCAGTAATAGTAACCATCCTTAATTTCAGTATTTGGAATAATTGTCTAAAATTTTACCTCTAACTTTTAATCTTATTTTAATAGCTTTGGTTGTAAACTACCTGAAATCTTTCTAGGAAATAGATGAAGAATAAATACATTAATGCATATGTTAGGCAGGAAGCTAGGCATGACAGACAGGAAGATGGACCTTAGATGTCCTGGTGGAGAGCCATAACCTAGCACCGCCCAAGGACCACCCTATTCCAACCATCTAACAGTATGTTTGTGGTTACAACATCTGGGAAGAGGAAGAGTTAAGTTTTTTGTGCTTGTTGCACTTGTGTAGAAAGCAGCCCTTGGGGCGCCTGGGTGGCTCAGTTGGTTAAGCGACTGCCTTCGGCTCAGGTCATGATCCTGGAGTCCCGGGATCGAGTCCCGCATCGGGCTCCCTGCTCAGCAGGGAGTCTGCTTCTCCCTCTCCCGCTCCCCCCTCTTGTGCTCTCTCTCTCTCTCAAATAAATAAATAAAATCTTTAAAAAAAAAAAAAAAAAGAAAGAAAGCAGCCCTTGTCCTTATTTGACCTATGTCTCTAGAATATAAATAATGTTGCAGTTTCCTACCCCATGCAGGCATTTCGAATGCATGTTGGGAAAGGACATGTGTAGTTGGCTAATTACTATATAATCCAGGGTTATCACTCAAATGTTACAACACTAGAACCCACCCAAAAGAAGAAATTGATATAAGTCCACACCCCGGATTTGTCTCTCTTGACTGGCCCGCTCCTCCCTTGGAATGTACTGCAATAAAATTTTGCTCTGTTTTACTTTCATTTCACTGTCCTATAATCCTTTACTGCAGAGGTGAAAAGAACTGAGGCTTTTCTTTTCCATCTAACTCCTGGTAACACATACAGAAAAGAAAGGGAGGAAGAAAGGAAGGAAAGGAGGAAGGGAAGGAGGGAGAGAAAGGGGAAGGCAGGCAGGCAGGCAGGCAGGCAGGCAGGCAGGCAAGCCAGCTTAGATGGGAGGAGGAAGGTTGAATAACCAGCCTTTCTAGAATTTAAATCTGGTATAATAACCTGGCAAAATGGACTCAAGGTAGCTATCTGGTTAGAATGTAGTCAACATGTATCCATGTTCTATCTAGAGGGGCAAAAGATACATGTGGAAATTAGAATACTTTAAAATCATGGTCTGAAAAAAATTCACTAGAAATAAACCAGCTTTGGGTAATTAATTCCATAAAAGCATTGCTATTTGTGGGAAAATTTTAAGTGCTTACTAGATGTGGAACACAGAGGCCAATATAGAGTGTAAAATTCAATGTCTTCACCCATTGCTGGGACTACAAAGAGCAACAGGAAATTTAAAGAAAAACAAGATAAAACATTTTTGGAAATGCACCATTTGGAAATTCTTTGAAGTTGTACAATTTTAACAGTTTCCCTAACAAAACAAAACAAAACATAGTCTCTGCATACATCAAAAATCTTTTTTATTTCAGCTGGAAAAAGAACTAAGAAGAAAAGAAGGTCTAAGGATAGCTAAGATTAAAGTAAAACTAAATAACATTCTTGTTATGTAGACTGGGTAGGTGAATTTCTTGATCCACTTTCAGAATGCAACATTGGGAAAAGGGGGAAGATGAATGTGTGGAAAGAATAAAAACTAAGGGCTGCAGAAAAAATGAATAACAAATAAGCTATCTGACAAAGATTGACAGATATCTGGGTCACTGTTTAAACAGTAACCTCTGTTGAAAATTACAGGCATCCTTATCAATCACAGTCACAAGTGTACTCCATCTTCTTGGGTTCAGAGGGCTTTATAGGGACTATTGTTCCTTAAACATTTATTTTTTTTATTATTATGTTATGTTAATCACGATACATTAATCATTAGTTTTTGATGTAGTGATCCATGATTCATTGTTTGCGTATAACACCCAGTGCTCCATGCAGTACGTGCCCTCCTTAATACCCATCACCAGGCTAACCCATCCCCCTACCCCCTCCCCTCTAGAACATTTAAAAACCGTTTTAAAGGCATCTACACACTTTTAAAGAAAAGAACATCTAGCCAGTGAATGATAGGCAGTAACTATTCTCTAGCCCATCCTTGGAGATCCAGGTGACTTACGCTATATTTGTTCCAGTAAAGTTATCCATAAATTTGATTTTTTTTTCTTTAAAACAGAGATGTCTTAAACGTAAAAAGGGAAGTGACTAACTAAAGTAAGCCTACAGTGAATCTCTTTTTAAAGTAAGAGATCCCTGAAAGGGAGTAAAATCACCTTCTTTGCTTCTCAGTTTTGTCAAATAATATTTTCATTTTTGAGTTTGCTTAAATAGGGGTACATCTGTATACCACCATGAGCAAAAATGAAGTAGCGTGGCTGGCTATGTGTATCTGAAATTGCAGCCATTAAAATGTACTATTCAGAATGTTCAGTTCTTTTTATAGGTATCAGATAATATATAGCCAACTCTCAATTATTGAGGCTAATGGAGAGAAACAGTGGCTTGGATAATTTAAAATAGCAAATAATCTAGACATTATTTATGTAGATTTGGAAAGCCATTTTAAATCCAAAATTATCTTTGAGGTATGAGCCACTATTCAGGAAGACTAGAAACTGAGCTGGCATCAGGAATCCTGAGGGCTGAGCAAACTTCCTTAATGAATTCTCAAGGCTTTTTTATTCCTGCTTCTAGAAGTGGAGGAGTTAGAAAGTACAGAGCTAGAGAAAAAGCTTAAGGAAGGACAGGAAGGGTGCTGGAGGATAATAACAAAAAAAGTTTCTTGGAAAATCCCGTATTTTCTCATTGGGAGTTTCCTAGCTCACTTAAGGATTGAAGCTTCATTCACTGGTGCTCTAATAAACAGAATCTAATTCATGGTAAAAATCCATGATTTGAGAAATCAGCCAGATTGGACACTACTAAGAGAAAACGCAATGTGAGAAATATATATATATATATATATATATATATATATATATATAATATGTATATATTATATATATATAATTTCTACATATTCTATATATTTATTAATTCTATATAAATTCTATATATATAATTTCTATATATTATATTATATCTATTTATCTATCTATAGAGAGAGAGAAACAAAAGGAAGGACTTAAAAAATTTTTTTGCAACATGTTTTCCAGCAGGGATTAATAAAATGTCAAGCAGTTCTGGGTATTCTTCCCCATCCTGAATTTTTCAACATAGTCATGCTATTCCTTTATCTCCTTCAGTTTTATAGCTACATGTCGATGGATAAGCTACTGATTTTAGATCTATTTGAGAAATAAACACAAAAATCAAGAACTCACTGTTTATGTAGGTTTATCTCATACTGTCAGTTCTGCTCATCAAAAATAAGATAGAATAGAATAAAACAAAAAAAAAATTGCCTACTGGGCACTTAGAATCCATGCCAGTTTCCATGGCAGTAAGCAGGTCTTTCCAACCATTTAAAGTTTAGGAAGGGCTTGGTAGCATTCTGGCCCCAAGACTTCAACTCATTTGATTTGCCATACAAAACTGCATTCTCAGTGCCAGGGTCAGCAGGAATTGGCCCAACACTATAGTGCCATTCATTTTCAGAGGTACCTGATTTTGCAGGTGAGCAGTTCTATCTCCATAGAGTTCCACTTCTGTGGCTAACATCTTGATTACCCTGTAAGAGACACCTATTCTGGGGTCTGATGAGCATCAGCACAGGGAGTCTTAACTCAGCATTTGGCTCTCTATAACATTATTTTACTGGTTCTGACATCAGCCATATGTCCAACCTTGGAAAAATTTTATTTTTGCCTGTAGGGTTTCCTTTAATAAAAACAGGGCTAGAGGAATGTGAGGATGTTTATAAATAGATTTTTAAAAAATCATAAAAGCTATTGGTCTCTGAGAAAATAAGACTATGTCTGACTAAGGCATTAGCTGCTCAAATTTTTACTGGCAATACATTTTAGTAACAATTTAAAAAATGCTATCTCCCTCATCCTTGCATATAAGTTTTATCATCATTTTATCCAGAAAGATACCCTTCCCCCTCCACACCCCTTATTGGTCCTGTCAATGATTTTCAGCTTTACAGATGAAAGATACATAAATTATACATTACTGTTGTGCTTTGTGAAAGTTGTGAGAGAGGTGGTTTGAACTGCTCATTTTTATTATTTTATTGGTAAGAAAAAAGAAACAAGAATCAAGGTAGACTGTTGAGAGTTCTTAAAATAAATATTTTTCTTTTGTGTTCTTTTTTATTTTCTTTATTTTTTAAAGATTTTATTTATTTATTTGAGAGAGAGTGAGCACAGAAGGAGAGGGAGAAGCACACTCCCCACTGAGCAGAGAGCCCAACGTGGGGCTCGATCCCAGGACTCTGAGATCATGACCTGAGCTGAAGGCAGACACTTAACTGACTGAGCTACCCGGGCACCCAATAATTTTTTTTTTTTCTTTAAACCATGGAACAAGTGTTTATAAAATGACAACAGAAATAGACTTGCTGCCTGATCACAAGGAATCAGTTCAAATGCTGAGTTTACTGAGTTCAAATGGTCTATAACAATTTATTCCCTATTACTGTAAACTAGCATAGTGAAATGTGTTTCAATGAGGACTCTGGTAGAAGCAGTGTTAAACAATATAAAACATTAATCCAAAATATGTGGAATTGCTTCCAATTCTGGGTTATTATAAATGAGTGAAAAAGGAAGACAAAAGAAAAAAAAATCAAGTAGTAAGAAATCTAAGGGGAAAGAGCAAAAAGTATAACTAGAAAATTATCTTAAAAGAGATGATATAGGGGTGCCTGGGTGGCTCAGTCGTTAAGCGTCTGCCTTCAGCTTGGGTCACGATCCCAGGGTCCTGGGATTGAGCCCCACATCTGGCGCCCTGCTCCGCAGGAAGCCTGCTTCTCCCTCTCCCACTCCCCCTGCTTGTGTTCCCTCTCTCGCTGTGTCTCTCTCTGTCTAATAAATAAATAAAATCTTTAAAAAAAAACAAAAGAGATGATATAATATTTATAAGATGACCAAACTGCCCTGCTGCTTCTGTGAAGCCTTCTCGTAATATTTCAAACTGCAGTGATCTTGTCCTTCTCTGAGGTCACAGGGGCTATTTTTTGCACTAAAATGTGAACATAAGATGTGATAATGAATTAGATGATTTTGGAAAATCTAGGATATACCAGAACCTATAAACAACATTTTCGTCCATGTTTACTATTGTATATAATTGTTTTATTTTTGTAAGTCTTGATTTCCCCAAGGAAAGGGAGAGTGCTTTCTACTTTTATACTTTGCACCACACTATGCTCATAATATTTCCTCAATAAATACTACTGATTGAATACATTCATGGCCTGATGGGTTATTTTATATGCATGAGTATGATCTTTTAGAAGTAGAGTTCAATGATCTAGAACCTTTCCAGAGTGAGAAGTCCTTTCTTTGTTTTGCTACATAAGAGAAACTGATTCAAACTGATACTATGAAAGACTGCTTTGCATAGAGATAAATCCTGTGCCAAAACTGGATTTAACAAATGTTGCTTTTCCATCATTACCCAGAATTCTAGTCTTTTCCAAAGGGAATTTTAAGCTCAGTAAATTTAAATAAACTTTGCTGGGTATGAGTTATCTGCATTTAGAGAACAAACCCATGATTTTCTATGTTTGCTACTTCATAGTGTTATGACTTCATATGTATTAACCATAGATAGGAGAGGATGGGGTGGATTGGTGATAGGGAGCAGTAGGTACAATTAAAGGGACCGCACATCCAGGTTTGCTGGTATCATTCTTCATTTTACAAAATTCCTAGTAATACAAATTAGGCAGGTCTATTAAAATTTTTATCCATTCCCTGTACTAGATATGCAATCTCATTAGTCTTCACAAAGGTCAAGAATCTGAAAGTAAATCAGTACATACAATAGTATGCTTCAATTTCCTTCATTTATAATTAAGATTCTCCATTACTGCATTTTAAACTTTCATTTTGTCAACTCTAAATCTATGCAAGGAATGCAGAATGAGCAATTCCTTAATAAAACAAAGTATGTAGATTAATAGTAGTGGGGTATCTAAAAGGAAGTGTGCAGTATACGAGGAGTAAGGGCAGTTCAGATTAAAGGGCCAGTGGAAATAAAGATTTAAATAGAAGATCATGTGATTTTTCTTTTTAGATCTGGTGCCTCATCTACTTCCAGTTTTGAATGTTTGAAAGACAGAGGAGAGTTTAGGCAATTCCTCTGTTGTAGGGATGGTTTGGGGTGGGGATGAGTAGGTGTAACAATAGTTAACTGGGTGGGTTTGCTGGGAGTAATGGCTCTGAGTAGGAAACTCTGCCACTTAGGGGGTGGAAAAGGTAATTACATATTCCTCTTTGTCACCACCATAATCTGCTGGCTCTACAAATCCCACCCTTTCCACTGCTGGCACCCTTTCACTGGCCCTTTGATCCCTTCCACTCTCCTCTCAGCACTCAACTCATCCCTAGTATCCAACCATCAGTTTCTAAGGGCTGTACACTCTTTTGGAGAATTAATGGCTAATCTATAGCCTGCCATTTTAAAAAGTTGCCATATTATTAGTCAACTCTGAGTCTAAAGCAGAGATTGTCTTTTCTAATGTGGAATAGAATGTCATCTTCCAGCTCTTCAACACCACACACTTAGAGAATTCAAGGATAGAGACTCCTGGAAGACTAACTCATTGTTTTAACTGTGACATATACAAAATGATCTCTTATGAAACATCCACCATTTTAGAAAGCGTTCAGAATCAAATATAATTATGATTACCTCTAATAAGGAGGCTAGATAATCAGGACCTCATAAAGAATAAAAGTTACATTAAGGTGGGAGACCATTTCATTAAGTACCAGAATAAAATGTCTTTGACAAGTAAGTAGTGTTTTACTTTTTTTCTCTAAAAAATATCTAGGAAAAGACTCTTAACATAAAGACTTTTTAAAATACACTTAATTACATTATATAGAAATGTTTGTCTCTATTGTGTGTTATTGGAGAATGGACTGCATATATGCCTTCATTTCACAAATATTCATTGAGTACATAATATATGTAAGTACTATGGAGATGACAAAGATGGATTCTTATTCTGTGTAAAATAAATGTATAAATAGAATTTAGGCTCCACAAAAGTAGGATTTCTTTTTGTCTGTTTTGTTCATTGTATCCCCAGCAACTAGAAAAAGGGCTGGCAATCTTTTCCTTCTAAAGGGCCAGATAATAAATATTTTAAGCTTTGCTAGACACATATGGTCTCTATCACATATTCTTGTTTGTTTTATGACCTTTTGGGGTCATAAAATATAAAGTACAAAAAAAAAATTCTTATTTCCAGCCCTGTAGGCTAGATTTGGCCCACTAACTATAGTTTGCCAACCTCTGGTCTAGATCATTGCCCAATAGTAGGAAGAGCACATTGAATATTTGTTTAAAAATGAATGAATATACTCAATGAAGACTGTATAAGCAATAAAAGCATGGTTGATGCCCTGGAAGAGCTAATGGATAAGGAAAGGAGACAAGTGGACAGAAGTATATATAGAACTAATGATAGTCAAGGTTAGAAGACTCAGAGGAGGAAAGTTGGAATGACCAAAGAATGTGACATTTGAGCTAATCTTGGACAGGACTTTTAATGAAAAAGAGTTCAAATGAGTTCTGGGTGAAATTCAGCTTGAGTGACTTGAATTAGAGAGGCAAATTTGAACTCATGGGTGAATATATGTAGTTATTTCTACATCTCTCAGGAACTATAAACCAAGAGTTACAGCACATGCTGAGATTACAATTTTATTTCCTTCTTATTCACCATCTGCAAAAATGCCATTAGGTATCCAGAAACATTATGCTGAAAATCAAGGAAGCTACTTTTCTTTAGATAAGGATGATGAATCCAATGGTCTATTTTTGGTTCCATACAAATGCCACTATTAATGCTACGAAGTGAACAAAGCATTGTCACCACAACAAATCTTGTCAGGCTGGTTGTTAACTATAATTGAAGCAGTACATTCTATAAAATAAGAGACAACTGGCAGATATACAGAGTTATACCAATTAAACAATCCATTTAAAGGCTAATAAATAGGAAGAGCAGTGAAAAACCAGAGACCCTGTTACTGAAACCACACATCTCTATTTACATACAAATTATTTGATGTTTGTAATATGTTAGCGCAGGTGTGGAGTTGGCTTTAAAGTGCTGTTAATTTGGGTTACAACGGATGCAGGAGATTTTTTTAAAAGCCCACAACTTCCTGAAAAGATAAGTTTAAATGTTCTAGAATTGATGAGTTGGGAAGAAAAAAAAACAAAAAAAAAAACGGCCAGCTACATTATGCTTCAGTGATCACTATGGCAGAATTGACCTTTCTTTCTTAAGTACTGCATATGTTCATTCTTTACATGACATCTAAATAGATTCAAAATGTAGTGAGGCTATTGGCTCCATTACTACAAACTCCAGGATGCTCATTTCCACAAAGGAATTTTTTTAATTCTTGATTTTCCTTAATCCAGGGTTAATCTGCACACTCTAGGATGCTTGTAATCCTACTCAAATGGTTCCTTGCATTCGGTTCTTTGCTGATACTGCTTCTGAGTCTCAGGTGTTTCTCCTTTATATTACTTGATGATGGATTTCCTTTCCCTGGTTATTTCTCCCTGTTGAAAGTCACCATTGTCAGCAGCATGGCCTAACATGACTAGTGTCATGCCCCATAATGATGATGTTTCCAAACCAGACATGACACAGAAAAGAAAAAGCAGCATCAGCCACAGAAGAGGAGGGCTGCTCTGCAATGGAGGCATCACAGACCTTTTAATACTTTAATTGCAAAGTATAACTGCTGGACATTTAAAGACATAATTGTCATCAATGTTTGAACTGAAAGATCATTTTGTACCTGATTCCCTAGATTTCCAATTAGGAAAGATGATACATGGAAATTATTTCCTGGCATTTGACTAAATGAACCACATTTTCTGACCTATCTTTATTACAGCTATGTAGCTTCTACTGACATGTTTACTACAGCCATGTGATACATTTTATACTATGTCAGTGTGCCTATTAGCAATTCACTCTTAGAGACCCACATAACAATCTGGTTTAGGTTGTGAGAAAGAATTTCAGGGTTTCAAGCTTATCCTTTGGGAATACAAATCCCAGAAAAACTTCAAATTAGTGTAGTTTTTTCTACTATGAAATCTTTCTGGGTTTCAACAGAAATGCACTGAATTTGGGTTTCTCTTCTCTATTTTACCTGGCATCACTTCTGACACAGAAACTGACCAAGTAATAGTCAATTAGTTTGACTGCTATCATTGTGCATGTGAAAGAAACAGTAAGTGCAAAATCTGCTTCACAAAGGCAGCTCCAATGAGCAATGACTTATTTATCACAGATATTCATATGGATGCTAAAAAATGGATCCAGGATGCTTGCCTGGCAGCTGACTTACATAAAAAGGACACTTGAGAGCCAATGAAAACATTATAATCTTCCTTTACATCATACAAAAAGACTCGTAAGGTGGCAGAAGGCAAAATGATCTATTTAGACAACATATACTTTCAAAAGCATCATTAGATTGAGATGGTCAACAATCAGGCTGGACAGCCTAACATTGTGACAGGCTATTTATTCCACATTTCATCAGATAAGAGGCAAGACAAGAAAGCCCAAAAAGCCTAAGAAAGGAAACATCTGGGAAGGTAAGTAGGATGACACAGTATTTTCCTCATGCCAGTAAAATCTCTACTATGTGGCTTAGCTAAGATGAAGTGCTGTGATGATTTCATAGGTAATTATCAGAAATATTATAAACATACTCCCCATTTTCTAAGAATTTGAATATAAAATATATTTAACAATAAAAGCAGGCTAAACATAATAGAAAAATTTTCTGATGGTTTAAAAGGTACTCTGGGGCATTACATGCCTCAGGGTCATCATTATGTACATCAGTCTTCACTACTCTGCAGTTGTACAAATGTGCTAGGTAACAGTTCTTCACTTTAATATGAGGCTACCTAACACAGCTGACTCTATTTATTTTGAAAAAGAAAAATTTTAAAGCAGATTGAAGGTATATATTAGACGAAAGATATTTTAGCCTGTTTTCCATAAAAATAAGTGCTAATGGAGAATTATTTCAGTCTTTTCCTTTTTTTTTTTTTTTTTTTTTTTTGTG